>NC_064861.1:35553092-35875592 GCF_024139225.1 Suncus etruscus | reverse complement strand
GTCTTTTCTATGTGCTGTGTTGAGGCTCATTGCCTAGAGTAAGTGTGCACTGGGGTGTGAAGCAAAGTGGACGCCGGCCACTATGGCTCTGTCCTTCAGGGCATGGCCAACTTACCTGCCTCATGAAGTTGTTCTGTGCATGTAGGGTGGCAGATGCCTTTCTCTGGGTCTCTCTCTCAGGGTGAATCATGGAAGATTTAATTGGAATAGCATAAGATATTTTGTTACAATGACCTTTTCAGTCTAATAGTGAACCAGGATTTTTTAGCACCCAAAATGGAGGTTTTTACATTTATTTACCATCTTTTTTTCCATAAAATTATGTAGAATCTCCACTGATTGCCTACCTTCTCTCTATATACAAACAGAATGACATCCTTCTAATTACCTTCTTATTTTTAAAATTTTAAATAATATCCTTAGTTAAACACAGTGAGTACAAATATGATTGTAATTGGGTTTCAGTCATAAAAAGAATACCCCCTTTGCAACATTCCCACCACCAGTGCCCCCATCTCCCTACTTCCATCCCCCCTCCACCTGTATTCAAGAGTCTTTCTACTTCCTTCAATCATTGACGTTATTGTGATAGTTTTCAGTGTAGTTGTTTCTGTGATTGCACTCACCACTCTTTGTGGTGAGCTTCATATCTTGAGCTGGTCCTTCCGGCCCTCAACTCTGGACATTATTTCAATAATGTCATTTATTTTTCTTAAAACCCATAGATGAGTGAGATGATTCTGTATCTCTCTCCCTCTGATTTATTTCACTTAGCATAATAGATTCCATGTACATCCATGTATAGGAAAATTTTATGACTTTATCTTTCCTGACAGCTGCATAATATTCCATGTGTATATGTACCACAGTATTTTTAGCCATTCATCTGTTGAAGGGCATCTTGGTTGTTTCCAGAGCCTGGCTATTGTAAATAGTGCTGCAATAAAGATAGGCATGAGGAAGAGATTTTTGTATTGCATTTTTGAGTTCCTGGGGTATACCTCTAGGAGTGGTATAGTTGGATCATATGAAAACTCAATTTTCAGTTTTTTGAGGAATCTCCATATTGTTTACCATAAAGGCTGGATTAGACGGCAGTGAATGAGAGTTCCTTTTTCCCTTGCATCCCCACCAGCACTGATGGTTCTTGTTCTTTGTGGTATATGTCATTCTCTGTGCTTTATGGATCATTTCAACATTCCTGACATCCCTATCTCCTTTGTCTCCCAACACTCACAGTATCACCACTTTGGAAAAGATTGCTACAGATAATCCTGCTTTCAATGATTCTTTTCTTTTTGATTCTTATAAATAGTTTTGTATGGGTATTTATTTTAAAGCCATAGGGTGTTTAGAACTTCATTGATTAGTTTAGTTTTTTAGTATTCTATCTGAATTTGGCAAGACTCATTCTTCCCAAAGCATCTCATATTATGACAACCCAAGGCATATTTGTCATGTATTAATCATGTTTTCCAGCTAGCTACACAACTTCTAGTGAAGGTAGTTGGTTTTGTGCTTTAGACTGTTTTATTTCTCATTACTTAATAATAGTCTGAAGAGTAAAAAAAAAATACCAAGATTAATACTTTCTAATTTTTTTAGGTATATGATTTCTCAGAGTCATGTTATCTTTATCCGGAGGAATATCTTGTAAAATGTAGCTGTGAGATAGATAATTCTGAGATAGATACTAAATAGTTTTTTTTAACTTTTTTGATAGAAGAGATGGTAATTGTGCACTTTTGCAAACATTAATAAATAAAAGTAAGAAGGTAATGTCTATGGAATTGAAGCCAAGTTGTGACTATTTTTCATTAAGTAGCAAAGTTAATTCAGTCAGAAGATCAGTATGTAGAAAATTTATTGTGTTTTACAACAGCTCAGCTTCTACAGCCTGAGGAGTGATGGTTTGGTATTTGTTAATGGATCAAGAGAAGGACTATAATTAGGTATCAGACTAACTGAGTGATTTATGGATGCACCAAGACAGCAATTTATGGAGCTAGCCAAACCTACAATTAAGAGTAAGAAAGCTAACTTCTATATGTACATAGCAGTCATGTTTTGGAAATATAGATACAATTATTTCAGAGAAGTTGGGAACTCAACATTTGAAAAAACTGCCCAAAAGTAGAATCTCCTTTTAGGGAAGTTCTTGATGATTTATGGGCAACTACAAGGAAGAGACTTATTTCCGTGAGAGATATTGTACCTCAAGCAAGGTTAATATACTTCTTTTTCCTAGACATTTTGTGTTCTTTGTATGAAAGGTAAATGTCAGAGCTTTCTTTACCATTGGTGTTTTAACATAGTGTTTTAATTCACATAAAGAATGAAAATATAATTATTGGGAATTTAAAATCCTTGTGATTCTAATTAGAAAACTGTAAGACTTAAGACAAAACTCCCTAAAACTTTGAGTTGAAGTATATATTGCATACTTTGTTGATTATTCCAAGTCAATGTCAATAAGTATTGACTAGAATGTATGGATGCTAAAGGAAGAATTTTAAACTATAAATGTAAAATGTTTCAGGTGGAATGAATAAAAATGGTATTTGCAGATACTACAGTTAGGTTCATTGTCTATCCATTCTTCAAGAAACTATTTTTACCCCCCCTCCTTTTTTGCTTCTCGTTGCTAATATCATTGAATGAACATGAGCTCAGGTTTGAATGAATCAGTATGTAATAATGGTAGAATTCTTAGTCTCTAGAAAAACTGGTATCTTTCAGAGCTCTTGTGGCTCAGAGTAAGTTTGTATATAGATAAATTGTCATTAGCTCTTTTAGGACTAGTGACAACACCTGTTTAATGAAATGAACTTTATAAAGATATTAATTTGACAACTCCGCTTATATTTAGTAAATTTACTCTAATTAAGTTGTTTGATATTAATGTCAAAAATAAAAAATAACAAAACAAGATATTACCAAGCAACTAATATCTTTTATAATATTTTAAGAAACAGTGATATCCAGTTGAAAACTACTGAACATACGATATTTGTATATATATATATATATATATTTTAAAAACACTTCATCAAATTTAAAGTTTCAATAAATCTTAAGTATGAAACATTTTGTTCAGCTATATTTAGTTGTAATTAGAACTCTAAGAATTGTGAGGCAGTAATGGCTTTTAAATTTTTATATGTCTTTGCCACATTTTTCTCTGTTTTTGGGCTCACATCTTGGCAGTGCTCAAGTTTTATTCATGGTTCTGCAATCAGGAGTCATGCCTAGAGCGACTTCAGGTATATATGGGGTGCTAGAGATCAAACCCAGGTCAGTCACATATGAGGCCAGTGCCTTATTCACTTTTTTTCTCTCCACCCCAATCAGTTTTAGACATCTGTGACTATTATCTTGCCTGTGTAAAACAAAAAATCTCAAAAAAAATTGTACATTGTAAACTCTTTTTCCTTTCAGGTAAATGATCATATTTCTCTCAATATCTCTATTTTATTATAAAATTAATCAAGTCATTCTCTTGTTTTAACAAAAGTCTACTTTGTGCATTGCTTTTAATATGATTTACAAACCTCTTAGCTTGAGTTGTTTCTTGATTTACAATGTAGTTACCAGTTATTTCTTAACTCATTATATCTAGATTTTCTATACTATTGACCATTCTGATCATTCATCCAATAGTGAAAAACAATCATATTCCCAAATTGTTATTAAGAAGAAAATTATCTAAGTCCAAATCCTTATGGCAATTATTATAATCAATAGCTTTTATATAAAAAAAATTCTCACTAACTTGCATTTTAAGTTCATCTTATTATCTTATTTTGTTGGCTCGTTAAAGATTAAAACAACTGGGCCAGAGAGATAGCATGGAGGTAAGGCGTTTGCCTTTCATGCAGAAAGGATGGTGGTTCAAGTCCCTGCATCCCATATGGTCCACCATTCCTGTCAGGGTGATTTCTGAGCATAGAGCCAGGAGTAACCCCTGAGCGCTGCCGGGTGTGACCAAAACAAAACAAAACAAAACAAAAAAGATTAAAACAAATAATTACAATTTATAGTTATATAATGGACTTCAAAATGTAGTGTTAATAGTGTTTCACATTCTTTTTCTCCTTCGTCTCTCAAATTGATGATGAGAGCCTCTAGAAGGATTCCGCCCATTTTTGGCGTATTAGACTTTTACCCCAGTTTATTACTTTTCTCTTCTTCAAACAAAACCACGCAAACTTGAACTAGCTAGTCCTGCCTCCCAGTTACAGGGGGAAATAAGGGAGGCACCAAGACCAAACAGGTGCAAGACTACTACGTAGTAGGCTAGATACAGAGGGGACCACATAGTCTAGCAGCCCTGGGGGTGAGGGAAGAGGATATGGGAGGTAGGACAAAAACGGAGGAGTAGGGAGGACAATTTGGTGATGGGAATCCCCCCTGATTTTATAAATATGTACCTAAAATATTATTGTCAACAGTATGTAAACCACTATGATCAAAATAAAAATTTATTAAAAATAAATACTTAATACTGTTTATCTCCCTTTTAGCCCTTAGAATCATTATTGAAGTGATATCTTTTATTATTATTTTTTGGTTTTTGGGCCACACCCGGCGGTGCTCAGGGGTTACTCCTGGCTGTCTGCTCAGAAATAGCTCCTGGCAGGCATGGGGGACCATATGGGACACAGGGATTCGAACCAACCACCTTTGGTCCTGGATCAGCTGCTTGCAAGGCAAACACCGCTGTGCTATCTCTCTGGGCCCTGAAGTGATATTTTTATTCTTTCCACATTCCCTTCAAGCACAAGATGTTGAAGAATCTATAGTGAAGACAAATCGTTTATAGTATTTGTCAAGCTTTTATTTTAAGACTTTTCTAGTAAAATGATGATTCAGCCTTCCCTTCTGTTTATGCAAGAATATGTATTCTGTTTGCATTTCAACAGTGACAACCTGTGAATGAATGATTCATGGCCTCTGATAAGTCTTTTTCTTGATTGATTCTTTTGTTTATTTGTACACAAGCAACACATTTATGCAATGGAGAGCTAGGTTGATATAGTTTAAGGCCAAAGCAGATGTTAAGAATTTATTCAGTCTAATGAAGAGATAACCTGATAGTCGCTTGTGTAGCCTTTACAGAATTGTTCAGGTACGAAAATTACTTTATAGTGTTCAACTTGTAGCTTTACTAAAAAATATTGCTGTTTTTTATCACCCACATTCACAATGGGAAGTGAATAATAACTATTATCTTTTGTACAAAGTTTAAATTTCAATTAAGTTTGCAGTCTAATTAAATGTTAGCTATTAAAGGCTCTTTCCAAAAGTTTCCATAATATGCAGTGGAATATAATCTGAGTCATAGTGTTGACTTGGTATTTGAAGTTTAAGAACTGTTACTATCTCTGCCACTAGATCCAAATATATTTAAACAATTGTTTAGCAGCAAGGGTCTTGTGATTGGCTGAAACAAGCCTAATTCATCTCCTCTTTAGGAAGTGTAACCTCTTTCTGGCCAATCAGCACAGTGGATTCAATATTTCCTTAACAAATGAGTCTCCACTTTCATGATATTTCTTACTGAGTATGATTTCAGACACCTGACTTCAACATTTTTTTTCTGAAAAAAAATAGATTAGGTTTTATATTGAGTTTTGCAGGACGATGGCAGTGGAAGCTTTCTTGAAGAACTGTTTAGCTGATAACTGTATTTGATAAAAAATTTTTATTTAGTTACTTTAGAATGAATATAATTTCCTTATGAGTGAAATAGAGATGAATAATATCAATCCATTTCACAGAAATTTGGTGAATTTACAACAAATAATATACTAAAGAAGTTATTCTTACTTTAACTTTAAAATTTTAAATCAATGGAACAATGCTGTTGCCATTTCACTTTCTCACCAATAACTGCCCTCTGTTGGATATTTTCCAGAAACCACTTGCAGAAATGTACACTGAGGTCTTTATGAGGCCAGTCATGATAAGAATATTGTTAGCAATTACTATGCCAGGCTTAGTCTGGGTTTAAGGACCACTATTAAGTATTATTAGATTAAAATAAAAACAACCAAGAGGGATCTTTATTTATAATAGGTTGATATTTTTGATACATGCTAGTAGAATGTTTCTGTAATTTATAACACTGGAGTGGATAAGATTTCTTGTCAGTACAATGCAGCAGCTATTATAGATGATGGAAATTAAGGAATAGAAGTATGTCCTAAGTCTTCACGATTCTAAATACGATTAGTCAAACTTCCAAATCTCCTGTGATTGGTGTGCCTTCTAAATATCTATTTTCTACTTCTTGATTTTGTTCATTTCTGGAAACAGCAACTTGTTTCTATATGCTGCTTCAAGCACTGAACAGACTAGATATATGCATATATATTATATATATATATATTGCTTCACTTGCTTGGGGGTGGTTAAAAAGATATAAAAGAATAATTGAGTGACTCTTGGAGAAAATCCTTTGAGTATTTGAATTTTGCAGTTGGTAGGGAGGATATTTATTCTATTGCTTTTCCTATCTGAATCACAATAGTGATTATTGGAGTCCAACTTCTAAGCATGTGGTAAATTAGAGGATGGAAGCGATATATTAAGAATGCCTAAATGAAAATATCTTAAAAACTGAATGCTAATAACTTTAGATTTTTTTGGGGGGGCCACACCCAGTGATGTTCAGGGGTTACTCCTGGCTATGTGCTCAGAAATTACTCCTGGGTTGGGGGATCATATGGATGCCGGGGGATAGACTTGTGGTCCGTCCTCGATCAGCCTCCTGCAATAAAGGCCCTACCACTGCGCCACTACTTCATCCCCTGAACGCTAATAACTTTGAAGGATCATATCCTAGTTTAGATTATGTAAAAGAAGAAAAGAAACTTTTTTATTTTAATTAATTACTTTATTTAAACACCATGGTTACAAGATTGTTCATAATACAGTTGGGTTATCTTTTTCACAATTGCTAAGTTTTTCATGATTGAGTTTCAGTCATACAATGTACGAAAAAGGAACCTCCCATCAAGTGTAAGTCACTATCATATTTGCAAATCTGTGGTAGATCAGCATTCCTTCCCCTTTGTAAAATATGTACATTTTAACAAAATTTCTTTCCAATCACCAGAAAACAAAATGAAACAATGATTATTTGAGTCATATCTCTAAATATATGTGAAGCTCTTATAAATGAATGGTTCTATTCTAGAAAATGTGATGTTGAAAAATATAAGTTTTAAGTCACTTTAGTGTTCATAGAGCTTTCCTTGAAAAGTGAATGATTTCTTACCAAATATATATCTAATACAAAGTTAATATCTGAAGTATATAAGGTACTTAACAAGGAAAAAGCATTTAACGCCCATCCAAAAATGGGAAGAACAAGTAAACAGAAAATTTCTCAAAGAAGGCATTCAGATGGCCAAAATGCACATGAAAAAATGGTCCACATCATTAATCATCAGCAAAATACAAATCAAAACAACAATGAACTACTATCTCACACCACAGAGACTGGCACACATAAAAAAGAACGAGTGTTGGTTCAGATGTAGGGAAAAGGGGACCCCATTCACTGCTGGTGAAAATGTGGACCAATCTAGTCTTTCTGAAAAACAATATAGATATTAATCAAAAAACTGAGAATTGAGCTCCCATCAATACCATTCCTGGAAATATACCCTCGGAGCCCAAAAAACAATGCAGAAAAGCTTTCAGGACTATTCACAATGACTAGAATCTGGAAACAACCCGTGTCAATGAACAGATGAGTGGATACGAAACTGTGGTATTATGTGGTAAATCCACATAATAGAATACTATGCAGTTGTTAGAAAAAAAATTTCGTTATGGATAGCTATGGAGACAATTATGCTGAGCAAAATGAGTCACAAGAAGGAGGAGGGTTATCTAATGATCACATCATTTGTGGGATATAAAAATGATAGTATGGCATTAATATCTGAAGACAATACGATGAAGGCCAGGAGGACTGGTAGAAAGCTTGCCACGAATGATAGAGATAGAGAAAGAGTGCAGTTTGAATAGAGAACAGACCTAATGTAACAATGGCAATCGGGAATGATCACTCTGAACAATGGTTGATGAAAGGAGGTAAATTGCTATGCATGATACCCCTTCTGTAACAATATTGTAAACCACAGTATCTAAAAGAATAAAGGGAAGAGAAAGAGAGAGAAAAAGAAAAATGTCTACCACAGAGGCAGGAGAATAAGGAGAGTAGGAGAGAAACTGGGAACATTGGTGACAGGAAATGTGCTCTAGTAAAGGGAACCGAGTCAGTCATGAACAACCTTGTAACTGTGTATCTCATGGTGGTTCAATTAAAGAATTTATTTTAAAAAAGAAAATAAAAAAATATTCTAATAAAGCTATATTTAAAATTTTTTTTAAATGAATGGGTCCCTTTCATTGCAAAGGAAAAAAAATATCTTCTCTGGGGATTGATGGATTGATGCTGGGAAATGTCAGAACAATGGGATCATACAATTGCTAGAACTCCAGTGACTGCCAAGGCCCAAGTGTTCCTGAAGATTAGCACTGTCATAACTTAATTATGATAGATGATGATTATGCATTATCTTTGGCTATTTTCTCTGACTTTCTTTTTCTGACAAGTCTGTCTTAATTTAACTCCAATTGTAATGGAGTAAAATGTCTGCCTTTAAATCATTTTTAAAATGTAATTTAGCTCATATCTGTTATTATTTATTCAGCTTTAATAAGGAAAAGAGTGCGATGAAAATTAATCAAATTTCTTATTAAATATGTTTATGCCTAATGGATTTATATGTAGCTATTTATATTTAGCTATCCATCATTTTCTTTCAGGGATAAAGAAAGCTTTAGATAGATCAGAAAGTAAAGTTAAACTTTAGCAAGAAACAAAAATAAGGAATAGGGGAGTCAATTAATTTCAAATGCATTTAAGACACACATATGCAAAGAAACTATGCACATGTAAACTTAGAAGAAAAAGTAAAGTGATTATTTGCTGTTGTCAGAATTTAAGCTTATATATTTTCCTAATTTTTATTTTCTTGTACACTTCAATATTATGAAATGTTAATCTCTTATAAGAAGAAAATAAAATTTTAAAGAAATACACTTAACGAAAAGGATGCTATCCACCATTTTTAGATTTATGAAATTGTAATAACCACATTCCTCATTTTTCTTTTCAAAAAAAATACAGAATAGCTTCTCATTAAACATGAAATTCCAATATGTTCATTGTGGCGACTACATTTGGTACAAGTTATTTATCTTCCATTAAGTGGTAATGCTAGATTCTCTGCCCATGAGTATGTACTAGTATTCATATTCACATGTAACGAATTTTCATATGCCAGCAATAATATATTACCCATTCAGGTTAAAAAGTAATAACCCTCTTTATCTCTGTGGATCATTCACCATGGAAGAAATAATCAGCATATTGTTAGAAGCCCTGAGGACAAATTTAGAAGATAGAACTCCATGGTGCTTAGTGCACTAGCCCATGAAAAGCAGAGAGCTGGCTACAGCCAGGGAATGGAAGGTAGACTTGATCCCTTAGCTCCATTCAAGTCTTGAAATGAGGGCGTTAGTTCTGGCTGAAAGTTTGACAACAACCTAGTGAGAGGCTTTAGTAAGGAGATACAATACATAAAAAAAAAACCCTTAAATTTCCACCATTAGGATATGAATCCTAGGTGTTATTCTGAACTAGAATGAGTAAGAAAGGGAAAATGATTTTAAACAAAGTTTTTAAAGGCCAGTGGCCTGTACTATTATGTTTGAATTTATTTTGCCTTCAAAACTTTTTATTTGATTTTACTAATTCTCTTATTATCTCTCTTTTTTTTTTTGTTTTGTTTTGTTTTTGGGCCACACCCGGTAATGCTCAGGGGTTACTCCTGGCTATGTGCTCAGAAGTTGCTCCTGGCTTGGGGGACCATATGGGAAACCGGGGGATCGAACCGCGGTCTGTCCAAGTCTAGCGCAGGCAAGGCAGGCACCTTACCTTTAGCGCCACCGCCCGGCCCCCTCTTATTATCTCTTAAATTATTTTGTTCAATCCCATTGTAAATTATAACATTTAATTTTATTCTTTTTTTGAATCTGATTACTCTTTTGTTTTTAATTTAATATTGAGACCATTGTGAATTACAAATCTTTCACAGTTGTATTTAAGGCATATAGTGACAGTGAATTGACTTGATTATATTAGCAATCTCTATAAATATATTCTAGTTATTTCTTTAAACATACATTTTAGTCATAAATGTATCTCTCTTTTCTTCCAAATTGATGGATCTAGTTTTATTAACTTCAATATTGTTTTAGCTATTCAGAACATATGATGCTATATTATATTGAATATGATTAAATTAAATTTTTAAATATTTTGATTATACATATATTAATAAAAATATTGAGTTGCAATTTTATTTTTGATATCTTTTTCCTGTTTTTTTTATCTATTTCAGACTGTTTTCAAAAATTAATTTTGAACTCTTTTCTTCACTTTATTTTGGAAGAGTTTGAAAAGACAGGCATTAAATATTCTTTGAGTGTTGTATAGAAATTTATCTATGAGATGTCTGGAAGGTCCTAGATTTTTGTTCTGTGAGGATATTTGCATGTTATCACATTATGTAGTCATATATTCTTTATGACTTCACTATGAAAATGTATAGTCATCTTTCCTTTATGATTTAGTCTCTAAAGGTAGTATTGATTCTAACAATTTATCCTATTCTTTCTAGAATTTAGATGATCCAATTTGGTATCTAACTCATAGTAGGTAGTACTTCACAGAAATTCACAATCTCTGTATTAATATTGTATTGCAACTATCCATCTTTCATTTTTTATATTTTATTTGAATGTTCTTACTAATTAGTCTGGATAAAGTTTTTATTGATTTTGTTTAACTTTTCAAAGAAAACTTTAATTCATCTATTTTTATTGTTTTTTTTTATATTCTTCTACTCTTTAATATGTCCTTTCTTTTAGGTTTTCTACTGTATAGTTCCTTTGTGTCTAACTAGATTTTTTTTTTTGCTTTTGAGGTAGCCCTGAATTTCTCTAAATTTCTTTTTTAAACTGATTTTGCTGCATTTTACAAATTTTTATTATGTCAGATTTCCATTTACATGGTTTCTATGACAGTAGGACTTTGTCTTTTACTGAAATTTTTGTTCTGCTAAAAGGGTTTAAGAGTATTCTGGACAATCCCTGTTTAACTTTTGACAGTAGGACTTTGTCTTTTACTGAAATTTTTGTTCTGCTAAAAGAAGTCCTTTTAATATTTGTTGTGAGGTTATTTAGTAGTGATGAACAGTTTTAACTTTGCTAGCCTTAAAATCTCTGTCCATTCTTATTGATGATCTTGTGAGGTATTCTTTGCTGGAAATGTTTTCCATCTAGCTGTTTGAATATATCCTGTCACTCCCTTCTGGCCTACCTTGTTTCTGCAATAAACTTCATTTATGGTTATAACGTGGTTTCCATTGTATAAGGCTTTGAATTTCTCTTGAAGTTTTTAAGAATCTTCAATTTTTGACATTTTAATTATATTGTGTCTTTGCATAGAACTCTGGGTTCATCTTGTTGGGAACTCCCTGTGCTTCTTGGATCTGAATTTGTTACCTTCCCAACATTTAGGAGGCTTTTGTCATTATTTTTTAAATAAATGCTGATCTCTAGGTTGCTCTTAATTCTTGGGTGCATATTACATGAATATCATTCTACTGATGCAGTACTTGTCATATCTTTATTGAGGGATTGATTTTATTTTGAAAGTTTGCTTATTTTGATTTTCAGGCCAAACAACAGGATGTGTTTAGGGCTTACTTCTTGACTCTGTTAGTAGTGTCATAGGATTGAACCCAGTTAGTTCATGTGCAAGGTAAATGCTTTACCCACTATACTGTCTCTTAGGCCCATAAACTATCTTTGCTTAATTTTTTCCTTTTTTAAATTATAGCTTACTTTATTTAAAGACCGTGGTTTACATTATTGCTCATCATATGTAATTTTCTGAAACTCCATGTTCTAATGTAATATCGTTTCCACCTTGTCCCTAAATTCTCACTCATTCCCAAATATCTTCTATATTACTTTTTTTACAGGTAAGTAGTGATGAAATTATTTTTAAATACAGTCAAAAGAAATGTGTAAAAAGTATTGTCAGAAGGCTTTCTAAGCTATATGTTGCTTGTTGATCTTTCTGAACAGTATTGAAAGAGTTGGAGTTGTTGTATAAGCACAAAAATTTCAACCTCTTGGCAGATATTGCAGCATTTGTGGAGTTTGGCTTCAGCTGCAAGACCTTCCTAAAGTAGGAGAAGGTATCAGAGAAGATTCCCACCTTCATACCATTTAAGTGTTGGAGAAACTCAAATATTGACATAACTGAAGTTTTGGTCAATCTGGCATTTCTGCATAAATTAATGATTTAGTGGTGAAGCTGGGCGATTGACAAGGTAGCAACAATTGTAGGGAGTGGGCTCATTTGACAGCTTTAGCAGAGCAGGGCCTTGGTCTGTTTCTCTATCCAAGTTTATCTGTTTTCAGCTGTCCAATGTACTCATGATTTTTCAAAGAGGTTTATAACTTTTTCCAGATTAGAGTGAGTCTAAATTTTTTCTTTAATGTACTTTGCTGATGTGGAATTCATTAATGTTGCACATAATAAATCCACTGCTTTGCTTTTTTTGATATTTGTGTTGTGCTATACATTTGTTTATATCTCAGGCTGGTAATTGCATTCTTAAATACTACTACAACATTGGCTTTCTTATATTATCTATCTTTACTATAATGTTCTATCTATCTATACAATTATGTTCTCATTGTATTGTCATTATTCACCCATAATTGATGAGTTAATTTTTTATTATAGTTAAAATAATATATTTACAATAATATTGACATTTATGGTTTTGGTGTACATAGTATATTTTGGACTTTTTTTTTTTTTTTTAGTTTTTGGGTCACACCGGCGGTGCTCAGGGGTTACTCCTAGCTGTCTGCTCAGAAATAGCTCCTGGCAGGCAAAGGGGACCATATGGGACACCGGGATTCGAACCAACCACCTTTGGTGCTGGATCGGCTGCTTGCAAGGCAAATGCTGCTGAGCTATCTCTCTGGGCCCTATTTAGGACTATTACTGAATATTCTATTAGTAATATTGCTAATTACTCTTAAGATCACTTTTAGTTTTATCTTAGTCTTCTATCTAAAACATTGCTTGTTTTCTTAGTTTGTACATTTTTTATATTTGAAATCCAACTTCATTCTGATTCTAAATAAAAAGAATTGGGATAAATTTTCTCCACTGACTACTGTGATATGACTGCACTGGTCTTACATTTATAACTCAAAGGAAAACAAATGTATTTCTTTTCTTTTTTTCTTTTTGGTTTTTGGGTCATATCCGGCAATGCTCAGGGGCTACTCCTGGCTCTATGCTCAGAAATTGCCCCTGGAAGGCACAGGGGACCATATGGGATGCCGGGATTCGAACCACCATCCTTCAGCATGAAAGGCAAACGCCTTACTTCCATGCAATCTCTCTGGCCCCACAAATGTATTTCAAAAAACTAAATATGTGATTAAAAGTGAGTATTTTTTAAATTGTCACATTCATGCCAATTATCTCCTTCATTATTATGTATGTATGCCTTAACTGCATAACTGAATGGAAAATATGGTGGACCACTGAAACCAAGGAACAGTTCCTGATAAAACTAGATTCTAGTGCCTGAGCAAAGAGTACAGTGGTAAGGTGCTTGTCTGGGTTTTATCTTCAGCACCACGTATGGTCCTCCTAGCCTCAACAGAAGAAAAACCCTGAGTACAGAGCCAGGAATAAACCCTGCACATTTAAACAAAACTAAATTTCTGACACTGAGTTCTAGCTTTATCTTCTCTCATCTCATCATACTCATCTGAGATGACAGCTGACTGAGAAGCTTCTACATGCTCATATTGTGCTGCCAAAGTTGGGTCCATGACAACCTCTGGTGAGACAAGAACAGGTATGGCAATAAATTAGGGTGTCCTATTTGCTTTCTAGCAGGCCAGAAGAAGGGATTTTCTGTTTTAGTGACTTTTGGCGGAGGTTTCATAGTACTGAATATTTTTCTTTCAAACAACATGCAGGGGTATTTATGTACCCATTCCAGATATCTATGCCAGTTAGGCACATTCATGTTAAGTAACTCTTTTTTATCTTGGGTAGGGGGGGATGGGAGCACTAGTAGTGCTCAATGCTTACTTCTGGCTCTGAATTTAAGAATAACCCCACCATGGCTCAGACTTTATAGAGTGCTAGGTGTCAAATCTGAATTAGTTGCATGCAAGGCAAGTGTCTTTTCTGCTCTACTATGTCTCCAGCCCAATGACTCTGAACTTAATATCAAATATTACAACTGCACATTGGGCAGTAGCCATCCTTAACTATACACATATAAGCACATTTCCTGACTTTATTTTTCCTAATATCTGCATAGTATGCCATTGTGTAGATGTACCACAGTTTCTTTAGCCACTCATGTGTTCTTGGGCACTAATATTTTTTTTTCCAGATTCTGGTTATTGTAAATAGTGCTACAACAAACAGAAATGCAGTGGACTTTTCTGCATTGTGTTTTGGGTTTTCTGTGTATATCCCTAGGAGCTGTATTGCTGGATCATAGGGAAGCTCAATTTCTAGTTTGTTTGTTTTTTTTTGAATATTCTTGTTTGTTTGTTTGTTTTGGGACCACACCCAACAGTACTCAGAGGTGACTCCAGGCTCTCTGCTCAAAAATCAATCCTGGCAGACTCTGGGGAACATACAAGATGCCGGGAATTGAATCTGGGTCTGTCCCAATTCAACTGTATGCAAGGCAAATGCCCTACTGCTGTGCTAATGCTCCTGTCCTGAAATGTATCCATATGTTTTCCAATAAGGTTGGAGCAGTCTGCATTCCCATTAGCAGTAAATAAGAGTCCCTTTCTCCCCATATTTGCACCAGCAATGGTTGTTTTTGTTCTTTGTGATGTGTGCAAGTCTCTGGGGTGCGAGATGATACCTCATTGTTGCTTAGATTTGCATCTTCCTGATGATTATATGCTGATAATTATGATTTAGAGGTAGAGTGATAGACAAAATAAAAAACACTCATTTGTAGGATATAGGAAAATTAAAGATAGTATGGTAATAATTTTCAGAGATAATAGAGATAAAAGCCAGAAGTATAAATCTATGGTAGGAAACACTTAAAAGTGTAGTAAAAAAAAAAAAAGCTTTGTACAAAGAGTGGTGATTGCTTGACTGAGCAGAAAGTTTACAGACACCATAAAAATACCTAGGGTAGAGTAAAAGAGCATGTACAGAGCCTGTAGTTATTCCCATGATAGTATGCTTTAAGGGTGGAGAAACCCTATATCTCTATTTTTTTTTTGTTTGTTTTTGGGCCTCACCCGGCGTTGCTCAGGGGTTACTCCTGGCTGTCTGCTCAGAAATAGCTCCTGGCAGGCATGGGGGACCATATGGGACACCGGGATTCGAACCAACCACCTTTGGTCCTGGATCGGCTGCTTGCAAGGCAAAAGCTGCTGTGCTATCTCTCTGGGCCCAACCCTGTATCTCTTAGGCCAAGGAAATGCCCTTTCTAATCTTCCCAATATTTACTATGCCTTTGCAAAATAGGGGAGTGGGGAAGGAAGCACAAAATTTTTCTTTTTTTTATTTCAAGCTTGTGAGCATTGCTTGGCTGTTGTCTGTATTGTGGTGGTGGTTTTTGGATTCTTTTTTTTGTCATGTAGTTTTTGTTTTGTTTTGTTTGGTGTTGTTGTTTTTATTTTTTTCTTAATTTTTTTTGTGATGTTTTTCTTCCTTATCCCCTCTCTTCTCTTAAATTGCTATTTATAACCCTCTAGTCTAGATGGACCCCTCCTGGATTTGTTTGTTGTTTGTTTTTTGCTCTTTTGGAGGTTTTCTTGTTCATTTGTTTGTTTTTAGTTTTCTTTCCCTTCAAACAGAAACACATAATTTGAATAATCTTGTTCTGCTTCTTAAATTGAGGGGGGGAAATGGATGGTACTAAGACCAAACAGTTGTATGAACATTGAGTAGTAAAAAAAAGATCAGTCTAAAACACCAAATCCAAAGCCAATGACAACAAAATTGATATATATTCTACAACAATCTAGACACAGAGGGAACCACTTATACTAGCACCCTGTGGGGCATAGGAGAGGGATATGGGATGCATGCTGGGAACAGGGTTGGAAGGAGGACAACACTGGTGGTGGGAATGCCCTGGGTTCAACGCTGCTATATACCTAAAATATTACTGTGAAAGATTTGTAATTCATTTTGGTCACAATAAAAACTATTTTTAAAAAAGACTGGTGAGTGCAGATAGGGTAGAAAAGGGTCTGCTTTGACCCTTGGTAATGAGTTGGAACTGATTACTTACTGTACAGAAACTGAGTACTAAAAGGGGATAAAGTGACATGTACGGTACACCTTCATTAAAAACAGTGTAAAGCACAGTGTCATAAAAAGGAGAGTGTGCATGAGAGAGAAGTAAAGAGCCTGCCCAAAGGTGTGAGTGGGGAGGTGGAAGGAAAACTAGGCATTGGTGACAGGAAAAGTGCATTGGTGAAAGATGGTGTACATTCTATTTCAGAAACTCAATCATAAACAATTTTGTAATCATGATGCTTAAACAATGTAATTATAATTAAAAAAATCTATGTATATATACATATATGTATATATACTTATACATACATATATATGTCATTCTTAAGGCTCTGGATTCTCCTGGCTAGCCAAGTCCCACACTTAAAACTTGACGGGGCCTCTGTTAACATAGAACCCAGTGAGTGGACGGACCTCAATGCCCAAAGTAGCAACATATTTATTGAATTCATCTGTTATGCAGTACTTTACAATTATCACCTTCTAGATGCTGCCATCACAATACAGGACTGAACTGGACTTGTGGTTTTTCTTGGGCAGTAATGACAAAGACACTTCCAGAAGCATTTCTGGACCTGTTTCTGTGTTAAGACTTTTTGGTCTATTTTTGCCCCTTTAGTGTTTCTAGATAGCCTGGTTAGTTCTTGATAGATCTCTAGTGTTAAAACTGTGCTAAAATCCATAAATATGTAATGCAAAAGATTTATTTCCTCACTTAATTTCAAGATAATTATAGTCTATACACTTAGTTATCATCTCTTTAAGCAAGCTAATATATGGGGTCTTATGGAGCTACATTTCTAATTCCTGATAGACTTAGAGGGAGGTGTTCCATAGTGGAAAGCTGCCTCCAGAATCAAAATTCTAGAGAACGTAATCATCTTCTTTTAGGAACTACCAGTAAAATGCAAGAATGCCTGCAAATATAAAATGTGTCCCAACTTGTGTTCCCTAACGTTTTCTTCCATTTAGCACCTGCTATTGCCTCTATTTCTAGAGAAAATATACTAGACATTTTTTCACCGTAAGCACTTTACGTTAACTTTTTAAAGTTTCTTCCTCATATGTATGTGAAAATTGTTTTTCTTGCACTGAGCATGAAGGTTAGTGGTTTAGAGCATCCCTTAAATTGAATTCTCTAGTCCACCTTCTTTTGGGCCATCTGGTCCTGTTGACTTTCAAAGCTAAAAATTTGAAAAGAGTTTTCTGTTCAGTGCACACCCAGTGGTTGATATCTCTGTGGAGAAAAATTCTGTTCTTTCAGGTAGAAGCCTACATTTGTGAGATCCCTCTTGCTATGTCTTATGGCACAATGACCTGGGGTTTGGTAGAACTAAACTTCTATTTCTCACTTTTTCCAGTCTGTTTATTGTACCTTTTTTGGAGAGATTGGTTAGCTCATTCTTAGATCCTTTTCACCAGTCATTATTTAATCTGTAGCTATGTCTTTGGTGCTTCTGTGGGAGCAAGTATGCCCAGGTTCTTACCATCTTGAAACCTCAAGTTCATGTTCTTCCTACACTGCCAATTTTAATGCTTTTTACAAGTAATTATTGGTAAGATAATGCTTTCTTATAACCATACCTTTTAATAATGCCTTGATGATATGCATATATCCAGAAAAAGTCAAGCTGGACACTGTGCATACAAAATAAGATTATGCAAGTAAATATGGATTATGCTTCTAATAAAGACTCCACTAAACATAGGATAGGCCATTTGAATTGCTGGATCATAGAGTTTTGTTTCATCATGAGAATTTTTCTTACTAAAAGCATTATAAGAACAAGATTATTATACTTATATGAAGCCCAGTCTTCATTTTGTTACATGGAGTGACCTGAAATTCAACTGGAAGTTTGGATTCTCATTTTGCATTTTTAAAGAAAGAAATCTAAGTTATGGATCCTCAAATGAAAGTTTCAAACATAAGGAATTTAGCCTTTTCTCTCAAATGTGTTTGCTTCATTAAGTTTTGGAAGAAACTGCCCTAATAAAGAAAGAGAAGAGAGATTTGAAAACATCCAGAGTTCAGAAAGGCTTTCTTTGCATAAAATCGTTCATCAATTTCAACCGTAAGAGAAAGTAATGGAAACGTGAGTTGAATGGGTAGCTGAAACTTGAGTAGTAACTTAGAACTCCATTGAAGTTGTTCTTCAGATAGAGGGCATGCCTTGGCCCTTGGGTTATAAATATTTAAATGTTATGGATATTTTTGCCAAAACGAAAACATTTCTTCCAAAAGAGCAGTAGTGATTTACTAAGCCCTGTATGTTAAAAAACACTTAACCTTCAATAGGCAGCAGATACGTGTCATGAATTCTCATACATAATTTTAAATAAGACATGGGGCATTCAGAAATATGCAAATCTTTATTCAGAACTGTATGGAAACCCATTCTATCTACTTTAACTTTTTTCTTATTGAAAGTATTCCCCCCCCCTTATTGAAAGTATTTTTAAGGGAATAAAATGACTTTGAAGTTGAAAGTTTATGGCATAGGGAACAGTTTTTTGGTTTTGTTTGCCTTTTTTTTTTTTAAAGTATTCTTAAACTTGTATTTCCATCCACAGAATTAGGAAATTTTGTTTTCTATTTGCCTGGATGTTGTACATGGTAGCCCACGTTTGTGTAAAAATAGTATATATAAAATTTTTATAAGTATTTGATTAGAAATTACCTATTCCTAGAAAAAAAATAAAACTGCCCCCCCCAAATTATCTAAAATGTTTTTATTGAAAAGATATTGATTAAGAATCAACCTGCTAACACACAAAAAGAAATAAGTAAAATTTTCAGAATTTTTAAATATATTTTTCTATAAATATTTAAAATAATTTAACCAGTTTGCCTATGTAGTGATTACTATATTGATGTTTAGTAATCATGGATTTTTATTTCAGATCAGTTTTCTTGACAACCACACCCTTTGCTGGTTTTTTACACTTCACAAAAGAGTTTGTCTTTTTTATTTTTAATTACTTAACGTTTCATGAATTCCTTCAGTTCTATCCAAGTTGCAGCAAATGACATGATTTTTGTCTTTTTCCTGTAGCTGAGCAATATTTTGTTACACACACACCAATTTCTTTTTGTTTTGTTTCAGGGCCATACTCCAAGGTGCAGGCTTTACTCCTGCACTCAGGAGTTACTGATGGTTAGTCTCAGAAGACCATATGACGTTCCTAGGATTGAATTTTACTTGTCCACATGCAAAAGAAACACCTACTGTCACTTCATTCCCACACTACAATTTCTTTATCAACTCAACTATTGCTGGGCACTTGTGTTATTTTGTTTTGAGTTCTTGGCTATTGCAAATCAAGCTGTGCTTAATATTGCTATGTATACGACCTTTCAGATTAATGTCTTTTATATTTTTGGAGATACCAGGAGTGGAATTTGCAGGTAAAGTGAAAGCTGTATTATTTTTTAGAAATCTCCAACCCATTTCCCAAAGGGGCTGAACCAAGCAACAGTTCCACCTGCAGTGGATAAGAGTTCCTTTTATGCCCCATTACCAATAGCACTTATTATATCCAAACCTCCTATAGATAATTATAGATGTATTATATATTATAATTATATTATATTTATATAACATAAGTTATATAGATATAAATATTATATAAATCATATAAATTATATATAATTATATAAGTTATATAATTATATATCTATAATTATCTATATTATAATATAGATAATCTCCTATAGATAATTCTTGCTATATGTATGGTCTGATTGTAATTTTTATTTGCATTGCCCTAAAAATAAGTGATAATGAATAGTTTTTAACTTGCCTGTTGCCCATCTTTATGTCGTCTTTTTTTTTTTATTTCCTCTTGCCATCTTTTGATGTATTTTTATGTTTGTCTTTGTGGTTGAGCTTTGAGAGTATATAATTTGCTATTAGTCGTTTGCCTAGTGTGCCAATATTTTCACCCAGTCAGTAAAATCTCTTTTTCTTTAAGCATCATTTATTGTGCAGTACAAAAGACTTTTAGTTTGATGTATTCAAATTGCTTATAATCAGAATTGCTTATTTCTGATTTTCTTTTCTTTGCCTATGTGATCATTGGAGACTCCTACTAGGTCAACATCTTGGAGAGTCTTCTGCTTTTCTCAATGTATTTTGTAGAAACAAGTTTGATAGCAAGATCTTTAATCTATTATGAATTTATTTTTGTGTGTGATGTGAGATAGGGGTCTAATAAACTTTTTCTTGCATGTGGCAGTCTAGTTTTCCCAACACCATTTGTTGAATAGGCTGTATTTGCTCTACTTTAAGTACATTTCTTTATAATAAATTAACTGCCTATATTTTTGAGAGTTATTCTGAAGCTCTCAATTCTATTCTATTGATAAGTGAGTAGGTCTTTATTCAATTGTTACAGTTTTTTGCTTTCCTATTATTTTTTATTAATACATTAATTGAATCACCATCAGATACACAGTTTCAAAGTTGTTTATGCTGAGTTTCAGCTATACAATATTCCGACACCCATCCCTTCACCTGTGCAACATTTCCACCAACAATATTCCTAGTTTCCTTCCCTGCCTTCCCCCCACACATACACCTGCTCTGACAGACATATTTTTCTATTCTCTCATTCTCTCTCTCTCTCTCTCTCTCTCTCTCTCTCTCTCTCTCTCTTCCTTTTATCCTTTTAGGCACTGTAGTACCACACAGTTTTAATCACTATAGCTTTCCAGTAAAGATAAAAGTATGGAAATGCAGTGTCCCTCATCTTTTTCTCTGATGACGATTGATTGGTTATCCAGGGTGTTTTCTTTTCTACTTCCATATAAAAATTTCAGTATTTGTTCTATGTCATTGAAAGATCCCATGTGAGTTTTTATGGAAGTTGCATTGTATCATAAAGTTCTTTGAGTAAGACTGTCTTTTTAATGGCGTTGATAAAGAAGTCAAATTACCACTATTTGCAGCTGACATATTAAAAATAGAAAATTCTAAAGATTCCACTCAGAAAGTTCTAGAAACAATCAATTTATAGAGCAAAGTAGTAGGCTACAAAGCCAACTAATATAAATGTATTGCATTCTTATATGTTAACAGTGATTTGAAGAGAAAAATTAAAATAACTCAGGGCCAGAGCAATAGCACAGCATGAAGACCATTTGCCTTTCACACAGCAGATCTGGGTTTGATCCCTGGTATTCCGTATGGTACCCCCAAGCCTACCAGGAATAATATTTGAGTGTAGAGCCAGGAGTAACCCTGAACACTGATGAGAGTGGCCCAAAAAACAACAAAAAAGGAAAGTAAAATAGCTATCTCATTTAGGATTGTGTTTAAACATCAAATATCTATAAATCAAAAGTAGTGACAGACCTATTTTATGAATATTACAAATCATGAAATAGAATAAAAGGTACAAAACGTTGAAATTATATATTCTTTGTTCATAGATGGGAAAAATCAACAGAAATATGTTTAACTTGATATTGAAAGAAAATAAGGGGGAATTGTTGCCCCTTGTTTTCACTTGTTTTCCCATCGTTGAATAATCTTTGCAGTAAAATGTGCCTCATCTTCAAAGGACAGATACAAAAAAGTGTGACACAACTTAGTAGTTTCAAGGGTGACAGTGATCAGGACTAGCTAATGTGACAAAAACTGCGACATTGTAGTTGTATGATGAAATATTGCATCCTCTATTGAGGTCCATACAGATGAGACATGATTGAAAACCTCAAACTAAACACAGTTCAAAAGTGTATGGTTTCTGCCATAATTAATTGTGACTTTTATTTCCTTCCTCACTGTACCCCTGTGTTTTACTGTCTTTTGATTATTGTTGGCATCTATCAGAAAACAAGACAATATTGAATGATCTTTTCATATTTTATGACAAATTTGATATAATTTGATATCTTAATAAATTTCTAATTTGAAGTTTCAAGTCAGGAAGAAAAGGTCCATATTTGCAATTCTATGGTCTATCAACAAGTTTTCAACCATTTTTGCTTGATGTTAATCTGGAGCGATGTCCCTGGCTTTGCTTCCTTATTTGACGATTAAAAGCAGTAAAAGTTAGTATTTGTCATATAACAAAGATATCGAGCACTAAAATACTTCATATTTGCCAAGGCAGTTTTCAAATCATGACTTTATTTGCCTTTCCAAACATCCTTGAGGACACTAACATCCCTCTTTATAAATAAGAATAAGTGACTATCCCTTCTTAGCACAGCAAACTAACAGAAACTGAGCTCTTTGATGCTGAAAATTTGGTGCCCATCCAGAGCTGTCATTAAAGCTTTCCTTCCAGAAGGAAGGAATGATTACAATCTTTTGTTTTGCATGACTAGTGATTTTGCACTGCAACTTGTAAACCGTTCACCAAAAGCAGGCAGATTTTTGATACTTAATTACAAGATTGGGTCAACTAACAGAATGCTACGGATTCTCAAGCCCTCATTAGATACTTTTGATGTTGAAGGGTTTTGTGAGCAACCAAGGGGATGCAGAAGGTTGATTTGGCCATCCTGTCATTCCTTGTCCCTCCCATCAATTACCTGGATGATGTATTGGTAGAGTGGAGAGTGCTACTGAAGAATTCTTTCATCTGCCAGGGAAGATGAAAACAAACCAGTGAATTTCCCCTTCATTGTTCACTATTAGGGCTTTGTTTTATCTTCTGAAGGTTTGATGTTTGATAATGAATAAATTAGGGTAAAATATGAATGCACCCTCTGTAGAGACTCAGCAGGAAACATTGGCAGTTGAGCCAGATCTCAATCAGCAAATGAAAGGAGTTCATTTTAGCATTAAAACCAGGCCTGTGAAATCTGCTTATTTAGAGGAAAATTCAAGATGAGAAAAGGAAGTATGCGCATGGTGTTTATGTGTGTGCAAGAGAGAGAATAAGTTTGCTGAGAAAAAAAAAAGTTTTCATTTTGGTAAGCACCACATATTTTTACATAATTTCGTTGAGGGGAAGTTTAAGTTTTCAAAAGTATTTGTGACATACTATTTTTCTATTCTTTATTAAATGGACAAATAATTTATTAATGAACATGAAGTTTTACCTCTTAGAGGTGAAATTTTTTTTTTTTTTTGTAAGTTCACAAACCTAATATAAAAAGTCCGCTGTCGGGGCTGGAGAGATAGCATGGAGGTAAGGCTTTGCCCTTGCATGCAGAAGGACGGTGGTTTGAATCCCGGCATCCCATATGGTCCCCTGAGCCTGCCAGGATTGATTTCTGAGCGTAGAGCCAGAAGTAACTCCTGAGCGCTGCTGGGTGTGACCCAAAAACCAAAAAATAAAAAAGTCCACTGTTGTCGAAACTATTGCTAAGTCACATAGAAACAACTGGAACCATTTGTGGAATAGAAAGTTATATAGACTGATTTGGTTCAGAGGGTGAAATTGGTGTTACTATTTCTTTGGCCTTAAGTTTTGACCTCCCCACATTTCTTTGAAGCTATCACCTCATTTTGCACTGAGGACTGGGCTATACAGGATTCTATGTCCCTCTCCTGAGGCGTGGATATAGGGCTAATGGCCATATACCCATTGTCTTGGAAGGCTTTGCTATTGCCATTCTCACACCTACACCTCCCTGAGAGTTCTCAGAGGATCTTAGCTTCTCCAACTCCTCCTTTTCCTCAGTTGGTAGGCAGAGCTAGTAGCACAATAGCACACAGGACAAATTTGCAGATGTAAAAGAGATGGAAAGGTTCTTTTTATTTGTTTGCCTGTTTTAGGTTTCAGTTACGCTGCACAAAGGGAACCAAGTCTACTCAAAAAGTTGTCAAGTAGGCAAAATTTATTTCTGGCTATTTTTTTAAAAATCACCCCTTCCTTTTTAATTAAAAATAGATATCTATAATATAGTTTTTTTAAGCAGTTCAAATTTTTTAACTGAGATTGGTTTAGAAGACTAAGCGTTGGAGCAAAATTCCATTCTCTCAAATTGTAGCTTATTTTTTACCCTTCACTTCAAAGTTCCAGCATCTCTCCCTATAGTCCATGGGACCCCTTCCCATCCTTTTCTGATAACCACAGTTCTGGGTTGAAGTCCAGGGAGTTGCTTTCATTTGCTTCTTTCTGCTTTGATTCGCTATGCCTACAAATGAATATGATCAGCTGGTGTTTCTTTTCTGACTTTTTTTTTTTTTTGCATGACCCTCTTTTGATTCACTCATCTTGTTACAAAAGGCAAAACTTACCATCAGCCTTTCAACTTTCATCCACCACTCTCTTTACTCAATAGTCACCTTTACAATACTTGAAAAAAAAAATGGCTGACTTATTAGTCACTCTTGTTTGAATACAATTAATGGCAGGATTTCATTAGCTTTTGTTTCTTTTTTTTTTGTTTGTTTGTTTGTTTTTTTTTTTGGTTTTTGGGCCACACCCGGTGACGCTCAGGGGTTACTCCTGGCTATGCGCTCAGAAGTTGCTCCTGGCTTCTTGGGGGACCATATGGGACGCCGGGGGATCGAACCGTGGTCCGTCCTAGGCTAGCGCAGGCAAGGCAGGCACTTTACCTCCAGCGCCACCGCCCGGCTTTTGTTTCTTTTGGGAGTCATGCCCAGCAGTACTCTGAACATACTCTTGACACCGTGTTCAAGGGACCATATATGATGCTGGCTACATGTAAGGCAAGCACTTTAACCCCTGTACTATCTCTCAGATACTTCTTAGCTCATTTAAATGTAATGTCACTTTAAAACTGTACACACTTAATTATTAAATCCAAATCCTGAATGCCAAATTAGCATATTGCAAAGAAACATTGCGCATCAAAGGTGTTTCTTTGTTTACCCTTTCACAGGGAGCCTCTCTTGCACTGCTTTTAAAGAACATACCAGCAAGATAGTGCTCTTTTAGGAAGTGTTTAAAGTTTCTATACCCTGAGATGGCCATGCTAATGTTGTTTCTATCACTGAGGTGAGCCCACAATTGTAATCCTTGTCCTTACTTATTTGGTTTACACAGTAATAGACCAAACTTAGAGGAGAATCAACTAATTTTTTTAGTATTTGGGTCACACTTGATGATGTTCAGGGGTTACTCTCCGGGGATGCTGGAGATCAGTCACATTCAAGGCAAGCATGTTACCCACCGTGTTATCTCTTTTGCCATGTTATCTCTCCAGCCCCAAGCAACTGATTTTAAGTAGGGTCAGCATGGACTATGTAGCATGGACTATGTAGTTTTTCTTCCAGTTACTTTACAGTTTTAACATGTGATCATGGTAGTCACTGTACTACCTTCTTTATATATACTAGCTATAGATTCCTTTCTGATTTTAAAAAAGAGGAAGATGCAGATAAGGAAGCTTAAACTTCAGAAACAGCATGATTGAGTGCTGTTTGTTTATACTGTTTGAGCCATAAAAGAAAAAAAATGAAGGTATAAAGGTATTTGTTATTTTTTTGGGCCGGGCGGTGGCGCTAAAGGTAAGGTGCCTGCCTTGCCTGCGGTAGCCTTGGACGGACCGCGGTTCGATCCCCCGGTGTCCCATATGGTCCCCCAAGCCAGGAGCAACTTCTGAGCACATAGCCAGGAGTAACCCCTGAGCGTTACCGGGTGTGACCCAAAAACCAAAAAAAAAAAAAAAAAAAAAGGTATTTGTTATTTTTTTGAAAAACATTTTAGATTTCAGAACGTCTTACTCATTTTGATTTCTAGAAGAGATAGGGAAAATAACACAGGACATACAGCTAAGCTATGCTTTGCACATGTGACAAGGTTAAACGACATTAAAAGAAAAGTAATTTCCTTTTGCAATTTCTCTAATTGTAAGTTACATTAGTGTATTTAATAATTTTAGCCCTTTTTCCTTGTCTTGTTTTATCAAAGCTGAGATTTTTATCTATTAATTAATGCACAAACATGTTACAATTGCCATAAGCAAACATGCATCAGCACATAAGTAATGCATTGCTACCATATAATTAACTGACTTTCTACAAGAAACAGGGGGAGAAGAAAGGATAAAAGGAAAATAAAGCAGAAAATTGTAGACAAAAGTCTCTGCTATAGGAAAATATATTAATAAATAATCTGCTATTCTTTATAATATCACTAGGTGGCATATTACTGACTTGAACAAAAATAAGGAAAGAGACAGAAAATATGATTTTCAGAAACAGTTATATATGCAAGGTTTATTTTTTAGTTTATATTTCTAGTTTATATTTTCTAGTCTATTTATAACTAGTTTTTAGTTCATATTTTCTAGTCTATTAGCACAGTTTCAAAATTTTAATATCTCCATTTTGTATTGAGGGTTAATAATATAATGCTTGCAAAAGTGCTTGAAACTCCTGGTATACTATATATTCTCAGCCCTCAAAATGTGTAAACAAATTTTGTGTGACTACAGGGCTTTTTTATTTTGGTTTATTGTTTATCTTGCTATTTGAAATGATTAACTTAATTGAGAAAAGCCAAGAATTTCTATAACTGGCAATGTGTTTCAAATGGCAGATAGAAATGTTTAAAACATAAAAATATAAAGTGATAGTGAATATAAGCATTTTGTGGAATATTTTAAATTATTTTTAAACTTTAGGTAAATATTTCTTTATAAAAACTAATACCAATAATTCTATGAAAGACTCCCCCCCCCTTTTTTTTTTGTTTTTTTTTTTTTTGGGTCACATCTGGCAGCACTCAGGGGTTACTCCTGGCTCTATGCTCAGAAATAGCCCCTGGCAGGCACAGGGGACCAGATGAGATGCTGGGATTCCAACCAAAGGCAAAGGCCTTACCTACATGCTATCTCTCCGGCCCCTCAATGAAAGACTCTTAATAATAAAAAACAAATACTATATAACATACTAAATTCAAATTTATGTTTATAGCCATATCTATGATCAACATATTGTGACCTTGAGTGTTTTTCATATTGAAAATTTAATGTGTTGCCAAATTTTATTTCCTCTTTTTTTAACCTTTGAAAAATATATCTCAACTAGAATGGTAAAACTCTACATTAAACAAAGCTTTCAATAAATAGCTCTCATAAAGTAGAATAGAGAGAGAAAAATTGTATCGCTATGAAATATTATTGTTATAAGATATTTGAAGCTTATATAGTGAATGACTAGAATTACATTTACTTTTAAAGATTTGGAGGTCGAAGTATTTGCTTTAGAATTCTCATATTAGATTTCTCCTGTAATGGATAATTTATACAGATAAGTTGGGCACAAATTAAGATGACAACTCAAATAGAAATTTGCTCGTATTGCCTTTAATAATGAAAAACTGGGCTCGTAGGGATAGAAAAATAAAACTTTCATTCCTAGAAAAGGAAGAGAGAAAATCTTTAATTGATTGAGTATTGACAAATACTTTAAACATATTAGTTCGATCCTAACAATACCCCACTAAAAGAAGCATTAACACAATGATATTTATAAAGAAAATAAAGAACATATAAGTAAAAATAAAACTTATCCAATCCCTCATATTTTAAGTAGAAAAACTTGAATTGAGGTCAGTGAGCATTCAAATGAGGTTGCCTCTGATTAACACTTATAATTAATAGAGTTTTTCTGGTTGGTCATTTAAAATGAAACCCATTTCCATTAAAATGCATTCACTATTTGTTGATTAGAGTTTTGCAAATGAAGAAAGAAATTTTATTTGATTTGGTATGTGAAATTACTTTGTTTAAGCACTGGGATGTTTTTGTAGTAAGATTTCAAAGTGTATCAAAGATCAAATCTTTAGAGAGATAATAAATATTTGAATATAAATGATTTGGACTATTAGATATCCTTTATTTCAATAAATTAGATTAAGCCATCTGGTCTAATATTCTCATGAAATTAATAAGAAAACCAGGGGGAAACCATGTGTTCTTAAAACACTAGATTGTGGGGAGTGTTGGAATTTTGGGGCTGGAATTGGGGGGAGTGTTGGAATTATTGGGCTGGAATTGGGGGAAATACCAAGCTTCCCATTATTGTAAGTTTGGGACTATGGCTGCTTTCCCCTTAAGTATTCACTGCTCTCTAAAGATAGTCAAAAACTTAGAAATAAGTAGACTTAAATATTCTTGTATAGAGAGGAAGATAGGAACTTGAGTCCAGGAACCTCAAAAGAGTAAGATTTGGAGAACTTCTATCTCCATAGGTTGGAACTGCAACAAGTCCTGTCCTGAGATGATAATATCTCTAAATTGGAAGGTCTTTCCACAGTCTTGAGACTCAGAATCAACTCATCTCTCAATTCATCTCATCATACTGGGAGCCCCAGATTTCTATTGACTGTCTGCAGCAAGCAGAAGCAATTCAAAAGACTTTTGGAGGGTACAAAATTTTCAGTTTTAAGTTATTTCTCCAAACAACTTTGCAAACAGACTCTAACATAAGCCAACAAACAGGGACAAGAAAGCATAGCTGAAAAAAAGTAACAAAATAGAACACTTAAGTGCAAATGTTTGTTTTCTTTTAAAAATTCATATCAAATCATAAATCTTACAGGGCATGGTTTGGGATTCAATTAGATCATAAGAGTATAATTCTAAGAAATGGGAATAGTGTTTTTTATAAAGGTGACCTCTCAGATCTCCCCTCCTCAATGTAAGAAATCTCTATACAAGAAATCTTCAACTCCAAAGTGAACTCTTACTCAACTATTTTGGGTTTACGACTCATGGAACTTTGAAATTTTTCTGGGTTTCATTAGCTTTTCAATTCTGTTATATTTTGTTATAGTTCTCATATAAAACACATAGAAACACATCTACAAGGACCCCAAATGGAAAAACAAATTCTTTTTACATTAGGGCCACAACTAGCAGTGCTTAAGGCTTACTTCTGGATCTGCACTCAGAGATCATTGCTGGCAGGGCTGGACAGATATAAGGACCATTTATGGCACCAGTTATTGAACCCAGGTTGGCCACTTGATAGGCAACCATCTTGTCACTTGCACTCTCTGGCCCAGAAGAACTGTAATTATTTTTGTTGTTCTGTGGGGTCATATCTGCCAATGCTCAGTTTTATTCTATGCTCTGTGCTTAGGGATCACTCCAATGGGGCTGGGCAGACTATACTATACACCTGAAGTTGAACCTGGTTCATTTGCATGCAAGGCAAGCCACATGCCCTAATTCTCTACAGTTGCAGTGTAAAAAATAAATAATGATCCTAGTTCTATACATAGTGCTAATAGTCATGACTGGATTATTCAGATAAATATGGCTAAGAATAAAACATATATAAATTCTAGCATGAAATATGAAGAATAATTTAACAAACAGTTGCAAGGTTGAAAAATAAAACATTTTCATGATCCACTCAGCTGTTGTTGGATACCTAGGTTGATTCCAGTGAAGACATTTCTTTAATGGAAGAGCTCAGAAAATATCTCGAGGACTGGATAGATAACTCAAGAAGGTTGAAGTATATGTTATTCATGCTAAAGGACCATGTTCATTCCACAGCGCCGCATGTTTCACCAAACACCAGCGGGAGTGATCCCAGAACACCAAGCTGAGATTTGCTTAGTAGCACCCAAATCACAACAAAACAAAATATTGAATACTGCACAGAGCAGCCAAGGTAAAAGATATAGGACAGAGAGAGACTTGGGGAGAAGGTGGATTTAGAATATTTAACATGATTGTTGTTAAGATTCTGAAGGGTGAAAGAAAAATAAAGTAAAACACTTTTGAAGAAATCATGAATATGAACTTTTCAAAACTGTTTGAAGATTGGTAGCCCATGAACCATACACAAAGGAAATGATAAAGAAATTAGCCAGTAGACTGAAGAGGTAGCACAGTGGTAGGGCATTTGTCTTGCAGGCAGCCAATCCAGGACAAGGGTAGTTTGAATCTCAGCATCCCATATGGTCCCCCTTGCCTGCTAGGAGTGACTTCTGAGTGCAGAGCCATGGGTAACCCCTGAGCATAGCTGGGTGTTACCCTCCCCCCAAAAAAGCACCAAAATCTAAACAAAACAAAATAATCAGGTGAAGGCGCAAATATTTTAATATAATTTTTATTTTAATCATAATGGCTTACATATCGTTGACAATAATATTTTAGGTACATATTAACATAAAATCAGGGGAATTCCCATCACCGAATTGTCCTCCCTCCATTCCTGTTCCCGTCCTACTTCCCATATCTTCTTCCCTCACCCCTGGGGTTGCTAGAGTAAGTGGTCCCCTCTGTACCTAGCTTACTACTTAGTGGTCTTATACGTCTTGGTACCTCTCTTATTTCCCTCCCCACTAATTGGGAGGAGGGACTATCAGTGGTCCTCAAACTATGGCCCACGGGCCACATATTGTATTTGTATCTATTTTGTTTCTTCATTGCAAAATAAGACATATGCAGTGTGCATAAGAATACGTTAATAAGTTTTGTTTTTACTATAGTCAGACCCTCCAATGGTCTGAGGGACAGTGAACTGGCCCCCTGTTTAAAAAGTTTGAGGACCCCTAGCACTAGATAGTTGAAGTTATGTGGTTTTGTTTGAAGAAGAGAAAAGTAATAACCTGGAGAAAAAAAAAGAAAAAAAAGGATGGAAATGGGTGGAGTCCTTCTAGAGGCTTTCATCCTTGGTTTGAGAGACAAAAGGGGAAAAAAAAGGTGAAACACCACAATAGTACATAAAGAACTGTCAAATAAAATATCCAGTGAGCATTCCAAAGAAAAGGAGGGGGTTATGCACCATATAAAGGCCATGGTATTGAGATTAAAAAAAATGTGGCAGAGCACATAAGAAAAGAAAAGAAGAAAATAAATGAATAAATATAAATGGAGATGTCCACTTCAATAGCCAAACCACAACAATGAAATCAACAAAAAAGTAGATAAGTAAATAATACTAATAAAAAAATTGTTTTGTGCTTTTTTCCCCCTCCTGCAGATGCACAGTAAATATTGGGGTCATTCGAAAATGAATTTCCTTTGCCTAAGAGAGACAGGGTTTCTCCACCCTTGAAGAATATTGTCATGGGATTAACTATAGACTCCTTTTAGGTTCATTTACTCTCCCCTTGGTGCTTTTGTGGTGTATGGAGGACTTCTGCTCCATCCTGGGTGATAAAATCAGACCTCTGTATCTAGAAGTCTCGGTATCTGCACAAGTCAAGGAGTTGAACTTATGATTATGTCTTTCTTTGTAGTTCTAGAAGTTCTGTTCCCTCAGTGTCGTTTTTATCCGTCTTCTGGGGTTGACGGTCCTGGTCTTTGCGCTGATCCTAGGAAGGGGCCTGGGATAGAGTCTTTCATTATGTTTCCAGAAGTCCCCTTCCATTGTAATAGTCTCAGACAGACCTCTGGAACTAGGGATCATAGTTGTTATGCAGGTCGTAGCTCTCGCCATAGACTAGGGCTTTTTTATTGATCCCAGGATACATACAGTCTGGCCATGGTTCTGTCAGCCAGTCATCTGTAAATCGCGATCTTGACATATGGATAGACCAAAGGGTGACAAGTCTTCTGATTTTGTCTTATCATTAGCTGGTGAGGTAGGATAACTTGCTCTTAGGTCAAGTTGTTCCCATTTTTCTCATTGTCAGGATATCGTATTAGGGCTGGCACTTGTTGGTGTTCGAGCACTATTAAGGATGTCCCAGTTGGGATTTGTTTTCTGTGGCTGTTTTGAAGAAGTGTGTCGTTTCTATGTCTGTGATCCAGGGTTCAAGGCTAGACGGTTGGTGTCTAATCACCTGGGGCCTAAGTTGATTCCACATGACATATTTTCAAGATGGGAGATACCCCTGTATTTTAAACAAGTATGAGTTCTTAGCCCTAATAAATAAGAGCTCTTTTTTATACATAAGATTTCCCCTTTTTCAGTGTGCCTTTGCAGGGAGAAATGGTGCTACATTATATTGCCGGTGCATTTGAGGATGGAGAAAGAAGAAAACAAAACAGGTCACACATCCAAAAAACATAAAAATAGAAATAAAAATATATGTGCTCATGTATATATATGAAAAGAAAAAAGATTTTTTTTAATTTTTTTATTTTTAATTATGAGAACAAGGATGCAAAGAAAGAGGACAAGGTAAAGTTACAGTGGAAGGACAATCACCCATAACATAATTCTCAGAAGTCCCCTTGCTGATATCTTAACTTTGAAATTTCAGCCAAAGAACATTAAGATAAATATGACAGAATCCATGTATAATTACTTTGTCCCTCAAGTCCCCAGATTGTAACACATTATATTTCTTAACAGCACACAAGGCAATCTAAAGCCATAAAACTTACATAACTCCTTAAACATTACAGGCATAGTATTTTTTTACATTTCCATATACAGGCATATTAGCTTAAGTTAACCTCAAATTTTAAGTGGGTTCTTTTTAAGGATTAGAGTCAAAGGAGCACAGTAAAAATGGTGTTAGAGTGGTAATTGTTGTTTGCATAGGCCCACCAAAATATGAGGGACATGGAAAGAAATAACCTTGGCCTAAATACAAAGAGACTCGACCCCTGAAGTTTCCTGGCACAAGGCCAACTCTAGGCTCCAGGCAAGCTAGATTGTCCAATCCAAGACATTGTCTGTAGTGCCAACATACTTTTATTTTTCACACAGTCTCTGTTGTTGGTTTCATGTTTCTGTATTAAAGATCCTGGAATCTGAATATCCTACATTGAAGTCAGGATGTGGAGCGTCCTCTCGTTTCACCTCACAATCAAAGGGCAATGCAGGGAGCCCTGTCCTGTAAGCAGGTCATTGTTGTTGTTAAGTCTTCTCAGTGTTAAGGGAAGTCTCTTTTGAGCAGGTCGATGTCTGAGCAGTGTAGGGTCTTCCGTGGTAGAGGATTGCTTCCAGGTGATGTTATAGACCAGCCTGGATATTTCGTGGATGGCTTCCCTGGTTCAGGGGTGAATGGAAAATGCCCTTTCTTCTGAGGTCTGTGCCAGGTCGTTATGTCAATGTTCAGGGTGTAAGGTCCCTTTGCACTACAAGATTTGTGTGTTCCGATCTCTATTAGATAGGATCTTATTTGTATGTATAGTATTTTCCCATTTTAATGTGCCTATGCAAAAAAGGAGCAATGCCACGTGGTGTTATTGGCGCATATGGGGGCCATAAGAACAATTCCAACGATTCCCATGATATGGTTCAATTATAAGCATTAAACTGGGGGACTCTTTCACCAAAATTCCTTATTAAACAGCTCAAAAAGAGAAGAAAAAAGTGGTTAGAATCATCACTGTATAAGACAACATTTAGTAAGAATTATAGCTGTCAGAGAAAAAACACAAAATATTCTAAAGAAATACGTGTCCATTTTATGTATCTTGAAACAGTTTGGGGTTGTTACACACAATGCACGGCTTTGGTCTGTGATTAGGATTGTACACTACTGAAGTTAAAAAGAGTAATGTAGGTTAGTGATGTTTGGGGGGGTTTAAAGAGTTAAGGAGTAAAAAAGAGCTTTGTAGAGGTGTGGGAAAGGGCAGAATACAAAATGAACATTCTGGATACGCAAAACATAACATAAGAATAAGGAATACTCTTAATACATGAAGTACACACGGGGGCACAAGCCCTCGCGCTGTTCTGTAGTTTTTGGATGCCTAAGGAGGATTTCTCACCCCCTCCCCCCAGGGCCCGATTAACCAGGTGTGGCCCTGAAGATCCGCCTGGTGTGGGGGGGATCTTGGCCCCCTGGACTAAGTGGTCATCTCAGGGGGCCTATGGCTAGCTGTCCTGCCCAGAGCCCCCAACATACCAGTCAAACACACCCAGAAATCCTGGCATGCAGAGTGAAGAAAAAAGATTTTTAAGAAATGAATTAATAAGTTAATTAAAGGAACGAGGTGATGCAAGAAAGTATCTTGCATTTGGGGAAAAGCAGGTAAAGAGGTAGTGTAATACAGGTCTTATACTTATGATGGTAGTATAGGTTTCTCATTGTCTTTTGAGATTTTCTTGTGGTGTGTGGGTTCCCAGGCGCCTTTTCATCTCCCAACCTGACCTTCTTGAGATTGGCAAAAGATTTGCGGCAGGGAGGACTTGGGAAGAGTTCATGCATTGGGGGATACTTGTAGAGCTAAGTCCGGTTTCAAGTAACAGTCCACATTAGGAAGGTTGGTAAGGAGGACCACGCAGCATGAGTCAGCAGGGAAGTTGGTTGCCTTTTCTTGTAGGGGGCAAGGTGTGGGTTTGACTGGTTGTCTCTTCGCTTGGGTGCTGGGTACTGAATCGCTTGGGGTAGGAGGTCATTCTTGATGCCTAATAGATTAGGAACTGAGGGTGAAGATTTTGAATAAGATGGAGAATCTGGATGGCATTGAGGGGTTAAGGGATAGTCAGATTTTCAAAGTGGGGAAAGGGGAAAGTATATGGAAGGGGCAGGAAAGAAAGAGAAAATAAATTAGAAAGAAAAGGAGAGAAAAAGAAAAAAAACAGTAGTGAGAAGAGTAGAGAAAAGAGCGAGGGAATGCTAGTTTGTTTGAATGTGTTCGATGAGCAGGGCCTGTAGTATAAGTCTGTAGGTTACAGTTGCTGCTTCGGTGGTATGGGTGGTCACGTGCTTCAAGTCCTAAATGAATGTATAACCTAGAGATAAAGAGTATGTTAAAGAGTTTTATCGGGACATTCTAGTAGTGCAAGCCGGGTATAGTATCTCGGTGATTGAGCCCCGAGATGCAATCTTAGTTTGTCCACGTTTTGTATCCAAGAACGCCTGTGGACAGAAAAGCTGAGATGTTATTTTAACTATAGAAAGATTAAGGCATTAAAACATATTGTTATGGAATGCTTCCGTTGGAGTCAGTGGTTTCCCATGGTACCCTTTACCTATAATCCTGTATAAGATCCCTAAAGGCTTATAATGGGCCTTTTTAGTAGAAGGCTTATTACTTACCTGGTCTTTCTATGCTGCTGTTTCTGCTGTTGCTGGCTTTTGTTTTTTGTTTTTTTTTTTTTTTGTGGTATGATGTGTAGTCAAGAGTTTGTGTTGTTCCTTTTTCATGTGTTTTAGGCACTGCTCTCCGGTTTATGTTGACTGTTACAGTGTTACTGTTAAACTCTGTTATTTAATTGTTGAGTATTAGTTGTATATAAGGTATATGTTCTAGGTGCTTCAGAATAGTGCTATCATTCTGTGTTTATCTTTCATCTTCTGGCTTACTTCATTTAACATAATATGTTCTAGGTTCATCCACATTGCTGCAAAGTCTGTGATTGTATCATTTCTGACTGCCATGTAGTATTTCATTGTGTATAGATACCACATCTTAACGATCCATTCATCTGTTGTTGGACATTGAGGTTGGTTCCAGGACTTGGTTATTATACTGAGGGCTGTGATAAACAGTGGGGTGCACACATACTTTGGAATTAATGTCCTTCCAATTTGGGGGTAGATACCTAGGAGAGCAATTTCTGGGTTAAATGGTAGATCAATTCTTAGTTCTTTGAGCACTCTCCAGACTGTTCTCTATAGGTGTTGGATTAGGGGGCATTCCCACCAGCAGTGGATGAGAGTGAAAGGTGCAAACTTCAAGGATTACATTTGAATATGTGATAGTTAAACTGAAACCTCTCTTCTCTGCATCGTCAGTGGAAAACAAGAGATAGCAGAAAGATATTTTCAAAACACTGAAAGGAAATATCTGGCAACCAGCATTCCAAACACTACAAAAACATCCTTGGAAAAGTGAAGTGAAAAAAATTATACTTTCATACAAATAAATGCTGAAAGATTTACCATTAATAGAGCTTAATACAATGAAGAAAATAGCTCATAAAAGGAATATATGAGGTTTTAACAAATCAAAGATGCCAGATGATAGGAAGGGAAGTAAGAATGCCTGAATATAATAAATCTGAAATTTTAATGTTATAGAAATTATAATTTGTTGATGGGCTATCTACATATTTTATTTATTTTTTAAAGCAATTTTTTATGGAGAACAGTCTGGAGAGTGCTAAAAGAACTCAGAATTGATCTACCATTTAATTGATTGGTCTTTGGGCCACACCAGAGGATGTTCAGGGGTTACTCCTGGCTCTGTGCTCAAATATGGCTTCTGGCAAGCTTGGGGGACAATATCGAACACTAGGAATCAACCCAGGTCTGTCCCAGGTTGGCCACATGCAAGGCAAACACCCAACAGCTGTGCTATCTCTTGGGGACCCTATATACATATTTTATTGCATTTTTTGTTTGTTTGGTTTGTTTTGGGCAACATTCGGTAACACTCAGAGGTTTCTCCTGGCTATGTGCTCAGAAATCGTTCCTGCCTTGGGGGCCCATATGGAATGCCGGGGGATCAAAACGTGGTCCGTCCTGGATCAGCCTCTTGCAAGGCAAATTTCCTACCACTGTGCTATCGCTCCAGCCCCATATCTACATATTTTAATAACTGTAATCTATATGCTATCGTTGTTTACCATTTTCTGCTTTGAAAACTAAAAGCCCATAAATTCGCAGGTAGACATCAGAAACAGAGAGAGTCAAAAGTAGACAAACACAAAATGATTCTTTTTGTCAAAAAGAATCTTATACAGAATTAATTTAAACATGCACGAAATGTAATGTCTAACATTTATAATATCCAGCTTCCTCAAATTCTATTTACTCAGTCACCCAAATTATGATAAAACTATCTCAGAGTCTATCAAGGCAAAGTATCAATGAGATGTGGTATAAATGTGATATGACTCTGATGGATATGTGCTCTTTTCATAGTAAAATGCCATATAGAAGTGATGGTAGAAAGACTCGGGTGAATCTATTGACACATAAGAAATAAGGCAGCATTCCTTAGCTTGAAAATGATGCCAGTTCTCTGTAAAGGGCATTTATGGCACAGTGCATACTTAAGAATGTCTCTAAATAAAAAAAATGCCAGTTTCTGAAGAACTCTTATTTTAAAACAGATGATGCAGGTCTCTAATAGAAAAGTTTTTGATGCTTTTATGAAGGCTTACCCTATATTTTTCATGAAAGTATTCAATAACATGTAGCTGTCTGAAAGATACCTATTTTGTGTCACTAGTCTTAATCTTAAATTCAAAGATTTTTATGAGCTATCAGTTCATCTTTATAGGTCATATGAATATGAGGACAATTTCTCAGTTGCTTCTTCTTTGTTGATGAGTGCATTTATATTCAAAATGCAATTATGATTGGTTATGTTCTATTTAAATTTTTAAAAAAATTTTTGGGGTGGGACCGACTCTGTGCTCAGGAATGGTTGGGTTGATGGCAGGCTCGAGGGACCATATGGGATGCCAGGTATCAAACTCAGGTCAGCCACGTGCAAGGCAAACTACCAACCCTCCGTGCTATTGCTCTGGCCCTTATCCTTTTTAAAAAAATTTAAACATGCTCTAAGTAAAAGTACTTCCTTTAAATTTCCTTTGTAAGGGGGAACTTATTATTTTTATTTGAATATACAATGCAATACTACTAACTTACTAAAAAGGCATTCACTTTCTTAGTATTTCGTAGTGCCCTGTTGATATAAATGTATATATATATATATTAAATTATCATTTGATCACATAGTATTGATCAACAAAATGGAGCACATATGAGCACATTATATAAAAATAAAATATAAAAATATAGGCAATTATAGGCAGAATTTTGCTTCTAGTCTGCATTCCTTCATAGGATCCAGAAGAATTTTTCTCTAATCTGTACAAGGAAAATCTTTATACAGATTAGTTTTTTTTTGTTGTTTTTTTTTTTTTTTTTTGGTTTTGGGGCCACATCCGGCATTGCTCAGGGGTTATTTCTGGCTGTCTGCTCAGAAATAGCTCCTGGCAGGCACGGGGGACCATATGGGACACCGGGATTCGAACCAACCACCTTTGGTCCTGGATCGGCTGCTTGCAAGGTAAACGCCGCTGTGCTATCTCTCCGGGCCCACAGATTAGTTTTGATTTTGAATTGACTCTCAAATGTTTTCTCTGACCCGGTTTGCACTATTATGTGTGATGTATAGATAGTAATCATTTCTTCTTTGGATGACTGACCAGGCCTACCCATTCCTTCTGCAGTGTGTGTCCATTGCAGAGAGACACTATGAAGGTCAACAAATTCTACCTTTATGCTTGCATTGGTAATTCAAAATTGATCTGTCCCTCAAATTCCCTCTAAACATAGGGGAATTTATCTAACATTGTCTGTTATTAGACACTTTTTCCTGGGAGCACCTTCTCTCGCTAACCTTTCTTCATTGTGTCTGTTTTAGTTAATGCTCCCTAAAGTCAAAATCCATTAAGAAATGATCAACCTGTATTTAAAGCTTGTATAAGTGAATTAACTATTCCTGTGTAATGGTATCGGAGTGAACACACAGAAGAACTGAGTTGGAAGAAGCATAGAGAATGTCTTGGCGGGGTGTATTGGAATGCTCTGTCTTCCTCCCTGCTCCATTAGATAAGGGAGTGGACACTTGCCCCTTATCTTAAACCCAAATGAGAGGTTTCAAAGAAAACTTTCAAAGAACAATCTCCCCCAGTGTACAGTTTGGACATCTTTTTAGAATTAAATTCTTTGTATCACCAAGAGAAAAAAATAATGTAACAGTTGACTATGTGCATTAAATAGCAATGCAAGATATCCTCTAATAAGACTTTTAAGAATAAAGGGAAAAATGATTTGTCCAAATTAAAGGAGTCTATAAAAACATGTCACAGATGGTAGTTTTGAAGGTAGGTGGCTGATGAATTAAATTTCTTCCACAAACTAGAGAAAATCTGGGCAGTTAGTTGGTTTGGGTTTTCTTATAAAAGTTTGATAATGAATAATATTTAATTAATAATACTAATGCAGAGGGTGGGTTGCTGCTAAAGTCTCCAGAACCAGGATGCCAAAGGACATGATCAGAACTGGAGAAAACAGGATACTTTGATAACTTTATCCAATTATTGCAGAATTTTCTATATAATTCTAAGTTGAGATAGCCACCGATTTTTATAAGGAGAATGATTGACATTATTAAGCTATCTATTGTAATTTAAGCATCAAATGACTCTTAAAACAATCTATTGATAGGCAAGTAAATGTAAATCCTGTTCTGCGACTGAAATGACATTAGGGAAACTGTTCTTATTGAGTTTTGCTGGTACCAAACCTATTCACAGAAAGACAACTGGATTTGCTGTAGGTGTGGACTTGAATAATAATAGCTTATAATTTTGTATGTAGTTTTTTATGTATCTTTTTTATCTCAGGGATGTATTGAACAGGTAGGAAAATATTTTATACCTTCTTGTGTGTTTTCTTTTTTTTTCTTTTTTTTTTTTGGTCACCATTGTATTAAATTGCTGTTGAATGCAGGGTCTTCCTCCCCATCTGAATAACTAACAACCCAAACCAAAGCTTTCAGGTGTGAGATTTATAAAAAAAAAAAAAATTTAGTGTGTGTAATGATTTTACTACTTCAGAGAAGAGGGAGTTGAAAATGAGGCATTTGATCTTTCTCACTGCATTTCCTTACAGTTATAGAAAAAAAGAATCAGACTTCTACAAACCAACTAGAAAATACCTTACATTCTTTTGAGAACTTGAAATCCACGGTCCTTACTTTGTTTGAATAATCTTTGCCTCTAAAGTTGTTAGAGTTGATTTTGTTGGAATTTGCCCTTGAGGCTCCTCTCTAACATTACCACTTCCACAAACATTCTTTTCAAATTGTCAGATCTAAAGAAGACCCTTCAACCATTTAATTTACAATCAGATGCCTCCCCTCTCTGTGTGAGATTAAACAAGAGAGTAAGAGAGTTTAGGACACCCTAGAAAAGCTTAAATGGACTGAGTACCAATCACAGTGTCAATTGACTCACCACAGCAGGTTGCAGCTGCAGGGCAGAGAGGGAACTCCTTTGTGACTGGAATAGATCTCCACAGAGATTTCTAATTATGTCATCTACCTTCTGGTACAACTGCTCATATGAAAATTATTTAAGAATAGTGGCATCTTATTTCAGAAAACCCCTGCTGTCATACAAGTCTTATGATCTTTTGAAACTTGGGATTTCCAGGCTTCTCACTTTCCAGTATCTTTTTGTCAAGCTAAATATAGCATCTTTCAATGAAGCAGAATTTGAGTGATGGGTGTATTGTCCTTTGTCTTTGCTAAGATTTATTGACTTTTTCCAAGTCAGAGCAAATGAAAGGAGTGGCTTCTTAAAGACCATTTCTTCTCACTTTTCTGGTTCCTTTCTTCCCCACTTCAGCACTACCACTCCCCATAATGTAGCCAGAATTCACACTGAACTGTAGTTTACTGATTAGTAAACTAGTGGTTCATGGTTAATAAGCTTTTCTGTCATTTATCTAAGACAGTGCTCCTCAATTATTTTCTGTCATGCCCCCCTAGGAAGAAGAAAACATTTTTCGCGCCCCCCCCTCACAACTGTAAATAGTATCTTTTTTTTTTTTTTTTTTTTTGTGGTTTTTGGGTCACACCCGGCAGTGCTCAGGGGTTATTCCTGGCTCCAGGCTCAGAAATTGCTCCTGGCAGGCACGGGAGGACCATATATATGGGACGCCGGGATTCGAACCGATGACCTCCTGCATGAGAGGCAAACGCCTTACCTCCATGCTATCTCTCCGGCCCCTGTAAATAGTATCTTTATTTAAAAAAAAACTTTAACCTGCAAAACAAAAATATATAAAATAATTTGAGCTGAATTTTTAATCAGAGGTGATGTCTGGATGAATGGCTACAATGAGCACGTTTCGCAATGCTTAGCTTTTCGAAGCGGGGCTTGAAGCAGGACACAGCAACTCTCAGCTCCAGAGACATTCAGAGACATAAACATGGGGCTTAGCTTGTTATGACAGTGTTTGCCAAGGTCAAACGCGCCCCTCTTTACGGAGCTCGCGCCCCTCTTAGGGGGCATTCCCCACTATTTGAGAACCACTGATCTAAGACATAAATATACATCAGAACAATGATAGGTATATTTTAGCAATTTCAGATTAATAAAAATCAAAGTAATATAGTTTAATATTTTACAAATAAAAGTTTATTGGGGGCAGGGCAATGGCGCAAGCAGTAAGGCATCTGCCTTGCGTGCACTAGCGTAGGAGACCACGGTTTGATCCCCGGTGTCCCATATGGTCCCCCAAGCCAGGAGGAATTTCTTTTTGTTTTGTTTTGTTATGTTTTGGGGCCACACCTGGTGAAGTTCAGGGGTTATTCCTGGCTATGCACTCAGATATTACTCCTGGCTTGGAGGACTATAATGGGACACTGGGGGATAGAACCGTGGTCTCTCCTAGGGTAGCGCGTGCCTTACCCCTTGAGCCACTGCTCCAGCCCCAGGAGTGATTTCTGAGTGCATAGCCAGGAGTAACCCGAGTGTCACCGGGTGTGGCCCAAAATCCAAAAAAAAAAAAATTTATTGGAACAAAACCACTTGAGCACAAAGCAATAATAGAAATGTGATAATGCAAAGTGTATGTTTTACTGAAAGTAGATCAGAAAAAGGCCATGAACAAAAATGTTTTATGTTTGGTTAAACTCTAATTTTATTTAATACATTCTAACTTGAATTGGAAATAGTAATACAAACTAAAATTTCAAATTTTATGCCCTAAAGTTGTTCAGAAACTTTTAGCAACATTTTGTCCAGTTTTTTGTTTTGGGGCCACATCCAGTACTGCTCAGAGTTTACTTCTGACTCTGCACTCAGGGGTCATCCCTGGCAGTGCTCAGAGGACCATATGGGATACTGAGGATTGAACCCAGATTGGCTGCATTTGAGACAATTGTCCTATCTGCTATACTTTCACTCAAGGGCCATAAACTAAGTCTACTTTTAAACACTGCCTATATTTCTAGATTTTAAGGAAGTTTCCATTAGCTTCATAAAAGCAGTGTAATTTGAACCATTTTTCAAAGTATTGATAGTTATTGTATATTAGTTTTACTAATTTCAGTTCACTTATTTATTTATTTATTTATTTATTTATTTATTTATTTATTTATTTATTTATTTATTTATTTATTTATGGATTTTGGGTCACACCCGGCAGTGCTCAGGGGTTCTTTTTGGCTCCAGGCTCAGAAATTGCTCCTGGCAGGCACGGGGGACCATATGGGCAGCCAGGATTCGAACCGATGACCTCCTGCATGAAAGGCAAACGCCTTACATCCATGCTATCTCTCTGGCCCCTCAGTTCACTTATTTAAGAAAAAAAGCACGCAGAAAAAGTTATTCCTAGAAGCCAGATTATAACCCAATTAATATGATTTATCATTTAGCCTAAATAAGAATACTTTTACACACTGAGAATAATAGATACAAAAATACATCAGTGTGAAATTCTAAAAAAAGGTATCTCCCACTGGGCCAGAGTGATAGCAAAATGGTAGGGCATTTGCCTTGCACGCTGCTGCCCAGGACAGACCATATGGTCCCCCAAGCTAGGAGCGATTTCTGAGTGCCTAGCCAGGAGTAACTCCTGAGCATCACTGAGTGTGGCCCCAAAATAAAACAAAACAAAACAAAACAAAAAAGATATCTCCCTTGGTTGATTCATTCTTCCATTGGCATGTGATTCTTAGATATATTTATCCAATATTTGGCCTCTTTAATAATCAAATAAATTAAATAAAATATTTTCACTCAAACCCTAACCAGAAACATTCTCACATAAAATCAAATGTCATATAGTTCCTTCTTTCAACTTAGTTACCCTGAGATACAGTTTCAGATTTAATCCATATATTAAACATCTTCTATACTAAGCATTGGTTTACACACATTTACACATGTAATCTTATTTAATTTTTAAAATGGTAAAGTTCCCTTAGTGGCATACATAAGAGGAGAATTTGTTGGTATTTTGAAACCACAAAACCTCTGGTTTGGGTTACATAAAATATAAGTAAATATATTTTCATGGATTGTGGTCTCAGAAAGATTATTGCCTGATCTTTTGAATAGGTATAGCTGCCATGCTTCCTGAAGCAAAGTGAATTTGTTTCACATCTGTTCTATGTCCACAATACTTTACATTATCTTGATATAATGGACATATGTTTTGCTTACTCTCAAGCTGTAGCCCGATGTCTGCTTAATGTTGCTTCACATTTATTTTTGATGCTGCTCTGATTTCTTCAGGAACAGTAAGAAGGGATCCACATTGGTAACAGGACTGTGTTACTACTTTGATCTTTATCCCAGTGTTTCTGTATCTACACATTGATATTCTCACAACTAGAATTTGCAGATACTGAAAAGGGAAATCAGCCCCCCCCCCCACCAACCTTGGTGGGTGCCCTGCCCCTTAAGGAAGTCGTCACTGCCTCGGCCCCACCTCTACCCCTACCTCACGAATCATTGGTGTTATCGTAGCGGAAGTCCAGCCCTCAAGGACTCTTCTTCCCCTCCCACTTCCCATCCTATATAAGGGGGTAACGAGGGACCCACGAGGTCTTTGATTCTGGTGGGAATTCATAGACCCTGACCATTCATAATGGTCAGTATTAAAAGCACTTTTTAAAGCATCTGCTGGAACTCATAAGCCTCTTCATTTCTTTGCGCCGGGCAGCTAAAATTAGGACTTCCGGACCTTTCAATACCACCTCAATTATGTGTGTTGAGCAAGATTTTCTAGCTCTTGCAACAAGGATTTTAAGAAGGTAGGGAGGAATTAGCCATATTATCCAGTTGCACAGCTGCAATGCTAATATTTCTTCTAGCTGGGCTGTTGGAGCTTGTCATAACAAAACATTAACTCCCAACCTCCTCCTCCTCAAGCTCTCTAGGAGTTTGCTTACTGTTAACCACCCAGTGTTCTTGACCACTATGTTTTCCTCTACAAACCATTCTTGTTGAAAATGAACTATTAGTAATACACATCTTGGGACATCCAAACTACTCTGAGAGCCACTTCCTTAGACTTTCATTTTCCCCCTTACTCATTAAACTCAATCCTTGAATGCCGGTCATTTCAATTTAGCTTTGGTTCCATCCTACAACAAAATGTTCTCCATTTTCCCAAGTCCTGTTAATATTCTCATCACTATTTTAAGTAATATGTATGCTTTCTATTTTTCTCAAAATAGCATTCTCTGCTTACTTTGAGGCACTGGCTTAATACTAGAACTATTCCTTTGATATATTTCTTAATCTCCTTAATATATCAGTACTGTAGAATTTGTACATTGCAAGGACCAGATCCTAGATTTTCTCTTCACTATCTACATTCTTCTTTTGATTTTATCCATTCTTCTGGCTTCCACTATCATCTCTCGAATTCATGCTACTCTCACCTAGAAGAGATCTGTATCAGGCTTAGCAGAAAGCTCAAAAGGAGCAATACTGTTTAGGAACTGCCTGGCAACATATTTTGGAAGAAAAAAAAATTAGAGCAATATTGTGGTATGATTGTCTTATGATTAACAATTTATCTCTTCATTAAAATATTCCCTAACCTTCCCTCTCTTTATTTAATTCTGTCAGTTCTCTTGATTTATCGGATTTCACGTACTTGCCCGCATACGTGCAAGTGTGTGTGTGTGTGTGTGTGTGTGTGTGTGTGTGTGTGTGTGTGTGTGTGTGTGTGATGGTGCTAAGGGCTTACTCTTGGCTCTGTGCTCAGGGATCACTCCTGGCAGTGCTCAAAGTACCATATGGTATATTGTGTATCAATCCCAGGTTAACTACTTGTAAAACAACGTCCTGCCCCCATATTATCACTTGCTGGGCCCTGTTTAATCATTGGGTTCCAGATTACTATAGGAAAGATAGTACTTTACATGCTCACAGATGTGCATGCAACAATTGTTATATCATTTTACTGAAGACAAGTTATGCATCAGCTAGTTTAATGGAAAGAAACCATATTTAGAAGAACCTTTCCTTTGCAAAAGAGTTGTTTTATGTGTAAGAAAGAAATTTTCATTTATTTAATTGCATATTGTTAGAAGTCTTGCTTTTGGTCTTTTGCCAGCTTGGAGGTCAAAGGGAAGATGGCTGAAAGGAGTTAAGACGCAGGGCTAGCTAAGAATGGCTGAATGCTTAATTGGTTATGATATAGGCCACACATGTGGTGGATAGGGTATGAATAAAGTGGATACTTCCTGAAGCCTGAAAAAAAAGTCTTAAATGTGATAAGCTCTTAGTAAAATGATTCCAATTAATAGTCTCTTCCTAAAGAAAAAAAATCAATGTTTGTTATACAATGTAGTTCCTAAGACTGTTTTAAACATATTAATTAAAATAGGGCCAGAGAGATAGTATAGTAGGTAGAGCATTTGCCTCTCACACTGCAACCAAGGTTTGAACCCTGGGAGCACATATAGTATCTTGAGCCCTGCCAGATGTGAATCCTGAGCATAAAGTCAGGAATAAGTTTTGAGGGCTACCAGATGTGGCCTTCCTGCAAAAGAGAATATTACTCAACATATTAGCTGCTTGTTTCAGCTATTAAATCAGGTTGGTTAACTTTGATACATTGCTAGCATACTAAATAGCATATTAAAGGCAAAGTTTGTAAAATAAAAGTACTGGAAATGCAGGCTATAAGGACATCTCAATAGCAGTAGTACTACTCTGAATAGATGAAGGGGTGGTTAATATTTGTAAAAACTTCTTTAAGTTATTTTTTATGTTTTAATGATCAGAAAATTTAAATACATAATGAAAGATGGCTTAATTTCTTTGAAGATTTTCTTTTACCAAAGAAAGTAACAGTGGTACTTCTCCCATTAGGGCACTCCTGTTAAAACTCATTTTATTCACACCTTACATTTTTTTACTTGCACATGATCTAAAACTTTAACTTATTGGTTCAGCATGCATCCAAGAATTTGTAATTACTGTGCTTTTTACTAGCTATATAGTAGAGCATAATGACTTCGCCCTATTTTATATTCATGGGCAACTTTGCAATTTATAGTGATTTTATTTTTAATTTAAATGTTTATTTTCTTTTTGAAAATATTCTTATGAAAGATAGTAAATTTAAGATTGAGTAAAATGAAGCACTTCAGGTCAAAAATAATAATGTTTAAATATATGTATTTATTGCCTACAATTTTTTAATTGTCTGCATTTTAAGACATGCATTTGGAATTCCTTTGAATAACTTCCCTGAGCACCCGAGTGAATAAGCACAAATGCATATGTTCATTATGTGAAAGCTTTTATAATTATTAATTTAACTGTATAAACTTCATGCTATTAGCGAATGCTAATGTTGACTCACTTATTTTGACTTTTTGAGCAAAGATCTATTGAATCTTAACAATGCTGACTATACTAATAGCACCAACAATAAACATTTGAGCTTAATTTATGCACCAGATTTATTGCCAGACTATTTTAATATATTCTCCTGCTAATAACTACAAGTTCTATAGTTGATAAAAATCACTGCAAGGATAAACTCTTTTAGCCTTCTGGTCATCCTCCTAATAATTTAAAGGTGGTATTCCTGGGATTCCAACCAAGGTCTAGTGATTTCAAAGTCCATTAATCCCCATATTACCCTAAATAAGATGATTCAGTTTAGGGACTCTCCAACAGAAGGCCTCTTCACTTCCAAAGTCATTTCTTAATTTTCTTTTTTCAGTCTCCAGACTAATTTTTATTTCACACCTGATTTTAAAGAATGTTTTGTGGACTTGCCTTTCAATATCCCTGAAAATGAGTTGTTCCAATGTTACAAGTAGGAATTCACTGGATCTTATTTGAAGATTAGGGTCTAGTCAAATGCTGGCATTTTGATCAATTTAGGACTTCACAGTTGCATAAATTAAAAAAATGATTCTGTTGTTCTCAGAAATTGTGCTGATTTTTTTTGTTGTTAGCTGCTAATTCATTTTCAAAAGAAATAATAGAATTTTAGAACCAGAAATAGATGATTAGAATCATCTCATTCTATTTCCTTGCTTATGTTAATATTAAGTTCATATTCAGATTAATTTGCTTAGACCAAAAGCCAGTATAAAATTCTTTTCACTATAATTCAGAATTATGATATAAAACTTTCATATTGACTTATTTTGATAATATATACACAGTGTTTGTATAAATTAATACTACCATAAACTATTTGTTAGTCCTAGAAAATAATATTAAAATGAATGGCTCCAAATTTCAAATCTGCTAGCTATTCTCAAACCATGATAACATAACTAGAGATTTTTACAATCAGATTGCTATTGTCATTGATCAGACATTTTATTTAGTTTTATTCTAATATTATGTCATACACATCATGGGCTTTGTATCATGGACCTTGTTTGTTTTATTGTTATGGATGTTATGGAAATTAGTCCTAAAATATAGCAATATTGTTCCTAGATGTATTTATTTATCTGAAAACCAAAAAATAGAAACTAAAATAGTGCAAAAGCTACCTCACAAGAGAATCTGAGTATATATTAGAAACCCATGAGAAATATCAAAAAGATTGGGTCATCTGTATGTGCAAGAACTAAAATTTAACCACTCAAAGAAGTTGACTTTGTCACAAGCCACAGAAATATGTAATAAGACCAAACCTATTTCCTGAAACTTGTCTTGCAAATGGTTGCCCTATTTATAGGATTTCTCTGCATTCTAAGATATTGCTCTATACTCCCAAGGAAGACAAAGAGCCTGTTGTTGATACTAAGCCCCCCTCCTCCCCTCTTCATGTTATTTGATCCCTTATGGTTGCAAGTGATCTAAAGCTGTCTGGGTGCTGAAGCAAAGCAATGGAATGAGGCTCTTAGGACTTTTGTACTCAGACTCTTGGGTGGGAGCTTAGTAAGGTTTGTTTGTTTTTCTGCAGCTCTATATAAATGAAGATCTGTAGTGTGTTCATTTTTCCCTTGGCCCTGTTCCACATCCTAATCCAAATCTTGCTGGTAGGTAAAGGTATGCATTTCCTTGACTCCTGAGACCTATGCTTTGGGTACGAGCTCCTTTGTGGATCTTGGAGACAGTCTGTGTTTTTGTTGTATGTAAAGGGTAGCTATGAAGCATCTTTTTAGTTCTGAAGTTGCTTAAACTAAAATAAGAAAAGGAGCAACATGGCATAAAGTACATGTGGATTAATGTATACATGGCATAATGTACATGTGTCTACAGAGATGATTGGTAACTTCTCCAATATCTATTGGAACAAATTGCTTCTCCCATCAAATAGTTGTTTTATGTCCTATCCTTTAAACTCAAGTGAGAACTTTAAAATCCTCTATCAATAATATGTGACTGAAAAATGCTCAGGCACTTCTGAGCCCAGAGACCTGAGGGCACCCATTTTACTATCTTGATAAATAGCTGCCATTCAAAAGTCTCACTACTCTGGGAGGACAAGAGTCTCTAAAGGCATGGAAAGAAGTATTGATGCTCCTAATCTATTTCAGCTCCACAATGAGGCAATAGATAATGCCAAACCTGTCTGCTAGCAAAGTCAACTTTCATTCCCCTAGTGTGTTTGGGGACTGAGGATGTTCCCTCTAACTGATGACAGTGAAAGAATGGGTCCCAGGTGATGACCAAAGAAAGACCTTTTATTCCATTCCAACAATGCTTATACAGGACAAAAGGAATTGGGATATGTCGGGTAACAAGACATTGAAGAAACATAGCCTGAGGCAAGTGAGATTCCAGGGAGAAGATAAGCATCAAGATTGGAGCTTAGAAATGCCTCAGGTGCAACCCAATATTGATAATTATTATGTCATTTAACCAGAGCTCTCAGTATTGATAGATATTATGTCATTTAACCAGAGTTCTGTGATTGAAGGGGAATGACCCAGAGTCAAGCCCCATAGTAACCACTGATCATGGAGGGATAGCACCCCGCTCTATGTGCTGTCTTTCCCCATTTATTGTATGGTGGTGTTTTGAAGCTTTTTGCTTCAAGAGGGATCCTCAGAAAAATTCTTGGAACAATAGCTTTATGGGTGTTCCATTAGCCAGGCAGTTCAGGAATAACATCACATAGGGGATCAAATAGTAAAGAAGTTAATAGGTTGGCTTAGACTTTCTAGAAAGCTGCCTGTAGAGCATAACAGCCCAGTTGAATCTAGAAACCCTCCAAACCAGTGGTCCTCAAACTATGGCCCGCGGGCCACATATTGTATTTGTATCTGTTTTGTTTTTTCATTGCAAAATAAGATATATGCACTGTGCATAAGAATTCGTTCAAAAAAGTTTTTTTTTTACTATAGTTAGACCCTCCAATGGTCTGAGGGACAATGAACTGGCCCCTATTTAAAATGTTTGAGGACCCCTGCTCCAAACCATAGAAATAATAAATTATAGTTGTATTAAAATGCTGATTTTGAAGGTTGTTTGAAGTATGGCAATTTAGAAGACAAAATTCTACTAAAGTTTGCACAAATGACAATCTAATTTTAGCACCACTGCCTTCAGTAAATCTAGTTGGGTTGGATTTGTTTTGTTTGCTTGATGCTTTCTGCATCTGGTACCACTGAGTATGCCTGAACTCAAACTTTTTTTTTTGAGTCTTCTCTGTCATTTAAGTCTTTAATAATGTCTTTTCATCACCATTATTAAACTCCTCTTTTTAAGATCATTTAATATAGTTCAGACCAAGCTTTGAATTGGGTCTTTTATAGGTGCCATGCATTCTCTCTCATACTTCCTTCTCTAACTCATGCCTTCCTCAACTGTTTTCAGATCTGCACAATTTCCAACCAAAACTTACCCATTTCTGTCAAATAGCTTCCCTCTAAAATTATTAGCTAGAAAACAGCTTAAGTTCCTATGTATTTTAAACTTTGTTCTTAATCTCAGTTTCTAAATCCTTATTGCAAAATGTGTATTGGGTTTTTATTTTAATTACCCCATTTTTATCTGTTTTGGTTGTTTTGACTGTATTTAGTGGTGGTGCTCAGGGCTTATTTCTGGCTCTGTGATTATGGGACTATATGTGGTGACGGGGTTTAAACCCTAATTGGACACATGTGAGGCAAGCACCTTACCTTCAATCTCTTCAGTCCCACATTGGTTATTTAAACGATTACTTGATCTACAGTTTCTTTTCTCTCTAGATGTTCTTCTGAATCATCTGAGGAGCTTATCTTCTGGCCCCTCATGGAGAGCAAATCACCACCATGCCTCTATGGCTCTAATTGGAAAGTATTTCTTAGTTCAGTTACTCCTTTGTTTCCTGACTGAACCTAAAGCCCTCAATATTTGCTACCTTATAAATCAACTATTTTCCATATTGTTTTCTTGCCTTTGTCCCTTACTTCATTTAAACAGTTTTTCCAAAACGCACATATTCTATAACTTCCCATCTTAAATCACTAGCTTATTTTTTTATTGTGGGCAAAGTGAATTATAAATCTTTCACAGTAATATTTAAGGCACATAGTAGTAATGAATGAGGAGCATTCCCACCACCCACCAGTGTTGTCCTCCCTCCAATCCTGTTCCCAGCATGCATCACTCTTCCCCCTCCTCTACCTCCGTAATGCCAATGTAGCTGTTCTTTTTGTATTATAGACTGGACAAAGTAACATATATACACAAAGATGAATCTATAAATGCTTAAGAATCTGATTTATGTAAAAAAGCAATTATGGGCAGACTCATATTTGTAAGTGCATAAATACATATATCTATATATGCAAATGCATTTATATAGTTTACAAATACAATTCAGAATATATAATATATACATAAAATAAAGTAATTTTCTTGTAAGCATAATATAACCTTTAATTTTTTTATTTTTGAGTGACACCCAATGATATTCAGAGGCTAATCCTGGCTCTGCACTCAGGGGGCCAGATGGGGTGCTGGGGATAAAACCTAGGTCAGCCATATGTGAGTTAAATACCCTACCAAGAGTACTATATAGCTCAAGCCCCTATAATCTTTCATTTTAATAGACCCATTTTTGCCAAGTGTTTTATATCCAGCCAAGTTATGATTGTAGTTGGCAAAAAAATTAGAGTTCTGACATAAATATAATGGTATTTTTCTTGTAATAAATATTAAGTGATATTAATTATTAAGTGTCAATAATTACATAGCTTGAAGCTTCACTATTTAACATATTGTCTTAAGAAATTCAATTATGGTTCTAGACTGTGAGAAACTGTGAGTGTTGCCTGTGCATGTTTTTCCACTGTCCTATCTCCTGAACCTCTTGGGAGTGGGTCGAAAAGGGCTCAGCAAAATAGTTCTCAAAGAGGCTCATCCAAGGGCCGGAATGCCAAGGAAATGTGTCCAACCATGAAAACCGGCTATCCGCAGTATTCTGCAGAAAGGCAGGTCCCCTGTTTGTGACGTCAAGCTGGGAAAATCTACGCCCGCCCAGTGGTTCCCTACTGTGAGAAACTGTGAGTGTTGCCTGTGCGTGTTTTTCCACTGTCCTGACTCCTTATCCCCTTGGGAGTGGGCCGAAAAGGGCCCAGAAAAATAGCTCTTCCAGAGGCTCCAGAAGAGCACAGCAGATCTATTTCGCACCTATACACTCTTTCTAACCAATGAACCCCACCACAACATACAAAAAAGCTCACACTACAAGCATGACAATGGGGAAACCTCGCAGGCAAACACCATGCACAGAGAATGAAGATGATAGCTCGGATGACCTAAAAAATTCCAACCATCTGATTAACCTCTCGGATAAGGAGTTAAGAATAGAAATATGGAAAATGTTTGTAGAACTCAAAGAAAGCATAGATCGATCTGAACAGAACACAAAGATAGAAATCAGAAAATTCCAAACTGAAATAACAGATCTGAAAAACATGGTAGCTCAACTGAAAAACTCAGTGGATGGCTTCACCAGCAGGGTAAGAGCAGCTGAGGACAGAATTAGCGTGCTGGAAGATGAGATGCAGAAAAACTCAACACAGCAGAAGAAATTGGAAAAGAACCGTAAGACAAATGATCAGGCAATGGAAAAAGTACTCAAGGAATGTAAATAGATGAAAATAGAAGTCTTTGATAAACTCAACGGAAACAACATAAGAATCATTGGAGTCCTAGAGGCCCAGGTAGGAGATCTTCAGGAAGAATCACTATCAAAGACATCATTACAGAGATACTCCCTGAGTAAAGACTACATGCAATCAAATCCTACATGCCTGAAGAGTACCAGCTAAAAGAGACTGAAAGAAAAACACCCCAAGACACATCCTCATTATGATGACAAATCCCACAGATAGAGATAGAATACTGAAAGCAGCAAGATCAAAAAGAGAAATTACAGTCAAAGGAGCATCCCTAAGACTTACAGCAGACATGTCACAAGAAACTCTCAAGGGCAGAAGACAGTGGTGGGATATTGTGACAAGACAATGAAATGGATGCCTCACCAAGAATACTGCACCCAGCCTGACTCACGTTCAGGTTTGAAGGAAAGATACATAGCTTCATGGATAAGCAACAGCTCAGAAACTTCACAGATGCAAAACCTTAAAGGAAAAACTGAAAGGTCTACTTTAAGACAAGAGAGACCAACAAACACAGCAAACTTATCTACAAAGATAACATTAAATGCTATGACAATCATCTTCCTCAATGTCAATGGACTAAATTCACCAACTAAAAGACACAGAGTTGCAAAATGAGTCAAAAACATGAATCCAACCTTCTGCTGCCTAACACCTGAATAGTCAGAACAAACATAGACTCAAAATCAAAGGCTGGAGGAAAAGCATCCAATCAAACAACACCCTTAAAAAAGCTGGAGTGGCCATATTAATATCTGATGACACCAACTTTATACTCAGAAAAGTGGTAAGGGACAAAGATGGACACTATGTACTAATCAAGGGATATGTGCAACAGGAAGAAATAAGACTATTAAACATATATGCACACATGAGAGGCCAGCAAATTATCTAATACAATTACTGCCAAATCTGAAAGAATACATCAATAATAACACAATAATTGTAGGAGACCTCAACACGTCCCTATCAACACTTGATAGGTCAACCAGACTGAAACCAACAAAAAACATACTAGACCTGAAAAGAAAAGAGTAATGGAAGAAAGAGGACGGGTATATATATATATATATATATATATATATATATATATATATATATATATATATATATATAAAAATATATATTTTTTATATATATATATATATATAGAGGACACTCCAACCCAAAACGCCTGGATACACATTCTTCTCCAATATACATGGATCATTCTCTAGGATAGACTACATGCTGACACATAAAACATACCTTCATAAAATCAAGAGGATAGAAATATTGCAGGCTAACTTTGCTCTAAAATTAAACGTGAACTACAAAGGCACACAAAAGAAAAACTTTAACAATTGAAAATTAAACACCCTGCTACTGAACAACCAGTTGGTCCGAGATGAAATCAAAAAGGAAATCAAAATTTTTCTGAAAACAAATGATAATGAAGACACAAACTGCCAGAATCTATGGGACACAGCAAACACGATCCTAAAAGGAGAATTTATAGCTTCACAAGCACATGTCAGGAAGGAAGAAGGGGCATACCTGAATAACTTAATGACACAGCTCATAAAATTAGAAAATGACCAACAAAAGGAACCAAAAATAGGGAGAGAGAGAAGAAAATAACAAAATTGAAAGCAGAAATCAATGAAGTGGAAAACCGAAAAACAATTTGAAAGATCAATGAAAGCAGAAGTTGGTTCTTTGAAAAAATAAAAAAGATTGATAGACCATTGGCAAAACTCACAAAGAGAGAAAGAAACCTGTATTAAAAATAAAAAGGGGGAGATCACAACAGATATTGCAGAGATCCAAAGAGTAATCAGAGGCTACTTTGAGAAACTATGCTACTAAACATGAGAACTTAGAAGAAATGGAAAAATTCTTGGACACTTATAGCCTTCCACAGTTAAGTAAGGAGGATGTAGCATATCTAAACATCCCCATTACTATTGAGAAAATTGAAACTGTAATCAAACATCTGCCCCAAAAGAAAAGCTCAGGCACAGATGGATTTACTAATGAATTCTTTCAAACCTTTCAAGAAGAGATACTACCAATCCTAGCCATGCTCTTCCATGAAATTGAAAAAATGGGAACTCTCCCAAACAGCTTTTATGAAACCAAATTACCTTGATACCAAAACTAGACAGAGATGCTGCCAAACAAGAAAATTACAGACCAATATCCCTGATGTATGCAGATGCAAAGATCTTCAACAAAATCCTGGAAAATAGGATCCAATGCATCATCAAGTAGACCATATACTACGACCAAGTAGGTTTCATCCCAGGAATGCAAGGATGGTTTAACATCCATAAATCTATCAACATCATACACAACATCAATAACAAGAAAAATAAAAACCACATGATTATATCAATAGATGCAGAGAAAGCATTTGATAAGGTCCAACACCCATTCTTGATCAAAACTCTCAGCAAGTTGGGAATGAAAGGAACCTTTCTCAATCTAGTTAAAGCCATCTATCACAAGCCAATGGCAAATATTATCCTCAATGGAGAAAAACTAAAAGCCTTTCCTCTAAATTCTGGTACAAGACAAGACTGTCCGCTCTCACCACTCCTCTTCAACATAGTACTGGAAGTGCTTCCTATAGTGATCAGGCAAGAAAAAGATATCAAGAGAACCTAGATAGGAAAGGAAGAAGTCAAGCTCTCATTGTTTGCAGATGACAAGATACTCTACTTAGAAAACACTAAAGACTCTACCAATAAGCTTCTAGATACAATAGACTCATATAGCAAGGTGGCAGGCTACAAAATTAACACACAGAAATCAATGGCCTTTTTATACACCAATAATGAAAGGGAAGAGATGGACGCCAAGAAGGCAATCCCATTCACATTAGTGCCACACTAACTCAAATATCTTGGAGTCAACTTGACCAAAGTCGTGAAGGACCTATACAAAGAAAACTATAAAGCCCTGCTCCATAATATAAGATAGGGCACACAGAAATGGAAACACATAGCCTGCTCATGGATTGGCAGGATTAACATCATTAAAATGGCAATACTCCCCAAAGCAGTTTATAGATTTAATGTGATCCCTCTAAAGATACCCATGACATTCTTCAAAGAAGTGGATCAAACACTTATGAAGTTCATCTGGAACAATAAACACCCTCGCATAGCTAAAGCACTCCTAAGGAAAAGGAAAATGGGAGGCATTACTTTCCCCAACTTTAAACTGTACTACAAAGCAATAGTTATCAAAATAGAATGGTATTGGAATAAATATAGACCCTCAGATCAGTGGAATTAGCTTGAGTTTTCAGATAATGTTCCCCAGACATACAATCCCCAAATTTTTGACAAAGGAGCAAGAAATCCTAAGTGGAGCAGGGAAAACCTCTTCAACAAGTGGTGCTGGCAGAACTGTTTAGCCACTTGCAAAAAAGTGAGCATAGACCCCTAGTTAACATCATATTCAAAGGTAAAATCCAAATAGATTAAAGACCTTGATAACAGACCTGATACCATAAGGTATATAGAACAACAAGTAGGTAAAACACTTCACGACATTGAGACTAAAGGCATCTTCAAGGAGGAAACTGCACTTTCCAAACAAGTAGAAGCAGAGATCAACAGATGAGAATACATTAAGCTGAGAAGCTTCTGCACCTCAAAAGAAATAGTGCCCAGGATACAAGAGCCACCCACTGTGTGGGAGAAACTATTCACCCAAAACCCATCAGATAAGGGGCTAATTTCCAAAATATACAGGGCACTGACAGAACTTTACAAGAAAAAAAATCTAATCCCATCAAAAAATGGGGAGAACAAATGAGCAGACACTTTGACAAAGAAGAAATACAAATGGCCAAAAGACACATGAAAAAATGCTCCTCATCACAAATCATCAGACAGATGCAAATCAAAACAACTATGAGGCACTATCTCACACCACACATATTGGCGCACATCACAAAGAACGAAAACAATCAGTGCTGGTGGGGATGTGGAGAGAAAGGTACTCTTATCCACTGCTGGTGGGAATGCCGCCTAGTACAGCCTCTATGGAAAGCGATATGGAGATTCCTCCAAAATCTGGAAATTGAGCTCCCATTTGACCCAGCTATTCCACTCCTAGGGATACACCCTAAGAACACAAGAATACAATACAAAAACCCCTTCCTCACACCTATATTTATTGCAGTACTATTCACAATAGCCAGGCTCTGGAAATAACCAAGATGCCCTTCAACAGACGAATGACTAAAGAAACTGTTGTACATATACACAATGGAATATTATGCAGCCATCAGGGGAGATGAAGTCATGAAATTTTCCTATACATGGATGTACACGGAATCTATCATGCTGAGTGAAATAAGTCAGAGGGAGAGAGAGAGACGCAGAATAGTCTCACTCATCTATGGGTTTTAAGAAAAATAAAAGTCATTTTTTTTAACAATCCTCAGATACAATGAGAGGAGGGCTGGAACTTCTAGCTCACTCCATGAAGAATGGTGATTGCAGTTATAGAAATAACTACACTGAGAAATACTATAATCATGTGAATGAATGAGGGAACTAGAATACCTGTCTAGAGTTCAGGTGGGGGTGGGGTGGGATGGAGGGAGATTTGGGACATTGGTCGTGAGAATGTTGCACTGGTGAAGGGGGTTGTTCTTTACATGACTGAAACCTAATCACAATCATATTTGTAATCAAGGTGTTTAAATAAAGAAAAAAGTTTAAAAAAAGAAATTCAATTATATCAATATATAAACACATTATATAAAATATTAATTTCAATATAAATTTATATAAATATAAAATATACAAGTCACACTCAAGACACTTATCTCAATGTGTTAATAAATGACTCAAGCAAATTCTTTCCTGAGTTAGAAATCCGTCTCCTAGACTTGGACATTTATTTCTCTCCTTTTAAAATATACTATTGACAGAATAAAAGCTATAGTTACAATGCAGTGTTTAATCGGCATTAACAGATTGTTTTCATCACTTTCTTAGGTCTAGATAATCAGTGAAATAGTATATAATACACTACTTTGTATTGTCTGCTGATTTCTTCTTGAAAAATATTCCCTCTATGGACAATTTAAAGCTCTGGGACAAAATATTATGGTATGGAGACTCAGACATGCACAATAGCACCCAATTGACTCACCACTCCACTATCCAGATATAATAGATATAATAATTTCAAAATCATACATAAAATAGGATGTGATGAAATTATTGGATAATTGAATTTTTTGAGGTAATTTTGGTCTAATCTTTAGGAAAACAGCTTCTCAATTCTTCAAATATATGACACTATACAACAGCTACCACTAAATTTCTAATTCTTGTCCAGTCCCCCATGCCCTTCTGCTGATCATTATCCTGTTGTCAGAATCCAAAGATTTGTTTTGTTCCTATTCTTCAAAGGATACTTCAAATCTATCTTTCTGTCTGATTTATTTTGACTATATAATCACTTGAAATTCTATACACGATGTTGTAAATGGCAAGATCTTGTCTTTTGTTTTGTTTTATATTTTTGTTTTAAGAGTCACACCTGGTGGCCTCAGGGGTTATTCCTGGCTCTGCAGTCAGAAATTACTCTTAGAAGACTTGGAGGATAGACATGTGGGGTACCATGGAACCCAAATTGGCCCACATGCAAGACAAATGCCCTACCCACTTGGCTATTTCTCTGGCCCCTCATCTTTTAAAATATCTAAATAATACTCTGTTGTGTATGTACCAGAGTTTCTTCATTCATTCATTCACAATGGACACTTCTTTGTTCAGCGTCTAATTTAACTTCTGTTTTCTATGATTGTTAATAATGTGTGTATTTATCATTATTTACTACCTTAAATAATTTCCAAAATATGAACAATCAAAATTTGAAGTCAGTGTTATTTACTGGTTCTTTCATTCAACTTGGTTTATCCAAGACCTTGCTCCATTTGCTCTGGACAAATATTGTGAGGTTTAGGGCTCAGCGACAACTGAATTCATGGCCCTCATGTTCCCATGAAGAATTCTTGATAATTTTTCACTTCCTGACTGAAATTCATACTCTACTCATGCTACTTAACTATCTCCTCCTGAGACATCTACCTCATATATAATTTTTCCTATTACACTAATAGCCTTAGAAGTCTATAACAAAGACTTTTAACAGAATAGGTGTTGAGTTTAAGTTCTCAGAACAAATAAATAAAAGACAAGTGACTTGTTAGAACTGATGGAGAACAGGAAAGTGAAAGTTGCCACTGGCATGTTGGACTTTGTAACCTTCTGGGAAATCTGGCTTTTATGACATCATCCAAAAGAAGGGAAAAAACCAAAGTGACCCACTTTGATCAGGGTGAGTGAGATAGCTCTGAAAAATCTCAGAGAGGTCTGTCAGCACTCTCCTTAGCAGAGGATGGCCAGGCTCTTTAAAAACTAAAATACTTCAAAAGATTCTCTGTCAACAGAGCTGGCTGTTTTAAATTTTATTGGAAAATTGAAAGTAACAGGAGTATCCAGAGATAAGAAAACTCAGCCTTAGAGGAGTCTACATGCTTCTGCTTCTAATATCACGACTTTCAGAAACTTAAAACACTTTTAGGAAACAATCACATCGTCTTTGCAATGCTCCAACGATTACAATGGGTTTGAGTTTTCAAAGCAAAGCAATTTGGGCTGAATCCTGTCTTCATTGTCCTCATTTGATTTGTATCTTGAGTTTAAACATGCTTTATGATGGGGAGCTCACTACCTCTCTTACTTCTAATGAAATATTTGGCAAAACATAAAAACCAGTAAAACTGATAACAGAGGCCTGGCACTAAGCCACTTTGTTATCATCATGGCTGCACAATTTGTAAACCCACTTTGATGGGCTGGACAAAGGTTGGCAGAAGATGATAGGACACCTTCAAAGTTCTGTTTCACTATGAAAGACTCTTGCCAGCAAGGCAGAAGAATCTCCCCTAAAACCAATTTTCAAGCTTGAATACTGCTCACACCAAAGCTATATAATCAGAGAAAGAACAGCTTGTATGTTCACCTTTTGCTCATGTAGTGTGAATCTTTGAGATTGCTGCATATCAACAATAATAAAAATAAGCTATACATGAAACACTATTAATGGTCATTGTCACTAATTTTGTAGTAATATTAAAGCTATTATATAAAATAAAACATTTCCAACACACTTAATGTTTCCATATTATAAGAACTAACAGTAGATCTAAAATCTCTGCATATTGGTAAAATTTGGAGATGGGCATTTTTACAAATCTATGATCACAGAGCTTATACATGGACTAGTACAAATCTAATGAGGTCTCCTTAACTGCACTTTTCTTCTTCACCATTTATTTAATATCACTATTATTTAATATCACTAATAGCATATCACTATTCGCACTCTAGTTTTTATTATTAGTCATAAATTAAGAATACCATCTGTAAGACAAGATTAGCAATAAGAATAGTCCATTTTACTGTATGCTAAAATATTAATATTCATTGTTATCATAAAATTGTTTATAAGCAATGTCTATGTTGAGATACCTCTACTGGGTTACCAGAAAATTAGGGTAATTTTTTCCATGTACCAACTTAATCCTTAGAAACTAAGAGAAGTTAAAAAATAAGTTTTAGGAACTTGAAAGAGCCTTTCAATTTGTAATATAGTTGCCAAAAACTCATGCTATAGAGCCATATTGCTTAGGTTTAAATCCTGGCAGTGTCACTATGCTATCAAGGACAATGTTGTCTTTGATTTTCACATTCCTAATATTCCTAGTGCTTGAGTGAAAATTGGAATAATATTCTTTTAACAGGTGAATTAATTGTTCTTCTCAGTTTAATCTCATGATATAGTTAAAATAGTTGAATAATATTTATATGAGTTAGTCAAAATATATTATTTTATAAGTGTAAGACTATGAGAATCATGCTTTACAGAAGAAAGACAAAGTTGCACAAAATCACATAGTAAATGAAAATAAGAATTTTTGCAGCTTAATATTCTAAACTATTAGACCATATGTCTTTTCTTTGTACTTAAGAACCGAAACCAACATTTAGGTTTTTCCCTTAATAAATTATTTTATTTTATTTTATTTTATTTTATTTTGGGACTAATATGTACCTTGAAAGTAATTTAAACAATTTAATTTTTTTATTTTTTAATTGTTTTAAAATTTCTTTCTTTTTTTCTTCTTTATTTTGAACATCTTGATTACATAAATGATTGTGATTAGGTTTCAGTCATGTAAGAACACCCCTTTCACCAGTGCTACATTCCCACCACCAATGTCCCAAATCTCCCTCCATCCCACCCCGCCCCCACCTGTACTCCAGACAGGCTTTCCAGTTCCCTCATTCATTCACATGATTATGGTAGTTCTCTGTGTAGTTATTTCTGTAGCTGTACTCACCACTCTTTGTGGTGAGCTTCATGGAGTGAGCTAAAAGTTCCAGCCCTCCTCTCATTGTCTCTGAGGATTGTTGCAAAAAAGACTTTTATTTTTCTTAAAACCCATAGATGAGTGAGAGTATTCTGCGTCTCTCTCTCTCCCTCTGACTTATTTCACTCAGCATGATAGATTCCATGACATCCATGTATAGGAAAATTTCATGACTTCATCTCTCCTGATGGCTGCATAATATTCCATTGTGTATATGTACAACAGTTTCTTTAGCCATTCGTCTGTTGAAGGGCATCTTGGTTATTTCCAGAGCCTGGCTATTGTGAATAGTACTGCAATAAATATAGGTGTGAGGAAGGGGTTTTTGTATTGTATTCTTGTGTTCTTAGGGTGTATCCCTAGGAGTGGAATAGCTGGGTCAAATGGGAGCTCAATTTCCAGATTTTGGAGGAATCTCCATATCGCTTTCCATAGAGGCTGTACTAGGCGGCATTCCCACCAGCAGTGGATAAGAGTTCCTTTCTCTCCACATCCCCACCAGCACTGATTATTCTCATTCTTTGTGATGTGCGCCAATCTCTGCAGTGTGAGGTGGTATCTTATTGTTGTTTTGATTTGCATCTCCCTGATGATTAGTGACGAGGAGTATTTTTTCATGTGCCTTTTGCCCATTAGTATTTCTTTTTTATCAGTGTCTGTTCATTTCTTCTCCCCATTTTTTTTATGGGATTAGATGTTTTTTTCTTGTAAAGTTTTGCCAGTGTCCTGTATATTTTGAATATTAGCCCCTTATCTGAAGGGTATTGGGTGAATAGTTTCTCCCACACGGTGGGTGGCTCTTGTACCCTGGGCACTATTTCTTTTGAGGTGCAGAAGCTTATCCGCTTAATGTATTCCCATCTGTTTATCTCTGCTTCCACTTGTTTGGAAAGTGCAGTTTCCTCCTTGAAGATGCCCTTAGTCTCAATGTCATGGAGTCTTTTACCTACGTGTTGTTCTATATACCTTAAGGTATCAGCTCTGATATCAAGGTCTTTAATCCATTTGAATTTTTCCTTCATACATGATGTTAACTGGGGGTCTATGTTCGCTTTTTTGCAAGTGCTAACCAATTCTGCCAGCACCACTTGTTGAAGAGATTTTCCCTGCTCCACTTAGGATTTCTTGCTCCTTTGTCAAAAATTTGGGGATTGTATGTCTGGGGAACATTCTCTGAGAACTCAAGCCTATTCCACTGATCTGAGGGTCTGTCTTTATTCCAATACCATGCTGCTTTGATAACTATTGCTTTGTAGTAAAGTTTAAAGTTGGGGAGAGTAATGCCTCCCTTTTTCCTTTTCCCTAGGAGTGCTTTAGCTATTCGAGGGTATTTATTGTTCCAGATGAACTTCATAAGTGTTCAATCCACTTCTTTGAAGAATGTCATGGGTATTTTTAAGGGGATCGCATTAAATCTGTATAATGCTTTGGGGAGTATTGCCATTTTAATGATGTTAATCCTGCCAATCCATGAGCAGGGTATGTGTTTTTATTTCCGCGTGTCCTCTCTTATTTCTTGTAGCAGGGCTTTATAGTTTTCTTTGTATAGGTCCTTCACGACTTTGGTCAAGTTGACTCCAAGATATTTGAGTTTGTGTAGCACTATTGTGAATGGGATTGCTTTCCTGACTTCCATCTCTTCCCTTTCATTATTGGTGTATAAAAAGGCCATTGATTTTTGTAGGTTAATTTTGTAGCCTGCCATCTTGCTATATGAATCTATTTAAACAATTTAATTTTATAGTCATGTTTCTTTTGAAAGAGTTAATTGAACAAAAAGTAAAGGATCTTGTGATGATTCTTTGAACAGATGGAAACTAAAACTAGAGTATTTCACTTAGTTTGTATTCTAGAAATCATCCCCAAAGACATGTTCATTATCTTTGAAGACACATAAGAGTTGGCTTCCAAATTTATTAAAATTTACTAAAAGTTAATCATTTCTATTCAGTAATCAGTGATAGAAACTTTACTAGAGAATTATGCTGATTTATTAGATTTTTTGAACATGACTTAGAAGTAAAGTGTACATAAACAATTCAATAGTTAATGCTAGGTATGTTGCTTTGTGCTTTTGACTGACTGCCAGATATGACATAATTTGATTAAGGACTTAATTTGATTATAAAATTGCTGACATGGCCAATAAAGAGCAAAAAAAATAAGAAAGTGGCAGCAGAAAGAAAATAGCAGTCATAATGAGTACAGTTTATTATCAGTTACAGAAAGAATGACTACTTAATCCTGATGAAACGCCAACCTTCTATCACAGAGCAGATACACAATGATCTCTGGATTGGAATGCAGTCTTTTATAGCTTAAAAACAATTTATCCAACTAGTCTTGAAAGTTCTGAAGACACTGAGAAATGTAAACTGAAAGGCTTTTTAAACAGCATTTTTTCCTATAGGGGTATAAAAGGGATGCAAGCAAAATACACAATTTGACATTTGACTGCATTTATAATACTGACACATTTGGTAAACATTTTGATAATGTTGAGTTCCAGTTTAAACAAATGACAGAGATATATCTGAAACTTCAATTTCTTAACTTAAACTATCTTCACATCTGACTAGTTACATCCCTTTCACATTGTGCTTCAAAAGAAAATACTTCATTAACTCAAGAATCAATAGTGCCAATTAATAAAATTTGAAAAGCTGTAGCTTAGATCTAGAACAAGTAAAAGCTAATTAAGCTAAGTAGACAAGGTGTACAAGTCATGTGTTTTACTTGTTTATCTTCCTTCTTATTATGTCTTGGACTAATTACGTAAGAAAACAAAATATGATCCACCACTCTTTTTCTAATGAGTTCTAAGCAGAAAAAGGTTTGTGCTGTTTATTTGAAATTCTGTATTATTGAAGAATCATCTGTGATTATGTGACAGAAAAACTATCATGGATAAAGTAATATTTGAAAAACATAATCACTGCTGTCTTATAAAGACTTTAGAGGAAGATAAGCCTACCAATAATTTGCTCTAGCAGAAGTATTCTGCTAGAGAGAACTTTTGGAAACGTAGGAAAGAGTAATAATTTTGAGAGAAATAGTATTAGTTTCCAAAAGTAATGGAAAAACAGTCTTTTTCAAAGAGAACAGTTATGGGCTTTAGCCCCTGAACTTAGGGTGACACTCTGCAGTGCTGTGGGGGGGGGGGGAGAGAGAGAGAGAGAGAGAGCTAGGTTCAACTTGAAACTGAAGAATGCAACAGAAGAAAAATGCAACAAAAGATGACAAAGTCCTGCAGAATTTAAGAGCGAAAAATTAGATCCTGAGGTCTAGGATCTGTCTCAGATGGGTGGACCACATGTCCTGGTGCAACCGAGTATCCCTGGCCCTGAGATCCACATCTCAGCAGTGAATACCAGCCCCAACTCTGATAGATGTGGATCCTAGGGAAAAAGTAGGTTGTTATGGGGGGAGATTATTAGGCTTCTATAATTGCACTTCACCTTACCTTTTGGATATCTTAATTCAGCACAAGTACAAAGCAGCCAAGGATGCTTATCTGTGCTCAAGTTTCACAGAAAGAGGTTGCCTGGAAGTGATAAGATCTCAACTTTGTAGCAATTTGCCTCCTTTTCAGGATGACTGGGAACCCGTACATTTCTGCTCTGTTGCTCTGCTACTCTTCAATGCTTTCAAACTCCCATGGTGCCAGTGTTTGGCTTCTGGATTGTTGGCCTCTAAAGAGCAGGACCAATGGAAGATATGTCTGCCTCATGCCAATATGGGACACCTGCAAATGTTCATGCATTTGCTCATATGGTCTTGCTGAACCTGTTAGACAAGCTTCCACACACAGGGATGTAGGCATAAGTACACTGGAAAAACATAAATAATAGCTCTATCATTTTTTAAATCTGCCAACAACAATATTGTGCCTGGGTTCTAAGAGAGCAAAGATATTCATCCTCCCAATCGAATGAAAGATGGCTTAAGAAAGTTAATTTCTTTGTCTAAGAAATATATTCTTAGTTGGAGAATATTTCATTTGCAACATGTTTTATATGAATCATGGAAACCTTGGTTTGACTACAGGTTATAATAAATATTCATTTTTACATGGTTGATTCCCACTTGTTAGGAAAAGAAGCAAACTATGTAATTCATCACTTAAACTGTGATTGTTGTAGGAAAGAAAGAGAATGAAATAAAAGAGAGAAAAAATTACACATTAAAGGAAAATATGAAGTATACCTTTCAGTGAGTCCCATAAGATATACCCAAACTTATTTAACCTGCTAAATCAGCTACTCTTGCCCCAATCTACCTTCTTTAAACAGGCATTACTCTTTATTTGCAATCAATGGAGACCACTGATAATCTTCTGGATTATGCTATGCTTCCCAGGGCCACTGTCCTAATTTGGAAAATACTGATTTTAAATTTAAAATCATTTTTCTTTTTTTTTTTTTTTTTTTTTTTTTTTTGGTTTTTGGGTTACACCCAGTGGTGCTCAGGGGTTACTCCTGGCTGTCTGCTCAGAAATCGCTCTTGGCAGGCACGGGGGACCATATGGGACACCGGGATTCGAACCAACCACCTTTGGTCCTGGATCGGCTGCTTGCAAGGCAAACACCGCTGTGCTATCTCTCCGGGCCCTAAAATCAGTTTTCAACATGAATCGATGTATAAAAAGAACTTAAATTTATTAGGCAGGGGCCAGAGCAATAGCACAGTGGTAGGGCGTATGCCTTGCACACTGTCGATACAGGACGGAAGGTGGTTCGAATCCTAGTTCGAATCCTGGCATTCCATATGGTCCCCCAAGCCAGGAGCAATTTCTGGGCATATAGCAGGAGAAACCCCTGAGCGTCACTGGATGTTGCCCAAAATCCAAACCGCCCCAAATGGACAAACTTTTAAGAGGTCTTATACACAAGCAGAAAATTCAGTGATGAACAATAATTAGATTATTGTATTTTCTTGAACAATGTTTTGTGCTGTTTCTGCTTTGAAAAAAAATCCAGATATAATACTTTCATGAAGTTCTAAACAACTTACTGGAAAATATGTAACATATTTCATATATGAATACAGCATTTGGTCATTTAAAAAAAACTTTAGACATCTTCAAAAATTCAGCATTTAGCCTCCAAATGCCTACCACATTTTTTAATGTAATTTATTCTGTTAATCCAAATAAAAAGAAGTGAATGAATATCAAAACCACAGTGGTCACACAAACGTGAAAGTTTCCAACCATTAAAATGTCTAAGCAAAGAGGTTGATGGCAAATCAGTCTCTTAATTTCTTACATGTACATTATTTGCTTATGAATAATTGACTTCATTTGCAAAAGGAAGAATCTTTTTATTTTTTGGTTTCTGGGTCATACATGGCTGCACTCAGGGGTCACTCCTGGCAGGCTCGGGGAACCATATGAGATGCCAGGATTTTGAACCACCATACTTCTGCATGCAAGGCAAACACCCTACCTCCATGCTATTTCTCCAGCCCCAAAAGGAACATTCTTTATGTTTAATTACAGATTTTCTTTACTATATAAGGAGTGAAAAAAATACCCTAGAGAATACAGGGTCACCGCTAACCTGTGAAGAGGACATAGTCTAGCATATGTACCACGTTATTAAACTCTGCAATAGAATAAACAGGTTATAGTTCAAACACCGGGCAAACACATACAGGATATTTATTTATGTATAGACACTTTAGGTAATGAAAACTATCCATGGATCTGAAGCTCTATAATTTAATTAGAATATTTTCAAATTTTATAAATCAGTCAAAGAAACTAAAGACCAAAGCTCCTTTACAAGAACTTCCACTGCTTGCCTTTCTCACAGGGACACAGACTGACATCTGTTACCTTAGATTTTGAAAAAAGGCTTCAAAGATGCTCTTTAATACTTCAAATGATAGTTACATAGAGACATTGTCCTTGTAGAGAGAGAAGGAAGGGTGAGGTGCTCAGGAGTCAGTCTCACTATGGAGATTCCAATACCTTTCCCGTCCTCTCATGTGCAGAAATGCACGTCAAGGCATCATGCAGATTATTCCCTACATAACATTTGAAATTCCCATATTATGAGATTAATCGTTTGATAAAGCCTACCACATTTTATCCCCAGCCTTAGAACTCCTATTTAGTTAGTTCTGAAGAAAATAATTATTTCCACAGAATGTTCTCATTTTGGGTTACTGCACTGGAACTGTCAAAACTCAAGAAACTTAAGAGTGAGCAAAACAGAACGGAGATAAAAGTAGCCTCTCACTTCCGTATTAAAGGATTTCTATTAAAATGATACAGAGGGGGGTGTTCTGGTTATGACTGAAACCCAAGTACAATTATGCTTGTAATCATGGTGCTTAAATGAAGATTTTATATATAAACAGTTTTTAAAAAATGATACAGGATGTATATTAAAATCACACATTTAAATGAGCAGTATCAATTGCATACTATTGTCAAATATTTTAGCAATGTTAATTTTCTAATTGTCATAAAATGTTAACAAGTCGTTTTCAAATTAGGATCCAACTAAGGAAAAAAATTGGCTGATAGATTATTGGTTTTTAAATATTTTAATTTGGTTTTGTCTATTTTTAGTCTAGTCTCTCTGTCTGTGTGTGCCTTCTTCCCAAGAAGTTTTTGTTCATGTTTCTGTATTGTTATTATATTTAGGGGACACACCTGGAAGTGTTTGGAAAACCATGTGCAATGTGGTGAATTGAATTTGAGTTATCTGTGTGTCAGACAAATACTTTAATCCCTGTCCCTCTCTAGCCCAGTGTTTTATTTTATTATTATTTTTCTTCTGGTCACTTTCTTTAAAAAATTTTTATTGTGGGCAAAGTGAATTATAAATCTTTCACAGTAGTATTTAAGGTACATAGTAGTAATGAATGTGGGGCATTCCCAACATAAGTGTGGTCCTCCTTCCACTCCTGTTCCCAGCATGCATCCCTCTTCCCTCTCCTCTACCCCCCATAATGCCAGTGCAGCTGTTCCCCACCATGTACAGCTTGATGTAGATTGGGTATTATTTCTGTTGTCGTTGACTTTGGATTTTGTGTTCAAGTCTGATTATTTTTTATTTCCACCAAATAGACATACAACTGTCTGGTCTTGATACCATCCATTTTTCTTCCTCCAAATATGGTGCTGATCAAGGTGATTCTAGTAATGTGGTTTTAATTAAAGGAACATTGCTTTAAATCATTGAATAAATTTCACTGTACATGACTAAAAATTTAGTTGTAAAGCCAGAAATATGCCATAGTAGTAGAATGTAAGTCTCACATGTTTAAGATTCTGAGTTTGATTTCTGGTGCTACTGGGAAAAAAAAAAGAAAAGAAAAAGAGGTGTATCTATTTTAAGTTAAGTTTACCATTGAAGTTCCAATTCTGGCCTTCAGCATGACTGTTCTCCCCTTTGTCCTAATTTACTCACTTCACCCATCCCTTCTCTTCTGGAAAGCACTAATTGGTCTAATAGTTCAAAAGTTTATTTTTGTTTTATTTAGTTTATCTTTGTTCTTGCTTTCTCTGTATACTATACATGAGTGAAGTCATACAATATTTGTTTTCTCCATCTGGCTTATTTCATGGATTATAATAACTTGTAGGACCATTGATGTTGCAGAAATAATTTCTCACAATCTGTGCTTTGCTGACTACATTCTCATGGTGAATTTAATATGCTTCATTGACCATTATTTATCCTGTACATTTCTAATTACATGTCGAGTCTTGCTCACCTTCAACTTAACATTTTGATGGGGCTAGAGAAAGGACAGGATTACTTCAGTATATTTTTCAAATCAAATTTGCCTGGTGATATGAGATATTGCTAATTATTGTCTAGACTCAAGTGCAATTTTGTGTAGATAAAATAATTGGAAGTATTTAAATATAATGAAAAATTATATAGATCAGGGGCCAGAATGGTGGCACAAGGGTTACGAAGTTTGCCTTGCCGCACTAGCCTAGGAGGGAGCTGTTGGATTCCCTGCCATCCTATATGGTCCGCCAAGCCAGGAGCAATTTCTGAGCGCATAGCCAGGAGTAACCCCTGAATGTCACCGGTTGAGGCCCAAAAACAAAAATAAAAAAATTATATAGATCTTACACAATTTCTTTTCCTTCTATCTGGAGGTTTTTGAAGTACCTACACATATACCCAAGGCATTTTTGAAATAAGTAGATAAAATATTCCTGATAATTTTATTACACAATAGCATCCCACCCTACCAATTGTTAAAGCAATCCTTGGGACAAAGAAGATGAGAGGTATCACTTTTCCCATATTTAAAATTTACTATTAAATAGTAGTAGTTGAAATAGTGAGATACTGGGAGAGACACAGGGATTAATGTAAAAGGAGAAAAAAAATATGATGTAGATCCAGCAAAGCCTCTTTAATAGATGGCAATGGAAAACTGATTGGTCCCAGTAAAAAAAACAATGAGCTCAATACCATGTATAAAAATCAAATAAAAAATTAAAATACTAGATGTCATCAGACTTGAATGTATAAATTACATAGAAACCAGAGGAATCCTTTTTTTTGTTTTTTTTTTTTTGGTTTTTGGGCCACACCCGGTAACACTCAGGGGTTACTCCTGGCTATGTGCTCAGAAGTTGCTCCTGGCGTGGGGGACCATATGGGACACCGGGGGATCGAACCGTGGTCCGTCCAAGGCTAGCGCAGGCAAGGCAGGCACCTTACCTTTAGCGCCACCGCCCTGCCCCAGAAACCAGAGGAATCTTTAATGATAAAATGCCACTGGCCAAACAAGTAGCAAAATAGACAAATAGAACTACATTGAACTAAGAAGCTTCTGCACCTCAAAGGAAACATGATCAGAATACAAAGACAGCCTACAGAGTAGGAGAAATTATTTGCTACCACTAATCTAACAAATCCAACGTATACACGCACTCAAAGAACTCTGTAAGAAAAGAATCCCTTTCAAAAATTGGAGAGAAGAGATAAACTGAGCTTCCTCAAAGAAGAAGTATAGATGGCCAAATATTACCACATACCAGAGAGACTGGCACAGATCAAAAAGAACAAGAACCTTGTTGGCAAGAATCTGAGAAAAAAAAAAGGAACCCTCATTCACTGCAGGTGGGAATGTCAATTGGTCCAGCCTTTTTGGATAATATGGACATTCCTTAAAAAACAAACAAACAAACAAACAAAAAACAACAACAACAACCTAGGAATCTGTTTCCATCTGACCCAGCAATTCTCTTTTGGAAATATACCCCAAGCACCCAATTGCATAATGCAGTAAATGAACTCCTATGTTCATTGCAGCTCTACATACAACAACAAAAATATAAAACCAACCCAAATGCTTGCAAACAGATGACTGTATAAAGAAACTATGGTGCACAATGGCATATTACTAGACTATAAGAGATAAAGTCATGAAACTTGCTGCAGCATGGATGGATCTGGAGAGTATCATGATGAGTGAAACCAGAGGGAGAGAAACAGACTTAGAATGATCTCTCATATGTGCTATATAAAGAAATCTTGAAAGAGAATTTAAATACCCAGTGACAATAGAAATGTAGAGCAGGAAAACTGGTCTTCAGTGGCCAGAGCAATAGTACAGAGGGTAAGAGATATGTCTTGCATGTGGCCGGCCAACCTAGGGGTTTCAGTTGTTCTCTGAAACACTAGGATTGATTCCTGAGTGTAGTGCCAGGAGTAAGCTCTGAATATAATCAGGTATGGACCCAAACCCAAAACAAACAAACAAAGAAAAGAAAAAGTAGTTTTTAGTAGGAAACCTATCACTGGGGGAGGGGAAGAGTGGGATAAGTTTGGGAAGGAACACTGGGACAGAAGGGGAGGAGAGAAGTGCTTGCCATAGACTCAGGCTGTGCTATTTGAAGGAAACCAAGGTCAGTGGTGGAGGGAAGTGGACACTAATTACGGGCCTGGTGTTGGAGCAATATATGACTGAAATACAATCATGAATATGTTTATAACTTTTTACTAGGTTTCATTTTAAAAATAAATAAAATAATTCTTTTTTTTGTGTGTGTGGGGGGGGGTTGTTTTTGGATCACACCCGGCTGCGCTCAGGGATTACTTCTGGATCTAAGCTCCTGGGAGGTTCGGGGGACCATATGAGATTCCGGGATTCAAACCACAATCCTTCTGTTTGCAAGGCAAACACCCAATCTCTATGCTATCTCTTCGGCCCCAAATAAATAAAATAATTCTAAAGTGTTTATTTGTTTGTTTGTTTTGGAGTACAATTTGGATTGGCAGGGATCTCTCTCAGATTAATGCTGAGAAATTCTCCAGGGGACCTTGTGGTACTAGGGATTAAATCTGAGACTCCTGCATGCAAAGTCCATTGATCTGTCTTTCTGGCCTCTTACAGAGCAAATTTATTAATTTTTTTGCAATTCAAAAAACTTAATAAAAGTTCAAGAATTCATGTGACAACCAACCAATATTTTGTTGATTTCACCTTTTTGCTTTTTGTTCCATTGATCTTACCGTGCTTTTACCCGTTTCTGTCAATTCCCCAATCCCCAATATTTTCTAGTCTATGGTTACATGAATAGATTCCACAGTGGTTTAGAAAACGTATTTCTACATAAGCTACATGCTACCAGCAAATTTTTAATATGCCCTTAATCTTGATCAACGTCTGCTTCTTCATCTATGATCCTTCCCCTTATCATTAAGAACATACACTTTTAACTTGTCATTGCTCTAAAGAGGTATACCATTTTTCTAGCTTCCCTTGTTTAATATGGGAGTGAAAGGGAAACAAACTTATATTGTGTGTCAGCAGACTTTCTTGTTTATAATAATAATTTATTAATGGCATATATCAACATTAAATTTTCTTTTAAACACATGTAGCTCCCTTCTTTCTTTAATAATGCCCAGGCATTGATAGTTATTTAGAGATTGATTTTTTTTTTCTTTTTGGGCCACACCCTGTGAGCTCAGGGGTTACTCTTGGCTATGCACTCAGAAATCGCTCCTGGCTCAGGGGAACCATATGGGACACCAGGGATTGAACCAAGGTCCATCTTAGATTGGTTGCATGCAAGACAAATGTTCCACTGCTGTGCTTTTGCTCTGTCCCCAACATTGAATTTTTTCTTTTCTTTTTTTACTTATTTTATTATTAACTTTTAAATTTAGTCACTGTGACATTATAATGTTATTTATGACTGGATGTCAGGCATACAAAATTTCAACACTGATCCCTTCACAAGTGTCCAATTCCCTTCACCAATGCACCCGTATTTGCCTTCCACTCACCAGTCTGCTTCTATGAGAGACACTTTATACGCACTCACATATTTAATAATGTGGAGCATTTTTCTTGTGTCTTTTGACCATTTTTATTTCTTCTTTGAGAAAGTTTTTGGTCATCTCTCCTCCCCATCTTTTGATAGGGGTGGATATTGTTCTTGTAAAGTTCTGCCAGTGCCATATAGATCTTTGATATTAAGCCCTTATTGGATAATTGGTCAATAAATAATTTCTCCCAGTCTGTAGCCTATATTTGTATCCTGGCCATCATTTCTTATCAGGTGCAGAAGCTACTTATTTTAAAGTGTCCTATTTGTTTTTCTTTGCTTCCACTTGCTTGGCCAGAGTATTTCATCCTTAAAGGTGCTTTTCATTTAAATGTCATGAAAAGTTCTTTTAAATCCAACTTAGTTTTAATTGCAACTTGAATAAGTTTTTAAGTGTATTAAATATATTTAAATGTATAGGTTTGTACACAGCCAATGCTTTTGTTTGGTTTGTGGCCACACCCAACAGTGCTCACAGTTTACTTTTGGGTAATTACTTTTGGGTAACAATCAGGTGTCACTCCTGGTAGGTGCAGGGGACCATATGTCATGCTAGGAATAAAACTCTGATCAGTTTCATGCAAGGAAAGCACATTACCCACTGTACTATCACTCTGGTCCCATAGTCAATAATTTTGATAATTTTGTTCCTGAAGAAATAAGGTTACATTAACTTAATGAAATTAGAGTAATTGCTTTTTTCAACTTTATTTATTTATTTATTATTTATTTATTTATTTATTTATTTATTTATTTATTTATTTATTTATTGGTTGTTGGGTCACATTCAGCAGTACTCAGGGGTCACTCCTGGATCTGCACTCAGAAATTTCCCCTGACAGTCTGGCAGACCATATGGGTGCTGGGAATTGAACCAGGTCCCTCCCGGATTGGCCACATGCAAGGCAAATGCCCTACCATTGTGCTATTTCTCCAACCCCAATTAGAGTGACTGTTAGAGAAAGTGTCTGTCTGGCTTTCAGTAAAGGTAGAAATGAAAGAGAAAAAAACATGCTAATGGGAACTCGTTTTGTTTTAGGGTTCACATCTAAGGAGTGGGTGGACTTAGAGCTTATTCATTACTCTTTGCTCAGGGATCACTCCTCTTAGTGCTCAGTGAAAAATATGCCTTATCAAGAATAGAATCAAGCTAGTCAATGTTCAAAACCTTTACTCTGTACTAGTGTACCTACTTTTTTAGTTTGTTTGTTCTTGTGTCATCCTCAGGGCTTACTCTTGGTTCTGTGCTCAAGGATTGGCAGGGCTAGGGGTACCATATGGTATACAAGATATTGAACCTGAATCGATAATATGCGAGGCAAGTGCTGTACCCACTATACTATAAAACTGGCCCCTGTAATTGGAGTTCACTCAGTTTGTCTCTGGGAGATATGGGACAATGGAATATGAAGAACTTAACTAAAAGTCTTGTACGTGTATGTGCTCTCCACTTGATTTCTATCCTGTAGGTTTAATTGTGAGTTCTGGCTTAGATGGTGAAACCTGATACATAATGCCATGAATATTTCTAACTTTGAAGTTATTCAAATCTAAAGAGAAATAAAACTCTGATTATGAGCTAATAACAGGACTAGAATTGGGAGCAAGGTATGATGGTATGCTTACCATTTATTTCCTGACCTTTCCAAAAACCAAATCTTTACCCAGTTCTGTCTTAATCATGTAAGTCGGCATCCTAAGATTGCTACCATATGCTAGACATTTTGAAAATGCAGCAGAATATGGTAGGTTTATTTATCTTGATGTATAAATTAACATTCACAGAATGAGAAAGCCTACATGCCAAATATTATTTCTTGATGCCTTTGTAATTTTTATATGGGAATTATTTTGTACATTGTAATGGTCTGTAGTGAACATAAAGTTAAGAATATTCTAAGAGAAAATACTCAGGTTATTATATGGGGACATCTTGAAAAAATTAAATCCATTTCAATACAGTAAATGTATAAAACCAGCCAACAGGAATCTTAATCTCTGGACTATATCTCACGTGAATGTCAAAAAGTTCCCAAATTAGGAATCAAGAAAATGCTCAGAAGCGCCATAATAAAATCTAGCAAAAAAAAAAAAAAAAAAAAAAAAAGAAAAGAAAAGAAAAAAATTGGAAACTAGCTAGCTCTGCAAAAGCCAGAATAACCCTACTAACTATACTCTTAGAGTCAGAAATCTTTTTATGTCTGTTCTGTTCAAATGCAATATCAATCTTTATGCTTAATATATCTTCATCCCCAGTTTATGTTCCTCCATTCAAACCACTAACTTTTTTTTCTTTGAGAGCTATTTTGGCTTATGTTCACCTGGGCCCTGTTTACTCCTGTTCACTGCTATTTAGTGAGCTCTTTCTCTCTTCCACATTGTTCCCACTTTTAAACAAATGACTGACTATCCATTTATAGTTTATTGCCAAGAGAATAGAAGCCAAATTCATGTGCATCCATTTTCCTACCTTTTGACTGACTTTAAAGTTACATACAGTTCTAGTCTGATCCCATTTATCCAGAGATGGTGTCTTGCAGCACTATTATGTTGGCTTACACTAAAGGAGAATCTGAGTGCTCATGTAATACCGAGAATATTAGATTTGTTTATGAAATGTGTACAGATCCATAGTTTCAACACAAATAAATTTTCCACCTTTTTTTTGGCTTAAATACCTAGTGAGCAAAAAATTTTTAGATTCAGACAGCATTCCTGGAGTGCATTGAATAAATACAAGTACATAGTGTAATTAATATGGAATAAAAAGGAGTTAATAATATTCCATATGCGAACATGTAATTTTTCTTTATTAGTATGTTGATGGGCAATTGGGTTGTTTACATTTTTTAGCTATGGTTCTTGAGATCTTTGAGATCTTTGATTCTAGTTCCTGTGGATAAATACCCCAAAGTAGAACTACTATACAAAAGTTCTATTTCTAATTTTTTTGCAGACTCACCATACTGTTTTTTGTCTCACTTTCTAACTCCCAGCAACTGTGTACAAGTGCTTTAGTTTCTCCAAGTCCTCAACCACTTTTGTTATTCATTTGAAACAACATGACTAAACCTGAAGGACATTATACTTAAGTGAAATAATCCAGACACAGAAGGATGAATGCTGCTTGATTCATTTATGTTTTTTTAGCATAGCCAAGCTCACTGAAGCAGGGAATGAATGAGTGGTGGTCCAAGGAGAGAAAGGAAATAGCTAGAAGTTATTCAATTGCATGAATATGGTCCAAAGATGCACATGATGCCTCTAATTAATAATAACATATTTACACTTAATGTAAAATCTACCCTCATAGTAAATGTTTAAATGTTTGTATAAAAAAGCAACAAAAGTGGGACCAGAGAGATAGCACAGTGGTAGGGTGTTTACCTTGCATTTGGCCAATCCAGGATGGCCCTGGGTTTGATTCTTGCCATCACATATGTTTCTCCAAGCCTGCCATGGGCGATTTCTGAGAGCAGAGCCAGGAGTAACCCCTGAAGCCACCGGGTGTGGCCCAAGAACAAACAAACAAAAAAACAAAAAAACCAGAAAAGCAACAAAAGAATCACAGAGGAACTAAACAAGTCCTGAGTTTATTGTTTACCTCAGTGTGATGACTATTTGTGGATATATGCTTACATATAAGCTCACTAAATTGTTTATATTATGTATGTGTATAATGATAGGTAGTATTGATTTTACCTCCAAAATATAAATGAGAAAAGTAATAGATAAATCAAGATACCTAATATTCATAATATCCCTGGTTACAAAATATTTGTGATATACTAAAATTTGAGAGTGTCATAAATAAATAAAAGCTATGAATTCAGTTTTCCTGAGTGACTAATTTTATCCTTTCAAATTAATATGCCCTGGCCCTATATTTTATCAGTTCAAGAAATACATAAATTCCAAGTATGCTCAGGAGACTAACATATTACTCTGTCCAGTTATATTTGTCTGTGATTCTGTCATAAAAGAAGGTTGTGCTATTGGGGTAGGATATTTCTATCAGTGGATCATCTTTTCCAAGCATAACCTCTGATCACCAGTAACGGCTTCATTAGTGAGGAAAGAGGAGAAAAAAGAGAGAACAGCAAGAAATGTGAACCTGATGTGCCCCAAGATTGAGATAATGAGGTCCTTTCATCCCAATCTACAACAACCTATTATATATGTCTCTCTCTTTTGCCTAGCTTCTCACTATGTACATGAATATATGATGCTTGGGTACAAATTTGGTCTGTGTGCTTCTATGCTGTGATGTGGATATAATATTTGTCAGCCATCATTGCATAAGGTGATTTCTCACACTACATTTGACTTTCACAAGACTCATAAATAACAAATCTTTGATTTAAATTTGCTGCTCACTGTTAACTACCTGCAGCAATAAAATAAAGTACTAGGAACTAGAGGGAGAACCTTGGAAAGAAGGGGATTAATGCTCACCTCTTTATATTCTTAGTTTAAGTGGACAACTATCATTACTATCACTGATATAATGTCTAATCAGGGTATTTTCCTATTATTTGTTGAATTCAAGTTATATAATTAATTTTATTTAAATAAATATGATTAAAATTCATAAATAAATTTAATTAAAATTCACTTTCTATTTTTTAATTTCCAGTGCTAACATTTGGAAGTAACTATCTTTGTTCTATCAATGGTATTAGACTATATTTATAAAATGTTTACATAATTAACATTCAAGCAAAAAGGAATTAAAGTGACTTAGTGACCATTGGGCTCATCTGGCCTAATATTTCCATTAAAATTTGAGTAAGTCATGGTCTATAGAATTCTCTCTCTCCTGGTATACCAAATGTAGTTTTAAGATAACACAGATTAGCAGGGAATCTTTTAATTGAATCTTTATTACTTGAGCCTCTAGCTCCTTATATTGTAGATCACTAACCTATATGGAGTCATATAACTAAGATTTTTGTTTAAAATTGAACTTGAATATTGTTCAATTTTTAGGTTTGGGTGCCTATGGTATCTACATATATAGCGAGTGACAGGTGAAAACAAGTTTCTAGGTAGAAAGCTTTAAAGAATTCCATAGTTATTTTTGAGTTAGAATTATTATTTTGCATGTGATTTCTACTGATATTATAAAATATTAACTGTTAGAATAATACTCTAATATATTATCTCAGATGTGTGTGGGTTAAAAATCTAGCAACACGGGGCTTATTGAATCAAAGTCAGAGTATGGTCAGATAGACTTTCTTTTCCTGGGGCTCTAAGGGAAAGGACTGATTTCCTTCACTTTTCTAATCTGAAACTGGAGCCACTATGTTATCTTCAAAATGCAGTATCATATCTCTCTGACTCTACTTCCATCATCACATCTCCCTCAAACTACAGCCAGGAATTGTTCTCCATTTGTAAATACCCTGTGATAGAAACTGGGAATATGGTCAGAGGTAACTACTAAGGTCAATATGTGGTGCTTGGCTAGCACTGGAGGAGGCAGGAGTGTTTGGTAGGGCACTTGTCTTACTTTTTACCAACCTAGATTCAATATCCAGCACCCGTTATGGTCCCTTAAATCAGACAAGATTGACCCTTGACCATACACCTAAAAGGAAGCCCAGAACACTGCTAGGTATAGCCCCCAAACAACCAAACAAAAACTAGAACTAGTGATTATTTTAGTTCACCAAGTAATTTAATCACAGCTCTTCCTATATTAAGATGCCTGAAAAAGGTTAGAAACAATTTCACTAAAGAGGTTAAATATTTTTATTTCTTCAAATCTTTCATTTGAATCTTATAGTCTAATAATTAAAGGTTCGATTCTGGAATCATAATTCTGTCTCCACCACTCACAAGAAATGGTTTATCACATATGACTCGATCGCTTTATGTTTAAATTTTATTTTAAAAATTATAGAAATTGGGAGCGATAGGGCAGGGATAAGGCATGTGCCTTGCACGTGGCCAACAGTGGATGGACCCGGTTCGAATCCCAGCATCTCATCTGGTTCCCTGAGCATGCCAGGAGCGACTTCTGAGTGCAGAGCCAGGAGTAACTCTTGAGTGCCGCTGGATGTGACCCAAACACCAAAAGTGAAAAAAAATTTATAGAAATTGTGCCTATCTTATGAGAATGTTGTAGGACTTGAATAAAATATCTATAGCAGGCTTAAAATATTGTTCAAAGAAGATCAAGTACGACTATTGGATGATTAGAAAAACATAGAATAGCATTAAAAATGTTCAAATTTATATTTTAATTGAGCTAAAATATTCAAGGATGGTCAAAGTAATAGTAGAGTAGGTAGGCATTTGCTTTGCACATGAGCTACCTGGATTTATAACCTCCAGGTATGATCATACGGTCTACTCAACTATGGTTCGCGGGCCACATATTGTATTTGTTCCTGTTTTGTTTCTTCACATCAAAATAAGATATATGCAGTGTGCATAGGAATTTGTCCCTAATTTTTGTTTTTACTATAGTCCAGCCCTCCAATGGCTTGAGGGACAGTGAACTGACCCCTGGTTTAAAAAGTTTGAGGACCTCTGGTTTACTGAGTACCAGAGAAGTAGTCACTGAGTGCAGAGCCAAGAGTAAGCCTTTAGCACTGCTGGGTGTGCCCCTTTCCCATGACTCTCCCCATGAATCTCTCCAAATAAACCCTAGCCTTAGTGATAAAGAACAAAATTTACTTTGAAGGCCAAGTAAGAGAAATTTTATAATTTACATAATTTAAGTGACAGATTTCTACTTCTTATGATTAAAGGACAATTTTAGAAAATCAGGGTAAGGTTAAGGTTTGATATGTGCCTAATTAGTATTTTTTTACTACAAAAAAAAAGTAAAGAGCATACATGCTTTTTACTGAAGTTTTATTGAAAAGTAAATAGTACCTATTTAAAGCCACCTGATCTGACTTTAGTTTAACTGTCCCTTCTGAATGTTAAATAAATTATAGAAAAACAACATGTCTCTATCAACTCTGTATATATACCATGGTTTCACATTAAATGAACAAATGATATGAGTTAAATTCTCTGAATTTATTCTTTGGCTTCACTAATAAACTGTTCCTCATTCACTGTCTGGTTAATTATATTTCACTTTTATACCAATATTAGATTTTTTTTGCTGTAACTTAATGAAAAAAGTGAGCTTATAGAAGACTGAAAACATACTGCTAGTAAAAAATTCTAGTCTATACACATCTCTTCATTAAACTTGAATTAAGGGAAACCATTGACTTCAAATTTAAAAGAAGGAATATTATCTTCCCACTTTCACTAATGTTGAAGTATTATTGGATAAGTTGATCATCGTGATCTTTTCAACCACAAACAATAGTTTAAATCTTAAGTTCAGTTTGTTTTAGCAAATAGAAATATTTCATCTTTTTTATTTTTATTGGTAGTGAATACCTAGAAGCATAATTCTGCATCATATGTTGTATCTATGATTACCTTTTGACCTTTATATAGGTTTCCATAGTCACTTCATGTTTATTTTCCCACCCAGTATGTACAAGACTCCCTTACCTCCCCAACTTCTCAGTATTTTCTCTTATCTTTTATAGAACAAACAGCATCTCACCCATTTTTAGTCAATATCTCATTTGTATCACCAGTTTTGAATTGCCTTTTTCTAAAAACAAGGAATGATAAACATCTTCCTTTATAACTAAGATAATTTATATACATATATTTGGAGAGACATTTTTCCTATCTTCTGTTTAATTTTTTAATGTTTATTTATTTATTTATTCTTGGTTTTGGGGTCACACTCAGTGATTCTCAGGTGTAGTCCTGGCTCTCTGCTCAGGGGTGACTCCTAGTGGTGCTCAACTGACCGTATATTGTGTTGGGGATTAAACCCAGGTCAGCTATATGCAAGACAGGTAACCTGCATTCTGTAGTACCTTTATTATTATTATTATTCTTAATTCTTTTTTAATTTGGAGATGCTCCCAAGCAGTGTTCATTGACTTTGGTGTCCACTACTAGTAATAAAGAGCTTGTTGTATGGGCCTGATTATTCAGTGGTTGGATAGACCTGGCAAAAGAGTACTGCCTGGTAGTGTTCCAAAGGTTATCTTATGTGTTTCAAACTCAGGGGTTCCATATTCAAGGCATGTGCCCGAGCCCTTTGAGCTACCGCCCATGAACCTCTGCCCATATTCTAAATCATATTTTGTGGCTATTGTGGGGTTCTATAGGTTCTTTTTTATATTTTTGAGTTGTCATACCTTATCAGATGTGTGATTTGCAAATATCTTTTATTCAGCAAGTCTTCATTTTGATGATGGTTTCTTTTACTCTTGCCATCTGAGTCAAATTCACAAAGAAAATGTGCATGTTGCTATCAAGGTGCAACATCTGTAACTATGTATTTGTGACAAGAGATTTAATATTCTATGTAATCTAGTTTTAACTACTTTTCTTTTTAGAATAGTATAAAATTATCTGGGGATATCAAGTTTTGCCAATACCTGTTTTAAAGAGACAATTTAGGCTTCATTGTATGCTCTTAGCTCCTTTGTAGTATACATGATACTCATGTATGCTGGGCTCTGAAACTACTTCTAGTGCTCTGTCTGTCAGAATCAGATTTGGTTCTTATTTCTGTTTTGGTTGTTATTACTTCTTAATACAGTTTTTGGCCAGAGGTCATGATACCTGTTTTTAATAATCCCTTTTTTGTTCTTTTTTCCCTCGGGGGAAATTTTTTGATTCCCTACAAATTTTCAGATTTGTTTTGTAAAAAATAAAATCACTGGACGTTTTTAATACAGTTGTATTTCATTTCTATTATTTCATAATAACATTATTAAAAACAAAGAAGTAAGATTACTTTTTCTGGTTATATCATATCTAAATTGTATGTGTATTGTGTGTAAATGTATATTTAAATGACTTCAAATTTTTCAAAATAGTTTAATTCTTTTTCAGGAAGTCACTAATTTTCAATTAATGGATTTGGATATAGACAGGAATTATTTGGGGTTGAAAACTAAGAATGTATTAGTCTAGAAATTTCTGCATATCAGACAAGCATGAAACAACTGTTTTAGCAGGGACTAAACTTCCCAGAGATCTTCCTTAGATTAAAACAAAACACCATGTGATATGAAACATCCCCCAACAACCTACAAATTTTTTTTTCATTAAGCTATATATTTAAAAGTGTAAATTAACTGTTTAAGTATTTCTTTTCAGCATACTAAACATAACTCAAGAAAATCTTGAATAACAATCAAATTGGTGTTCTCTTGAATAGTAGTATTAAAATAATTATAACACAAATTCTACTCATAGATACTACTTTTGATAACACTATGCATTATTATTTTTTGAGTGCTGACAGTGAGCAGACACAGCTTTACTTTGGGACCTTATAATAGATTCTAGTAGAGTCAGGGAACTTGAAAAATATAGGTTTGGAGTTTATTTCCACCTATAAATCTCTCTTCCTTTTTCTTCTTTTTTCCCTCCTGACTCTAAAAGACACTATGCATCAATATATCACTGTAAATTTTTTATGATTTCTAATTTTTAGCTCACTAAGCAAAACACATCTTTTTTTTTTTTTTTTTTTTTTGGTTTTTGGGCCACACCCGGTGACGCTCAGGGGTTACTCCTGGCTATGCGCTCAGAAGTCGCTCCTGGCTTGGGGGACCATATGGGATGCCGGGGGATCGAACCGCGGTCCGTCTCCTAGGCTAGCGCAGGTAAGGCAGGCACCTTACCTCGAGCGCCACCGCCCGGCCCCCAGCAAAACACATCTTAATGATTAGTAGTTGAATTCCTTTTAGGATATCTCTAAGTTCAAGCCAGCTTTTTACAGATAAATTGAAGGTTAAAATCTTCGATTGTTTGAATATATAAAATATTTTAAGTTGTAAAATGATCTTATCTTTAGATTAGGTGATTAATTTAGTTCACAAGAAAGCAGAAAGTGAAATAGACCTGTTGACTGATTTGCTTATTTGTAGCTGTCCATTGTTTTCGTTTTAGTTGTTTTTTTTTTTGTTTGTTTTTGGGCCACACCCTGTGACGCTCAGGGGTTACTCCTGGCTATGCGCTCAGAAGTTGCTCCTGGCTTCTTGGGGGACCATATGGGACGCCGGGGGATCGAACCGCGGTCCGTCCTAGGCTAGCGCAGGCAAGGCAGGCACCTTACCTCCAGCGCCACCGCCCGGCCCCTCGTTTTAGTTGTTTTTTATGTATGAACCGTTACAAGCGAATTTTTCAGCAAAGGTTTCTCATGAAACAAAAAATAACAAACTCCAAACTAATCACAAATATACATGAGCAAATATATAAATGTGTATGTATAGATACGTACATGCTTATGAACAGGCATGCTTATACTGTATATTTAAGAAAATTATATCTATTGTATAATTATACATGTATAGTTTAGTAAACACTTTTAAGCATACAAATAAAGTGTTATAAAAGACATTGTTGCCTTCATAGAAGATAACAATGTCATTTTTCACAAAGTATTTTTCAAAAATCAAGATCTAGCACATACATGTATGCTTCTGAAATGGAAGCCCAGTTTATAATTTATCTTGAATTTATTTAGAGTTTATTTATCCTGAGATAACATTTGAAAGAATTTCCAGAAACAGGAAGGAATAAGTTTCTGGTTCTAATTTAAATAGTTATTTGATATGTGACCTTAATGTAGTAAGAGGTATTCCAGCCAGAGTAGTTTCTTCTATGGATCAAATGTATTTTGTTAAATTGTAAAAATTTAAAACAAATGTCTCCCCCCCCCAAAAAAAAAAACCTCCAGGGCATCATCAGTCATAGGTTTAAAACACATGCCCAAATAATTAACAACTAAATCATTGTAGAAAAAAAAAATAAGAGCTTTTCCTGAACAATTTGTGGTTTAATTTCTAAGCTTAGAAGACAGTTGTTCTAGAATGACTGGTATTTTCTTTGCACTTTATACTCAACAAACATTAATGAGTCACTTATATAAAAGTAGAAATGAAGCAAAACAAAAGCATTGAGGACTTTACATTTTTATTTTTTCTTTAAAAGTCTATATTTTTTACATTATAGTAAATTAAAGGAAAACAGAAAATATGAAAAAAGGTTTCTATCTACTATGATTAACAGACATTTACTTCTTTTTTTGTTTTCCAACAATTTTTTGAATAGTCTGCCATTCAATTAGCCATATTTACAAAAATATATACAAGGCTATAAATTAAAGCACAGATAGGCATATTACATTATGACTTATTTATTTATTTATTTGTTTATTTATTTATTGGCTTTTGGACCACACCCAGTGGCACTCATGGGTTACTCCTGACTCTGGGCTCAGAAATCACTCCTGGAAGGGGACCATATGGGATGCCGAAGATCGAACCTAGGTCCATCCCAAGTCAGCAGTGTGCAAGGCAAGCAGTCTACCTCTGTGCTATTACTCCAGCCCCACATTATGACTTTTAAAACAATCTTGTAGTGTATACTTTCCCAATGTATCAGTGGAAACAAAATCAATATTTATTAAAAGTAGTTGAGAATATTCCAATGTATGGTTTGTCAGGGCTTTTTCACTCATTTTTATTAGGACTTTCTCTAATTTAGTGCTACCACAAACTGTAGCACAGAACATATTCTTGTAAAAAAAATTCCAGTGCCTGAGATTCCAATTTCTACAAGTGAGATTGCTGGATGAAGAGCAGGCATTTTTCTGTTTTGCCCTAGGACAGACATCCATTTCCAGTGATGGCCTCAGAAACCAGCATAGAATTTTCTAACTTTGACTCCAACTTTGACTGTCTCACTTGCACTGAGTCCTTTGTTTGAGAGTTTAATAAAATTCATTCATAAAACGATACTTATATCTGTTTTGGTATAATGAACAACATAGTTTTGTTGGTTTTGTCTAGTAAAACTTGTCTAATAAAACTTAGCTTGTAAATTTTTTTGGCATGAAGTTTTATTTAAACAACAGAATATTTTTTCTGATAATTGGTTCTACTTGGGGTTTTTTTTGGGGGGCATGGGAGTTTATTAATGAACACCCACAATCTTTATTATAATCTTTTTTAATGAACACATTAAATTGAATCACCAGAATTACAGTTTCAAAGTAATTTATTATTAAGGCACACAATATTCCGACAACTATTTACCTGTGTCCACTTCCTTACACTTAAACCCCCAGTTTTCCTCCCACTCAGTGCCCCCATCCCTGCTTTTTTCCATCACCATGGTCTTAGAGTTTCCTATTCTTTTTTTCTATCACCTTAGGGAATTTGTTATCACCCTACAAAGTTTCTATATATTCTACAAGATCATTCAGTGTTTGTCCCTCACCCTTCGATAACTCTCCAGATCAATCCATGTACCAGAACACTACATGATTTCATTTTTCTTATATGGCCAAGTAGTATGTGTATCATAGGCTGATCTTTCCACCAACAGTGAATGAGAGTTCTTTTTGACTCTACATACTAGCCAACATTGGTCATTTTTTTTCCTTTTTGATGAGTTTCAGTCTTTGTGGTGTGAGCTGATAGCTCATTGTTTTTGCCTTTCCCTGATGATTAGAAATATAGAGCATTTTTTCATGTCTTTTAGCCATTTGTATTTATTCGTTGAGTATATTTTACTCATCTCTTCTCCCCATTTTTTAATTTGAATTATATATATATACACACACATATATATGGTTTTTGTTTTTGTTTTTTTGCTTTTGTGGGCCACACCTAGTGATTCTCAAGGGGTTATTTCTGACTATGCGCTCAGAAATCGCTCTTGGGACTTCGGGGATCGAACCACAGTCCATTCTGGGTCAGTGCTTGCAAGGCAAACCTCCTACCCCTTTCACCAAAGCTCCGGCCCCTGGATTGGATATTTTGTCTTGAAAATTCTACCAGTGATTTATACGTTTTGGATATTAATCCTTTATCAGATAAGTGGTGTGCTTTTTACCAGTTTGAGCTGTCTTTGTATTCTGGAGTATCTTGTAATGGCTTGTGCTACTCTTCTTTTTTTTTTTTTTTTTTTTTTTTTGTGGTTTTTGGGTCACACCCGGCAGTGCTCAGGGGTTATTCCTGGCTCCAGGCTCAGAAATTGCTCCTGGCAGGCACGGGAGGACCATATATGGGACGCCGGGATTCGAACCGATGACCTCCTGCATGAGAGGCAAACGCCTTACCTCCATGCTATCTCTCCGGCCCCTTGTGCTACTCTTCTGAAGTGAAATTGAACAGCTTTTTATGAGTTTATTTTCCATTTGCATTTCCCTTTCAATTATTTATTTGATCCTTGAGCCACTATTCTTTAATACTGCTGTTATTTTAAAATGAAAGCTCTTTTTATATTATATATATTAACCTAATATCTGTTTAATTTGCATTTTCACCTTTTTAACATTGTAGTACACAATACATATTTTGGAGCAGGGGTCACACCAGAGGTGCTCAAGAACTAATCCTGGCTCTGTGGTCAAGTGTACCCTTGATGGTGCTGGGAATAGACCTTGGGTTGGCAGCATGCAAGGCAAATTGCCATAAATTCTATATTAGCTTTCCAACTTACACACATTTTAACAATAAAATCAAATATTTTCACTCCTTTTAACTTATATTCTGTATTTTTTAAAAGTTTTCCCAAATGAAGATTTTTTTGAATGTACTACCATCATTAAAAGATTTGTTGAGAATAGCATATAAGAAATTTAGTGATAGTATATTGCTTATCCATTCAGCTGGATAATATTTAGTGAATGAAGTAGAGGTGATGAGTCTGAACAGTTTCCACATATTAATCAATGCTTTATAGTTTTCCCTATTGATCAGTGATAAGGATGCGGATGACTATCTTCAGCAAGAACTACTTAATATTAAATCAGGCAGGAGACTGTCTTGCACTGAGCAGAGGTTTTGAGACACTTTTTGATGGAACAAAAACAGATGCCTTCCACTGTGGGAAGTTTTTGCGAATTATTCAAGAAACTCATGCTTAGAATTCTCACACTGAGTTCTTTCTCATCAATTTTTTAATCAGACTCTCATTCTTTTTTTTTATAACCTTAGCAAATTATTAACTACTCTTCATTAGTTTAGAAACTCCATGCCTTTACTCTTTCTAACCAGGTGGTCAAGAAAAAAGATTCACTAACCTTAATTATGTCCATGGTTCTTCAGGAAGGACCCAGTGTGGGACCGGGACATTGCAAACTTCTCTCGTAGCTGTTTCCAGCACATTACTCAAGAACCTGACTCAGGACTGTTTTATTTCTCTGAAGTTGTCAAGTGGTCTTAAAGAATTACTCATAAAATAATAGAAAAATTGTGGGTGGGGGGCACATTTGTGAAACAAAAGTAAGCTTCCTAACTTTTCTGAGATAAAATGTATGAAAAATGGGAGCTTTAGGATACTATAAACGTGGTCTGTAGATAAAGATTCTTTTTGGTGAAAATCTCTGGAAACGTTTAGCCACATTACTTTCTTCTTTCCTTCTTCCTTTATTCCGTTCACCCTTTCCCTTCTTTTTTACTTTGCCTCCATCTTTCATCTACAACCTATTAAGATTTTAAGGGGATGCCCACTCAGCTGTGCCCAGAACTTACTCTTGACTGTGCTCAAGGATCACGCATAATGAAGCTTGAAAGGCCTTAAGTGGTTCTGCTGACTAAACCTAGTTTGGTAAGGTGCTTACCTTATACTTTACCTTATGTTCTAGCCCCAATAATAATAAGTTATCATTATATATCAGGTTTTATTCCGGTATCTGGGTACAGTGGTGACAGATTAGTTCCTCTTTTCATCATGTTATTATTCTAGTAGAACAGGGAGGCACGTCAGTTTATCTGGTCGGAGGCACGTCAGTTTATCTGGTCAGCTCCTATCCATGGTCTAGTACCTAGTTTTAATAAAAGAGAAAAATATTTTTTGTTGAGTCAGTATTGATTTATAAGATTTAATAAGTTTGGGGACTATAGAGATACTGCAGTGAGTAGAACACTTTCCTTGCATGTTGCTAACCTGGGTTTGATCTTTGGCATCCAGTATGATATCTTGAGCCCTCCAGGAGCACAGTTAAGAAATATGTATGAGCACCGTTGGGTGTGTCCAGAATGAAAATAAAACAAGATAATAAGATTTAAGCGTCAAGTTCACTCCTCTTCAAAATATGCATCATATGATACCCACTCACCACTAAAGTATAAGTGGTTTTTCATCACAGGTCTTGAGTCTTCTCCCTACCTATCCTTCTTCTTTGATAACCTTAGTTTTTTTTTTATCTGAGTTCAAATTTAAAATAATTTATATAAAGTTGCTTAGTATGTTTCCTTGCTTTTCTTATTTATATATCACATATGTGAAAGGTAATATATTTAAGTTTAATTCTTAAAAATTTTAATACTTAAAAACTTATGGATTCTATGGTGGCAGGTAGTAATAAAGTTTCCTTATCTGCAGTGTTAATATCTTGTCTTGGACTCCAAGATATACTGTATTCTAGGGGACTGTGGATTAATGTATTGAACTTTGTCTGGAAATTTGGCAAGGAGCATGATTTTCTATTAAAGGAGTTATCAGACCTTTTGCTTGATTGCTTTAGGTTTTACACTCTTAAAACACAGATCAAGTAGAGTTTAGGATGAGCATGCCTGACATATTTCTCCTATAAACCTATGATATAGTAACAATCACCAAAATCTCTCTGGGTCAAACAACTTATATTTCCAGCAGGTCTCACCTTAATCATGAAGATAATTTCCACCCTATTATCCAGTGTTCTACATACTCTACTAAAGTGAGAGGGACAAATTCATGTCTCCACACAAAGTTTACATCCACAACCAAAGAATATTCACAGGGGCATTGCTTAAGACAATGATAGCACTCTCACCAACTTATATCTCAAGGCTTGGAAAAAAGCAAAAATGATCTTTTTTTTTTCCTCTAGGCATTTTAGGGAAACATCAATTTCATGTCAAATATTTTAGTCAAATATTCTAGTCTTGTGACTGTAGGATATCTTCTTCCCAACAAATTAAGGAAGTTCTGAACCAAAGAGAAGTTAGAGATTGTTTTATCCAATCAGATAAAGGTCTTGGAATTCAGTACATACTCCAAATAGAAACCTTAGGAATATGGATCTCTTATTAGTCTTCTGTATGACATCATTCTCCATCCCTCATTTTTAAATTACATGCAGAAATCTATGACTGCAGAAAGTTCTATTTTCAGTGTCTGGAGGCCAGACACAATGATTTAAAAAAATTTTTTTTACTATGTACCTTAGAATGTGCCAAAAGAATGCCCACTGTTTGTAATTCCAACTCTGCACAGCTCTGCAGAATTATCTCGTTTGTTGTTATGAAACCTGCTCTCTGACACCGATTTATTTAAATAATGGTTCTTGCTTATAGTAACAGAAACGGTTTCTGTCTTTATTTCCAAAAAGATATTGAACAAAATATGTCATTTTGTAGCTTAAAGAGCGCGTGGGAAGGTGAAAGAACCATGCTCTGAGAAGAAAATGAAAGCCCAGCAGTCTGGTCCACTATCCCAAACACCACAAAACCCACAGCTTAGCCACTGGAAATGTTATTAGGGGTGCTAGTCATACTAAGGTATTCCTGTGTGTGTGTGTGTGTGTTTGCCACCTATGAAGGTTTTGTTAGGTAGGCCTAGGACTAGCTAAGGGATCTACATAACTAATGTTTAAGGAAGAGAAGAGCCTGTATTTTGGCACCTCTTAAGTAGGAAGCAGTATCCTTCCACCCCAGCAACTTCTAATCATGGGCAGCCATGCTAGAATTGCATAATAGCACATATCCATAATGCCCACTAATATTGAAATTCAAGTTCTTTTACATCACCAATCAATGATAAAATAAGGGGACTCTACTGCAAATTGTGTTTCTGTAAATTGTATAACTATTTTTTTTGCATGTGTCTCACACATTTCAAAATATAATAGGAAGTATAAACCTTGGTCTCAACTGAGACATACTCCACACCTGATAAGATATGTCTAGATAATTCCCTTTGATTTTGTTCATTTATTTAGCAAATATGTATAAAAAGTGTTTGTCCATTTGGCTGTTTCCTCTGGGATCCAGTACTGCAGGTGGTATTGGAATTCAGAGTATATCTAGCTGGGAGAAAGACTATATGATTATATAATTATTATGAATATATCATTATATTATGTAATATATATTATAATATAATTATAATAATTATAACTAAATTATATAATGCAGAAATCTTCAGTGTAGGGAAGGAGCTCTTGGCCCTAGATCACTATTTTTTTATGTTGAGGTTGGCATCTAACAAATGTGCATGATTTATGAACAAATATTCAATGGCACACAACCTTCTTATTTTAGAGAACAGTAGTATGCAACAAGGTGATATTTTTTCCTTTCACGAGACTTAATATTATAAGTTTTAATGTATTGAGAGAATACTAAAATGCCGATTAAGCCATTCCTGTCATATACTTTGACATATAATCCATTTAATCCAAATGAACCTGGATAACTTTAGGTCCAGCTTGTGCTCAGCTTTAAAACACATATTCTTTCTTTCTTTCTTTCTTTCTTTCTTTCTTTCTTTCTTTCTTTCTTTCTTTCTTTCTTTCTTTCTTTCTTTCTTTCTTTCTTTCTTTCTTTCTTCCTTCCTTCCTTCCTTCCTTCCTTCCTTCCTTCCTTCCTTCCTTCCTTCCTTCCTTCCTTCCTTCCTTCCTTCCTTCCTTCCTTCCTTCCTTCCTTCCTTCTTTCTTTCTTTCTTTCTTTCTTTCCTTTCTTTTTTTTTGTTTTTGGGCCACACCTGGCGGTGCTCAGAGGTTACTCCTGGCTGTCTGTTCAGAAATAGCTCCTGGCAGGCACGGGGGACCATATGGGACACCGGGATTTGAACCAACCACCTTTGGTCCTGGATCGGCTGCTTGCAAGGCAAACGCCGCTGTGCTATCTCTCTGGGCCTCTTTCTTTCTCTCTCTCTCTCTCTCTCTCTCTCTCTCTCTCTCTCTCTCTCTCTCTCTCTCTTTCTTTCTTTCTTTCTTTCATCTATCTATCTATATATATATCTATATTTCTATCTCTCTATATCTCCCAAAACAATAACAATAAAATACTTTGAAATCCTAAAAAGTTCATGTAACGAAAAGTTTTGTCATAAAGTTCAACATTTATCAATATCACAAAAATGGAACTACTATGGCATAGAGATTTTTATAATACTTTGTCTCACTGTCTCCAAAAGGTCAATAACACTTTCAAAATTTAGCTTTATGTAATCTTGTCTTTCTTATTCCCTCTTTGTTTCATCACAGCTATAAAATTTTCTTACACTGCATATATTTGCTTTTGTCTTAGTAACCAACTAGACACTTGATCTTTATACTGAGCAAGAGGAATTTAGGATATCTTTATTTTTATTTTATTTTATTACTATTATTTTTTTTGCTCCTGATCTGGGTTTGGTATCCAACGTTGATCTCATATGATCCCTTGAGCAGAGGTAGGATGTCTTTCAGGAAGGAAGGCCATCTAAATGTATATTTGATTTTTGTTTATCATATAATTTTATCCTAGCCAATGTTAATGTTTTTGTTTTGTCTAAGAGGGCAAACTGGTTATTATTCTAGGGGGTGATAATCTAGGAAAAGAATTATGGGTGTGTTGGAAAGCTTTTACTGAAGTTAGAAATTTAACACATAAATAAATACTAAGTCATGGAAAACTGAATAGAAATACCAAGTATTGTTATGGTATTGAATGGGTACTGTATTTGCCGGCGTATAAGATGACCCTTCAACCCATGAAAAACTTCCTAAAAGTCTTAAAAGTAAGTTACTTCTTAAAAGTTAAGAGGGGTGCGGATCACTCGTCCCTGAAGCTGGAACAAGTTTCAGCATGCCATATACCAGCATATGACTCCCGACTTTTAGGAAGTTTTTCATGGGTTGAAGAGTCGTCTTCTATGCCAGCAAATATGGTATTTCTGATGCTTAGGGAAGTGAAGCAGAAAGGTAAGTATAGTATATAATCGTAAGTATCTATGTTGATCTGTGGGTGGAAGGAAAAATATTTAGAGAGAGGGAACAAAAATTGTAGTCTTACTGCTGAAAAATTATTGTTGAAAAAGAATTTTGGAAGGTTCAAAAAGGAATACAATGTGATAGACTAAATATATAAAAAGTAGTTAGAGTATATGCATCCATTAGGTCAAGGAGTTTGAATTTTGTCCTGTGAACACTGCAATAGGCACCTCACTGAAGAACTTAAATCAAGAATTAGTGTTTTCTTTAAAAAGGATAAAAAAAAAAAACGGGGAGAGACGAACAGTAATTTCCTCAAGAAATAAGATGAACAGAAATTTCTTCAAAGAAGAAATAAGATAGTCAAAAAGCTCATAAAAATGCTCCACATCATTAAATAGCAAGGAGATGCAAATTAAAACAATGCGCACCATTCAGATCAGCAAGAATCTCGATACAACCCAAGTGCCTGAGAACTAATGAATGAAAAAAAAAGAACCTGTGTGAATTCCACACAATGGAGTACTATGCAGCTCTCAGAAAAAATGGAGTCATGAAATTTGGTTATGCATGGATAGACATGGAGAGTATTATGTAGAGTGAAATGAGTCAGGAGGAAAGGGACGAACAGAATAATCAGCTTATCTGTGATATATATTATTATACTTTTATAGGTTTATATATAATATAGAAATATATATTATAAATATATTATATAAATATATGTCAGTACATGTTATATAATATATAATATGCTATATATATGTTTTATATTTATAATATATATTACTTTTCGGTCCCTCTATTATCTGTTTAATAAGGAAATCTGTAGAAGTGTCCCTCCATTTAAAGTTTATATTAGAACCAAGTCAAGGGGGATTGTTGGACTTGTTCTAGCGTCTCCATAGGCACCAATCACGCCATGTGGCATTGTTCTTCCTTTGCAAGGGCACATTAAAATGGGAAATTACTATATATCCAAACACGTTCTTATCTAATAGAGATTGGAACACTCAAATCTTGTAATGCAATGGAACCATACACCCTGACATTGCCATAAAGACCTGGCTCAGGCCTCAGAAGAACAGGCATTGTCCATTTAGCCCTGAACCAGCGATGCCACAACCACGGATGTGTTCAACATCACCTGAAATATAATAATATATAAAAACCTGTAATAGTAGAAAAATACCTAAATACAAAAGACATGATTAGAGGAGAGTAGTGCAGGTCAGACAGTAAAGCAACCACTATAACACTTGATAGTTGGGAATGAGCATTATGGACAAGAAATGGGAACTGAACAGAAATAAAGTGATATGAATAATGATATTATAATGAATAATAAAAAAAATGAGAGCAAACGTTTCTGTGATAGAGGCAGGCTGGAGTGTAGGGTGAAGGAACAGGAGAGTAACTGGGAAAATTGCTGGCAGTAAATGAACACATAGAAAAATGGGTGTTGAAATATTATATGACTCAAGTTCAACTATCAACAGTTTTTTAACTCTAATTTAATTTTAAAAAATGGTGGTTTTATGGGATAGAAGGGATAGTAAAATGGATGGGGCTTTTGCCTTGCACTCTATATGGTCCCCTGAGATTGTCTGGAGTGATTACTAAGTATAGAGTCAGAATTAAACCCTGATATGTGTGCAATATGCCAAAAACAAACAAACAAATATGATGGCTGCCTACCAAATAAAGGTTAGATTTTGACAGAGGCAAGGTAAGGCAAAAGAAAAAAAAGATGGATGGCTTAAGTTTTATAATGTTTCTAATGAAAAATGATCATATCAAGCTAGGACTCGAAGTGCAAAGTTAGTAAATCTAGGTATTATTTAAAATGAAAAAAAAAATAGGAACAGGGTGATAGTATAGCTGGTTGGATGCTTACCTTGTATGCAGTTGACCAACATTCAATTTATGGCATCCCATAAATCCCATAGTCCCCACCCTTGAATTATCATGCATGATTCTTGAGCTCAGAACCCCTGATCATCGGCTGTGACCAAAATAAACCAAAGAGAGAGAAAGAAATTCCATATTTCATGATTAGTGATAAGATGCTGATTAAAAAAAGAGTCAAGGCTTATTTCTTAGTTCAAGAAAGAGCTTAAGGGATTGAATGGATGATGATGATTCTTACTAACAAAATCTTGTAGGAAAGTCTCTTTCCTATGCACATACTCAATGAATGACTAAAGTATATTGGTGATGTTACATATTAAACTTAAGCCTTCAAATAATTTTTTGAGAATATTTTGTTTTTCTTTTGTTTTTATAGGGTGGGGAGGTTGGGCCACATCCAATTATGCTCAAGACTTGCTCCTGGCTCTGAACTCAGAGATCACTTCTGGAAGGGTTCAGAGGACCTTATAGGGTGCTAGTGATGAAATCTGGATAAGTCATATCCATTGTATTCTCTTCGGCCCTTGGGATATATTTTAAATAAAATTCGATATTATTTTGACTGCTTTTGAGGTTTTTTATTTACCTTTTTTTAACAATTCCATTACAATATGTGTAGACATATTATATATATTTATATATATAAAATATCTTCAGTATGTTTTATCTGCAAATATATATTTTTCAGTTTTCATCCAATTTAGACAATTTCAACGATTACTTCTGGAAATCATTTTTAATTCCCCTGTTTCTTCTCTCCATCTAAAACGGTTATTTCTTTTTTGGGCAACTTAGTTATTTTCCCACAGCTCACTAATATTCAGGCCATTTCTTCATGCTGTTCTTTTTTTCTGTGCTTTCTTTGGGGTAGGGTAGTTTCTATTGTCATGTCTTTAGGTTCACTAATCTTTTTTTGTCAAGAGTATTATCAGCTATGAATCTCAACCCATTAGTTTAATATTTTCCTTTCTTATAAAGTTAAGCATATCTATAATACTGTTTTTATGCTTTTCTTGGCTCATTCTTCATTTCTGTCATGTCTAGATCTATTTTTACTAAATCACTTCCCCTTCTTTGTTATGGCAATATTTTCAGCTTTTTTTATTCCCTGAGATATTTTTGGCTATCCAAGTATAATGATTTTACATAATTTCTGCTGTTTCTTATAGTCGTAGATACAAAGGTTTTAAATAAAGCTTTAATTTTTTTTTTTTTTTTTTTTTGGTTTTTGGGCCACACCTGGCGTTGCTCAGGGGTTACTCCTGGCTGTCTGCTCAGAAATAGCTCCTGGCAGGCACGGGGGACCATATGGGACACGGGGATTCGAACCAACCACCTTTGGTCCTGGATCGGCTGCTTGCAAGGCAAACGCCGCTGTGCTATCTCTCCCGGCCCAAGTTTTAAATTTTCAATAAAATTTTAAAGTTTTAAGAGTAATTTAAAACTTTAAATACAAAGTTTTAAATTGTAAACACAAATATAGTTTAAACACATATATAGTTTAGACATAAATGTAGTTGAAATATACTTTTAAATACAAAATGTATAGTTTGGTTGGCAATTAATAGGCATGGAATAAGAGGAATAATTTAGAGGCTTACTTTTAAGCCTTGCTAGAATGGTCTAACTGCATTTTAATTATAGAGTTAATGGAGTCACACCACTAAGCTGATAATTATCTAAGAACACTGTTAAAATGCCCCTTGAAAGATTATATCCTTCACTCTCACCGAAAGGAACATACAACACTTAAAATCTAGATTGCCTTTGTATTTCTGCATTTCTTCTCCAGACTTAAAATTTTAAAGTTCAGAATGTTATTTAAAATTTAAAACTTTATTTAAAACATTTGTACAAAACTATAAGAAGCAGCAGAAATGACGTAAATTGATTATACTAGGGTATCCAAAAATATCTCAGAGACTAAATAGCTCAGGGAATAATTGGCTTCAAAGTTCTCTCAGCAAACAGAAGAGTGCTCCATCTTTTATCATGAAGAATAAAATCACACCTTTTATATTACTCCTACCAAATGGTCAGATTTAATTCTGTTCTTTTTTTAGTATAATTTGTACTTAGTTACCTATTTATGACAAGCTAGTTATGGCAGAAGTGATGGGACATCTCTTTGGTCATTAGGTTATCAAAATATTGTGGCATTCCCTTGGGAAACTCTAAGTGAAGTAAACTTTCAGGTCTAGCCATGTCATTAGTGATTCTAGATTATAGCTCTGTCAACAACTGAGTTGCAACCTAATGAGAAATTGTGAGTTGAAACAACCTAGATTAGCATCACCTATTAATCATCATATTGTTTTAATATGGTGTTTCTAGAGATAATTTTTAGGTAGCAATCGATAGCTAAAACATAAGGTTTCTTTGTATTCCTAGGTATTGCTGAAACAATTTAGATTATGAGATTGACTTTGAATCTCATAATTGAAGGCTACTGAGGAAAAAAAATAAAATCTTTCAAGCAGAGACTTTTCTTTAAACTTTATTCTTAAATAAATTTATACTCAACGAATTCACAACTATAGGAAATATTTTCTATGTATCTATCATTTAGCACCAAAGATAAATGTCCTAAATAACCATTGTATAAATTAAAAAGCAGAAATTTAACATTGGTGCACAATTATTAAGTAAACAGCAGTTTTAAAAGAATATAAGATTTTGAGGCCGGCGAGGTGGTGCTAGAGGTAAGGTGTCTGCCTTGCAAGTGCTAGCCATGGAAGGACTACGGTTCGATCCCCCGGCATCCCATATGCTCCCCCCAAGCCAGGGACAATTTCTGAGTGCTTAGCCAGGCATAACCCCTGAGCATCAAACGAGTGTGGCCCGAAAAACCAAAAAAAAAAAAAAAAAAAAAAAAAAGAATATAAGATTTTATCAGTGTGTGCAGAAGTGTAATTCTTCAAATATTACCATATACAATAATATTATATAACCATAGCTAAGACACAGAACTGTTTATTATATCAATGAAAATATCATTTACTACTTGTTTATAGATGCATATTCTTTTAAGTCAACACTGAAATATATATATATTCTCTAACACCATAATTTTGTTCTTTAGAGCAAAATCATATATGGAAATATAATGATAGAACATGTAATATTTTGAAACTGATTTATTAATTCAGCACAATAGACATGAGATCCATTGAATAGTTCACTTAATGTGAGTTCTAGCCCATTCCATTTTCTTTCAAACACTTGCTATATTTTGAATTTTTATTATTCTAATGGGCTTGTAACAAATTGTATTTATAATTTTAATTGGCATGTCTGTATCAACTAATGATTTTAATATATTTTATGTCCTTATTATAGATAAGCACTTTTCATTTCTTTACCCTCTAATTCCATCGTTTTATCCATCTAGAGTTCAAATACTTTCTTTTACATATTCTAGATATAAATACTTAGATACTTGCAGAGCAAAGGGAGAGAGGTTATCATGTGTCTTTTTCCTTTCTTTGACTCATATTCACTCTTAAGGTGGTCTGTATTGGAGATAAAAATGTAACTTTTCTGCAAATAAGTCTGTCATTTTACTTTTTATGAATCTAATTTAAATTTATTTTCTTTCTTTTTTAAGTTGTTTTTGGTTTTTCGATTACACCTGGCAACGCTCAGAGGTTGCTCCTGGCTCTGTGCTCATAAATAGCTCCTGGCAGGTTCAGGGGACCAAATAGGATGTAGGGATTCGAAGCACCATCCATCCTGGGGCAGCTGTGTGCAAAGCAAAGGCCCCACCTCTGTGCCATCACTCTGGCCCCTACTTTAAATTTCTAAATGGATTCTTCTTTAGGTATCTTTGAGGAGGGAGATGGGGCGGAGTATTGGTGGTGAGAATGTTGCAATGTTGTACTGGTGAAGGGGGTCTACTTTTTATGAATGAAACTCAACTACAAACATGGTTGTAATCATAGTGCCTAAATAAAGATATTAAAAAATAAAATAAAGAAAAGAATATCATCAAGATTTTGGGGAAAAATGATTTCTTGTTATAGTCAAAAGACAAAAGATTCTAATTTTTCAAAGCTTTTATGCTTTGAATTTTATACTATTAAATTTCTAATTTATATTTTGTATTTAGATTGGTGATCCATTTCCAGCAAAATTTGTAGAGAAGTTTCAGGTTGAGTTTTGCTTAATTTATCATTTGGCCTTTTATGTCCATTTGTTACAGTCCTATTTATTAAAAAGATTGTACATTCTCCATTGAATTCACTTGATCAAAAGTTACTTGACCACCTTTATGCAAATATTCTGAATTCTAATTGACCTATGGAATACCATACTCTATTTGATACTATATGTATGAATTTTAGTATTCAGTGGTGTTGAATCTCAGATTTTTTATCTCATTCTTCTTTCTACAATGAAGATTATGAGAATGAAACAATTAAGAATCTCCCTTCTAGGGGCTGGAGTAATAGCACAACTGGTAGGGCATTTGCCTTGCAAGCAAACGACCCAGGTTTGATCCCTTGTATCCCATTTAGTCCCCAGAGCACCTTGAGGAATGACTCCTGAGCACAGAGCCAGGAGTAACCTCTGAACAGTGATGGGTGTGACTCACAAAGTTATGTTGTAATATTGAAAAGCAGATCTGACTTTAAAATCCAGTAGACATATTACATGATTATTTTATTGGTAGACTTAATTGATTAGTAATTTGGTGAACTTTAAAATACTGTTCATAAAATACATAGATCAGTGTTTAATTTTTGTTATTGATCTTATCTGATTGCCATTTAAGAATAATGCCACCCATATACAATTATTTTCTAGGTCTGAGCTTTTATTTTCTGGGAGCGTTTATAAAGAATTGGTAATACTTAAAAAAAAAAACAGATATTCAGTATAAATAGCCATTGAAATACTATAGACTTGGAAATTTCTTTTCTGAAAGTTTGTTTTTGTTTTGTCAGTCATACCCATTTGTTCTCAAGAATTACTTTTGGTGCTATGTCATAAATGATTCCTGATAGTGCTGGAAGAACCAAATGTGGTTCTAGGAAGCGAACTTGCTCACTTGCAATGAAGGAAAAACACCTAACCCACTGTACTAAATCTGTTGCCCTTCTGAACTTTTTAAACAACTAAGCTAATCTCTTTAATACCTTAAAGTGTTACTTTTATAAAATATATTTTAAGCACTATGGTTACAAACATATTTGTAGTTGGGTTTCAGTCATAAAAAGTACAACCCCCTTTCACCAGTGCAACCTCCTCACTACCAAAGCCCCTCATTTCCCTCCTCCCCTACCGCCTGCCTGTATTTGAGACAGGCATTCTAGTTCTCTCATTCACTACCATTATCATAATAGTTATTGGGTAAGATATTTCTCTAAGTGCACTCACTAATATTTGTGGTAAGCTTAATATCATTGGCTGGTCCTTTCAAACCTCATCTCTGTTTTTCCTGGATATTATTACCATACTACCTTTTACTTTTCTTAACTATCACAGATGAGTGAGACTATTCTGTGTTTATCTCTATACTTCTAATGCATTTCCCTAAGCATAATAGCTTCCATGTATAGAAAAATTTCATGACTTCATTTTTCCTGATAGCTGCATAATATTCCATCATATTTAGTACCACAGTTTCTATACCTACTCATCTATTGTCCAGCATCTGGGTTGTTTCCAGATTCTGGCTATTGTACATAATGCTGTAATGAATATAGGTGTACAGAAGACATTTGGTATTGTGTTTTTATGTTTCTGGGGTATATCCCTAGAAGTGGTATAGGTGGATCATATAGGAGCTCAATTTCCAATTTTTAAGGAATATCCATAGACTAGATGGCATTCCTACCAATAGTAAATGATAGTAAATGAGAATTCCTTTCTCCCCACATTCCTGCCAGCACGGATTGTTCTTGTTCTTTGAATGTGTGCCAGTCAATGAGATGCTACCTCATTGTTGTTTTGATTTGCATATCCTTGATGATTAGTGAAGTGGAGCATTTTTTTCATGTGTCTTTTGGCATTTTGTAATTCTTTGAGGAATATCTGTTCATTTATTCTCCCCATTAATTTATTTTTATAATTCTTTTATTTATTTATTTATTTATTTTTGGTTTTGGGGTCACATCCAGGGTTACCCCTGGCTCTATGCTCAGAAGTCGCTGCTGGCAGGCTCAGGGGGCCATATGGGATGCCGGTATTCGAACCACCATTCTTCTGCATGAAAGGCAAATGCCTTACCTCCATGCTATCTCTCCAGCCCCTGTTCTCCCCATTTTTTGATAGCATTAGTTGTTTTTTTTTTTCTTGTTAAGTTCTGTCAGTACCTTGTATATCTTAGATATTAGCCCACTATCTGATGGGTATTGGGTAAATAGTTTCTCTCATTCTGTGGGTGACTTTTATATCCTAGACACTGTTTACATTGAGGTACAGAAGCTTCAAAGTTTAATGTAGTTCCATCTGTTTATCTCTGCTTCCACTTGTTTGCACATCAGTATTTTCTCCTTGAAGATATAACTCATGGTTTCAGGTCTGATATCAAGGTCTTTCATCCTTTATTATAGAAGAAGGTAGTCTGAACAATTTCAGTCTTCTTGATTTTATCAAGGTATGTTTTATGGGCCAGCATTTGGGATACCCTGGAGAATGATCCATGTGCACTGGAAAAGAATGTGTATCCACTTTACTGGGGTTGGAGAGTCTATATATATCTACCATGCCACTTTCTTCTATTTATCCTTTCAGAGTTAGTATATTCTTATTAGGTTTCATTCTGGTTGAACTATCAAAGGGAGATAGGGTGGTGTTGATATTTCCCACTATTATTGTGTTGCTATTGATATCTTCTTTCAGATTTGTCAACAATTGGTTTAAATATTTTGCTGGTCCCTCATTGGGTACATATATGGTAAGGAGTGTGATTTCTTCCTGTTTTATATATCCCTTGATTATTATGAAATATCAATCTTTGTCTCTTATAACGTTTTTAAGTCTAACCTTTGTGTCATCTGATATTAATATGGCCACTCTAGCTTTTATAAGGGAGTTGTTTGCTTAGATGATTGTCCTCTAACCTTTGATTTGAGTATATGTTTGTTCTGACTATTCTGATGTGTTTCTTATAGGCAACTGGATGTTGGGTTCTGCTTTTTGATCCATTTTTCCACTCAAGTGTCTCTTAATTGGTGCATTTAGTCCATTGACATTGAGAGAGATAATTGTAATGGTATTTATATCATCTTTATGTAGGATTTTTGGTGTGTCTTTGGTCTGTCTTGTCTTAAAGTAGACCTTTCAGTTTTTCTTTTAAGGCTGGTTTTGAGTCTGCAAAATTTCTGAGCTGCTGTTTATCCATGAAGCTATATATACTTCCTTCACACCTGAAAGTGAGTCTGGCTGGGTGCAGTATTCTAGGCAAAGCATTCATTTCATTGAGTTTTGTCACTATATCCGAGCACTGCCTTTTATCCTTATGGATTTCTTGTGACAGGTTTACTGAAAATCTTCAGCATGCTCCTTTGAATGTAATTCCCCCCCCCCTTTTTTTTGCTGCTTTCAGTATTCTATCCCTATCTGTGGGATTTGTCATTGTGACTAGGATGTGTCTTGGGGTTCTTTTCTTTAGTTCTCTTTTTAGCTGTTACTCTTCAGACATGCAGGATTTGGTTTCACGTCATATTTAGCTCTGGGAGTTTTTCTGCAATGATGTCCTGACTGTCGATTCTTTCTGGGGATTTTCTTTATGGGTCTCTGGGACTCAAATGATTCTTATGTTGTTTCTGTTGAGTTTATCAAAGACTTTTATTTTCATCTATTCACTTTCTTTGAGGATTTTTTCATCATCTGATCATTTGTTTTAAGGCTCTTTTCTAATTTCTTCTTTTGTATAGTGTTGATATACATTTCATCTTCCTGCTCATTGATTCTGTTCTCAGTCACTGTAACTGTTGTAGATGCTTTCCAGTGAGGTTTTCATTTTGCCTACCAAGTGTTTCATTCCCGTTATTTCAGTTTGGAGGTTTTTCTTCATTTCTATTTTCATATCCCCTTGATTTTTATTTACGGTTTTTAACTTGTTCCATGCTTTCTTTGAGTTCTATGATGATCCTCCAATTGCTTCTCTAATCTCCTTAACTGAGAGACTACCTAGATGATTGGCACTTTTTAGGTCATAAGAGCATGTTGGAGGCTTGTGGTGGTTCCCCATTGCCATGCTTGTAATGTGGTGTTTTATATGTGTTTTGCTGGGGTTCATTGACTAGGAGGTGTTTGTATCAGTGAAGTGGAGCTGCATGGCTCCTCTGGCTCTGCCCTTCATGGGTGGGTCAGCTCACCTCTGTTGACATGCCATCAGGAGCTCTTCTTGGCAGCTCTTCTTCACTGCAGCAGCTTGGCAGTTCAAGACTACTCCGGTGTGCACAGCAGCCCTTAACCTGTTCTTAGTTGAAGAACCGTTATCATGGTCTCTGCTAAAGGTATAGATGGGGTATTGTAGCAAAATGAAGTGAACATTATTGTAAACTAAAGTAAGTAAAACCCCTGTTAAATAGTGGTTTTTAATTTAGCTACAGTGTTGTAGTGGAACTGATTCATCAAGCAAAGAAAAAAAAACTTTAAAAGTCTCACCAGGTTTCTTCTCAGAGAAAATTGAACAAAAGCAACCAAAATATGATGACTTTAAACATGTTTATTCTGGGAAAATAATGTTCAAATTAAGAACAAATAGCACCAAAACAAAGAAGTTCAGTGCATTTTCAGGAAAGCCTGTTCTACTGACCTGCCAAATGTGCGGCTATAAAGGCTTTTGTTACTACTGACTCATAAACCTCCAGTAGGGGTTTCAGAGTACTTTTATTCTGAAGGAAGATCCTACAGTATGTTTACGTGTGTGCCTTTTAGAACTTGTCCACCAGATAAAAAGGTTTGTAGAAGGTTAAATATATCTCCTCTTAGCAGACTCATAAAATCCTAAGTAAATAATAGATTATGTCACTGATTGGTGGAATAGAGAGAGACAAAGCACAGGAATAGACAGTACTGAACAATGACCACCCCTTTTGCCTTGGAATTAAAAAACTGATTAACAGATAGTGAGTGGAAGAGAATCACACTTGAGGTAACATATCCTGGTGGGGGTCATGGTACATTAGTGGTGGTGAGTTGTAATTTTGTAAGTAACTACTATAAATTTGATTAATCTAAAATACAACAAAGTAAATAATCTTCAAGAAGAGTAAAAAAGAAACTTATTGGAGAGAGATTATTCTTAGAAAGGATTTGAGGACTTGTCTTTTATAATCTCAACAGATTCAAATAATATTGATAAACATAATTACATAGGTTAGAAACAATTTTGTATAGAAAATGACACAGAATGTATAAAGTGAAAATAAAAAGCTCTGATTCAAATGAATACAAAGTTTCAGAACTGCATGATATGAAGGTAGAATTCCAGGTAGAAACAGGAATCCAAAGTCAATGAGTCTTATTTTCAGGCTTCTGGACATAAATAAGGAACTTTGCATATTTTCCCAGTTGGATTTCAGAATTGCTATGTACAAGTGGCATTTTTGTACCTCCTTTATTTTCCCTTTTTCTTCGTGGGGGAGCAGCAAGGGAGGTATTTAGATCACATCCAGTAGTGCTCAGGGCTCACTCCTGGCTCTGCTCAGGGATCTAAATCCTGGTCAGCACTGGAAAGACAAGTACCTTATCATTCTACATTCTATTATCTGTCCATCTCTTGTTTTTGGACTTTAATGACTATAATATTTATGACATATTTGTCCCACTAAAATATTATAGATGAGTAGGAGTCAAATAAATAAGAAACCTCATATTAAAAACTTTGATGAGGATATTCTTGAATAATTAATATACTTTGTCAGGTGAGATTATGGACTTTGAATTGATTCTTTAATAGATTTAGACTATTAAAAATCTGTAAATATAGGTAGTTGGAAGAGATAAGTAGAGGGCATACAAATAATTTATATGCATATATGTATATGCATATACACTGTGATGATTATATATGTATCATATATGTATATGCTCTGTGATGATTTTAAAAATGTCCATAAATTAATAGGTAATTTTCTTTTTGAGTTTAGACAAAATTAGTGATTTGCTTCATATGAATAAGATATGGTAAAGTGCTGGTTTGTCATTTTCAATATTAGAATATAAAAAGACCAAAGCTCCAAAACTTCTGTTAAATCTTCAGAAATTCTAGCCCTAGCAGAGATTTTGACAGCTATCCTGTAAAAGATAATGCCCAATCTAGCTACTGCTAAAACCTTCATCATCAGAAATCATGTAAGAGAAAATATTTCTTGTTATGAACTTCTGAGTTTTCTATATAGTAGTTAACTCTCTCCTTTCTAATTGCCTGTTCTGTAAAATCTAGACACCTCAGTTCTGCTCTCCCAGACTAAGATTGGCTTTCCCTTCACTGTAAAGCCTGGAAATTGCCCCAAGCAGCTCTAATCACAGGTAATTTTTTAATGATTACCTATTTCTTTCCTTCTCTCCAAGGTTAGAGTGCTGGTCAATCTAGCTCTTATCTAATTGCTGAACACATATTTGTAGTTTTTTCATAACTATATGAAGTAAGAATTCTATCTAGTTACTGTTACTATATCATGCCTCTAGTCATGGTCAGTAGCACAAATTTTGATAACAATTTAGATGTGAGTACTATTAGGAGTAGGTGCCTGCATGCAATGCTATCAAATGAATCTTAGTTTTCATCAAGCTTATTAAAAGATAGAATATTTAAGATTAACTTTAGGTCTCAAGAGGTTGAGAACTATCAATAAAGAGTGAAAAGGGTTAATGACATCAACACTACATCTTCCTAAAGAAATACAGATTATAAAATGAATCATGTGAGCACCTTGTGTAAAAGAACAGTTGGTTCCACTTATACTTTGATGCTTTGTCACTTGTCTCTGCCCTACAAAAGCAGTAATTGGTTGATGCTAGCTACCATCTGGCGACATATGGAGTGACCTGTCTTAACCAACATATTTTTCCCAGCTGCTCTTTTTTCCTTCGTTCTAAGGTTGATAATGCACAGAGGCCACAGTCCTGCTTTTTCTGTTACACCACATATTCTTTATTTCATTCCAAGTCTGGCTAGTTCTTTCTTTCTTATACATGTTTGGGTACTAACTTCACTTTAACTTTTGCACATCTAAACATGTCCTAATTAAAACACAGAAAAATCCCCACTAGTCATTTCTCTCTCAGGCTTGGACTTTTATGAATCAAATAAATCATCTTGATGGTAGCTGATCACCAACAGAGCTGGTGTTATAAGTCTACTAAGACATTGCAATAATATACTATATAGAAATCAGTTTGCATAATTTTATAGCATTTTAGAGAATTTGTTGAGAATTTGCACATTTATGCAGTGTAAATTACATTAGTGAATATGGTGCAGTTAATGTAAGAATAACAATTCCAAAAAAATAATCATTCCTACCTGTCAAAAAATTAAGTCTAGTAGGAAAAAGAGGTAGACAGGTAATTACAGTCTAAATGAGTAATAAAAGCTTTTATAAGCATACCAATAAATTATAACTATTTCAAGTTTGTAAAAACTTCTACAAACATACCAATAAATTATAACTGTTTCACTGGCTATGAATAAGCAAACAAAGGATTAGTAGGAATTTGAGCAGTTCAGAAAAAATAAAAGATCTGCAACTTACCTAGGGAGATTGTGCTTTAGAATATTTTCAAATTTAATCACACAATGATTATTGGTTTTAAGGAATCACAAATGTTTTCTAATACAGTATGCAATTTTATGTTTTTCTTTGATATTACCCCGATATCTTTATATATAATTGTTTATATCAAGATATATGTCTATATATATATGTATATATAAAATTGGTTTTTTTTCCGGCCACACCTGTTTGATGCTCAGGGTTTACTCCTGGCTACATGCTCAGAAATTGCCCCTAGCTTGGGGGGACTATATGGGACACCGGGGGATAGAACCGTGGTCTTTTTCTTGGCTAGCACTTGCAAGGCAGACACCTTACCTCTAGCGCCACCTCGCCAGCCCCATAAATATTAGTTTTCAAAAAAGGTTTTTAAAACTGATTTGCTCTTCAAGCCCATTTTCTCCTGTGAACACTTATCTTGCTTGTCTGTTTCTTTGCTAACTTTTTTTCCACTCTAGAGAAGCCTATATTTTCTCTTAAATACATTTCTTTTATTTTCTCTTACACTTTTCTAAACAAGTTTCGTTCAATAAAAATTATCCTGTTTAACTGAAGAAAAAAAAAACACCCACTTAATTGTATTTAAAACATTTCCCAGTGGAGGTATTTATTGAAGCGAATCTGCAATCTAAATACATTCTTGTATTTATTAAAAACAAACCAATTTGTTACTTATTATTTTCAGTGTATATAGGTGAATGAATAATTTCCTTAAGGAACCCAGATATATTTTTGAACATCTGGAAGCTTACACTCTATTCCTCTTTGAGAAATTTTCAGGACAAGTTTTGAAAATAGTACATTCTTGACAAACACACCTAGTGTCCATATTTGTTTTTAAATTCTGGACAACTTTAAGTATTCCAGGACCCACCTTATTCAAACAATGGTTTTCCTTTGAAATAAGATCATCTGCCTCCCTCCCTTAAAGGCATAGTAGTTCACCTTTGACATGGGAACAGAAGTAAAACAACAAAGGATGTGGAGAACCAACCTCAGAGCTCATTATTTTCTTTTTTTCAAAACTGATTTGCCTGAACCCATTTCAAGGTGCTGGCCTAATCCAGGGGATGGAAATGGCAGGTTAGATAAATGACCTTAGAGTCTGATGTGAAAGGTTAAAGGTTTTATGTGACCTAGGGAGGTATGCATTGCAAAGGGGTTTAGGTACCTTTCAGGGCTGCAACAAAGAAAACAAGAATTATTAAGGTTAAATTTCACCAAAAGGACAGAAACATGTTTTCATGCCAAAAGTAATCCCACTAGTTTTGAGGTCTTTTTAGAATACTTGTTGAATGCTTTCTTCTTAATCTCGCCCCCATTAGCAATGTGCTGTGTGAGACAGTGGGGGGAAAAGGGGGGCAAGGGATTGAAAGCACAGATGACTAGGAAGCTAAGGATAAGGTAGAACAGGAGAATAGGGTTCTGAAACCTCAAGGAGTTTCTTGTCCTGGGAACCTTTGAAGCTCACTCCATGACAAATCACATTATCTCCAGGCTTAAAAAAAAAAAGACTTGAGAGACAAAGATGGGAAGACACATTAAAGGTCTTTAGAAACCAGGGTTGTAGCTTTGGGCTTCAGTCTGCACCAAGTTTTCCCTTGGGTAAGAGAGGTAAGAACTGGATAAAAGAAGGGGCCTGAGTAAAAAGGGGTGAGATAGGAGCTGGACTGCACTTCTACCTGCGCACACCTCATCCCAGCGGTCTTGGCGGGAGGCTGGGGGGAGGCGGAGTTAAGGATGCAAATACGATCTCCCCAGTGCCCAATCCGGAGCCCGGTGGAGAAATTTGGGTGTCCACCCCTCCACGGCGTGAGAGCACGTGTGCATGGTTCTGGGAGACCTTTGTCCCCCCGCAAAGTCGGGGATCCCTGGTTCTACTTCGTGGAATTTGCAGGCGATTGTTTTTCTCCTTTCAACATCCACTTCTCGAGTCTCTCCTGCACCCCTCCATCAGTTCCCTGAGGTGTGGCCGCGGTTTAGAGCCCCTTTAACACTCCAGCCCACTGGAGACAGCTGAGACATCAGCCCTACGACTTGCGGGGGGGGGGGGGCTCTCCTGCCCCGCACTGCCCCGCTCCGCGTCTGCCTGGTCGCGGCTGAAGGTGTGGGTTTGCGTTGCGCAGCTCCTCCGGCTCTAGCCTGGCTTGGCTTCCGAAACTCCTCCAAGGTCCAAGAGCCCAGAAAATAGACTCATCACCTAATTCGCTCGGGAACTCCGGAGCTTTGCCGGGGCGCGGTGCTACCCGCCCCCCGTTGTTTCTCCTCCCCCCAGCCCACCCCGCCCGTGTGCTCCGGCTCCCACAGAACCCCCCACACCAACCCCCTGCAGACAAAGGGCCTGAGCAAACTTGCCAAGCGCCCGAGCCTCCTTGCGCTCCGGGGAGGCAGCTGCTGCTGCTGCTGCTGCTGCTGCTGCTGCGCCCAGGGTGGATCGTGCGCAAGGAGGCGCGCTGCGCTCGGGGCCAGGAGCCACTGCCGCGCGGTCTTGGGGGGAAAAAAGCAGCAAGATGAGCTTGACCCTGACTCGCGTTTGCTGCTGCTGCTGCCTCCTTTACCAGCTGGGGGTCTTGTGCCACGGGATGGTTGCAGGTAAGTTCTTCCTAAGCTTTTCGGTTGGCCCTCCAAGCTCTCCCAGTAGACACGGAGAACTCCTATGTTGTCGGGGCTGGGGACAAGCCTGAGTCGAGAGGGTAGAAATAAAAAACCCGTCTGCGGTTTCCAACTAAGGGAAAGGGGGGGGGGGTGTCATGCAGCAGAATGGAAAGCATACTTTTTCCTCTCATCCTTGTTTTATTGGATTTATCGTAAAGGAATTCACTTTTCCTCCACTGAGAGTGATCCTTGCACCTGGAGGCAGATTTCTGAGTACTTACATTGTTAGTGATGCCTGCTTCATCTTTCAGAAAAAAAAAATCATCTAGCGGGGCTGTCCCGATTTACTTCCAACAACTAAGTCTCCGTACCTTAACTTAGCTGACCCCCAAGGTCTCCGTCCTCACCTCCGTATCATTGTGATTTGATTTGCAAACTGCTGGGGTCTGTAATCTGATCTCAAGGCTTCGCGGGGGAGGGGAACGGTCTGAGTTTCAGGGCTAGGCAGGTGGTCTGCACCTAGTGTTGGCCCCGGAGTGTAAATCTGCGAATGTTCCTGGAACCTCAAGATTCTCAAACCCACATTTCTCTCTGTGTCTTGTCTGCCCCAACCCGCAGGGCTCCAGTTCACCCCCGACCACGAGGAGTGGGAAGTCGTGTTTCCCGCTTTCTGGCGCCGGGAACCGGTGGATTCTGCTGCGGGAGGCAGCGGGGCCAGCGCTGACCCAGGCGGTGCTCGCGGCTTTGGGGGTGGCCGGACGCAAGTGGCTGGCAGCTCCCGGGAGGTGCGCTCAGTGGCTTCAGCTCCGCTGCAGGAGCCTGCAGAGAAGCAGGCAAAGGAGCCCCAGCCTGGGTCCCCGCCGCCCCTGGGAATTGAGGAGGATGAGGAGCTGGAGTCGCAGGAGCTGCCTCGGGCATCCAGTGGGGCGTGTACCCCGAATTTAGGTGTCCAGGCCTCTTGGCCGCCCCCACCAGCCCCGCAGCCCCCTCCACCCCCACCCCCTGCCGAGCAAGCCAAGCTGGAAGGCGAGGAGGTGCTGTTGCGGATCCCAGCTTTCTCCCGGGACCTCTACCTGCTGCTCCGGAGAGACGGCCGCTTCCTCGCGCCACGCTTCCAGGTGGAACAGTGGCCGGTTCCCCGCCCCAGCCCCTCACCGTCTGCAGCCGGCCCACAGCTGCATGCACCCGCCAATGCATCCTGTTTCTACACTGGCACTGTGCTGCAGCACCCTGGTTCCCTGGTCTCTTTCAGCACGTGTGGAGGTGGTCTGGTAAGCACTGCCCTTTCCCAGCCCTCACCTTCCATGCCACACCTGCATTCTCCACCCCCTTAGGTCGGATTGGTTTGCTTGCCTTCCTCCACCAAAAGATTTTTTTTTTACTGAATTAACAGAATTTCGCTCTCTGAGCTCCAGTCGAATCTTCACACCATTTACCTCTTCTAGAAAATCATCCGGGAGTGCTGTGAGTCAGCTGGGAGGCTGATCAGTGTATCTGATGCCTTCTCTAGGCGATAAATCTCTCCTCATACTAATAGAAAAGACTCCTTGCAATTCGTCCCTGGGGCCTGTTTTATTTCTCCCCCCATTTCTTTCTGTTTTCCAATTCAGTCCTGTATATCTCCTAATTTCTTTTAGGAGATCAAGAGCCACCATCCTGCTCCTAACTGAATCTTTTCTCTTTGCTCTATCAGGGGTCTCAAATTTTGTGGCCCTGCCCTAGAGGAATCTTTATTTTTTGTTTTGTTTTGTTTTAGTTGTTTGGGTCACACCCACCCCTCAATGTTCAAGGCTTACTACAGACTTTGCACTCAAGGATCACCCCGACTTTGTCTCCTGCGGCCCTCATTTACTATCACAGTTTTGGGTGGTTGTTTTTGTTTGTTTGTTTGTTTGTGCTTTGTTTTGCGATGTACTGTTTCAAAGTTTGTCAGCATGGTTCTCTGGGGAATTGCATTTTCCCAGCTGTCTGAAATTGAAATACATTCGCAACTAACCACTCTGGACACCTGTTCTCATTTTTTTGCAAGAGACATGGATTGAGCAGGCATCAGCAAAGACAGGGAGCTGTTGACTGATGGCTGACATTAGAGTCCAATAAGCCTTCCCAGTATTATGTTTCTATGATTAAACATGACCCCCCTCAGGTTTATTTAACGTTTTGTCTGTCAATTGTTCCTTTCCTCCTCTTTAGTCCATGGAGGAAAGTAGCAAGATTAAGTGGCTTGCTAAGAAGCTTGTTGGAACCAGAAATAAAAAGCCATTTGCTCTGTCTGAAGAGGAAAAATAATTCCATCCCCCGCCCCTCTGACTTGACTGGTTTGGAATAATTGTTACCTCCTGTAAGTCGTCCTTTCACTTTGTGGTAATGTGTACAAACAGAAAATGCACACTTTAACTATTTTTAGATGTACAGTTCAGGGACATTAAGTGTATGAGCTATCTTCCCCATGACCTTAACTATGGATTAAAGGAGAAAAGTCCACAAAAATATTGAAAACTCCCATGTGATTTGTGGGTTCATGTTGCTGTTTCTGGTGAGCCATTGATGAAATCCATAAGGATTTGTGTGAAAGCAACCTGCTCATTTGGAGAAATACCCAGTACTAATGGATAACAGAAAATGCCAACCTCATCAAAGTCACCCAAAGCCATGAATGGAAAAAGATGCTTAAAATCCAAACAAAATGAAAACTGGAAATTTTTACCTATTTCTTTCTAAAATCCCATAGTCAAATGATGTAAATTGCTGGACAGGGCCATATTTCACCAGATGCTCATAGCAATGAATATTCAAATGTGAACTTTTTAAGCCATGAGTGAAAAAACTTGGCATGGAAAATTTACATGATAGCTTTTAGAAATGTTTTCAGTGGAACTGATGTCTGAACACTTCTACTAGGGGAAATATTTTGTGGGACTTTCATTGTGTACTAGTTTCTGGCCTGGGATTAAATAATTACATATAGAAAGTTCCTGGTGTGGTAGCAGCAATAGGGGATAAAGCATTTCACTGTGTTGAAATGTGGGCTTTTGGTCAGATTTTCCAAATGAGCTATGCCTTCTTTTCATACTTAAGGGAGAAAGGTTAGAATTATGAGTGGGTTTTTCATAGACTGAATAGGAGTTTGACATACCTCCCTGTTTATCATGTTGGACTTTTACTCAGTTTTCCTATTTGCCACTTGTATATATGTTCTGAACTGGGAAGTCTTTGTTATTGAGGAAAACTGACATTGCCAGCAATACAGTGTAGCAGTCAGACTTGGAGTAAAAAGTCAGGCAGATCTCCAAGTTGGGTGGGTGTGTGACTCTACACTCTCCCATGCCAACCCTTTTCCCTTACGAAGATGAATTAGGAGCAAGTGAGCTTAATTTGTTATCTACAGTCTGTTTTAGGGTTGCTTGCTGATGATTGACAAGCCCCTGACCTCTCTGGGCTTTCTTAACCAGAATAAAATTGGGTGACTTCATTTAAATTGGATGAAGGAATTAAGGCTCTGTTCTAATGGATGTCCAGTGGAACTTAGATCCTGCATTAGGGATTTAAATACTCTACCTTTGGGCCCACTAGTAGAAAATACACTGGAATTCATAAAACAATGTCACAGTAGCAAGAGGAATCAAAGATTCTGCCTGAGGTATAAAAAGGGGATTGAGGATGGAGTCCCAGAGCAGAGATTAAATTCACTTTGTGGGATGCAGAGGTTTACTCCAGACAAAGAAGAACTAACTTGAGCTCTAATTTGACAAAGGAAAGAGATTGAGGAGATAAAAGTGGAGCATTTATTCAGAAAAAGGGGATGGATTCTTACTGTGATTGGGCTATTAAGCATTCCCCTTTATAATGGAAAAGGATGAGATCAGACCTCATCATGAGATGAGACCTCAGAAACTTTGTCTGCCAGATTATGGCATTGGCTCTCCAGAGGTTAATTATCCCAATCCTGTATTCTTTTACCTTTGTGTTTCCAGACTGCTGGGATCCTGTCATTCTAGTCTGAGAAATAATGATATCTTGATATGAGGTTGATTATTTAAGAATGTATGTCACTTTATTTTGCAACAGGTTTTTCTTAGTTGGTAGTAGTTTTCTATTTGTCCTAGATCACATAATGGACTTCTCTCCCCTTCTCTCAGTTGTATTTTGCCGCCTAGTCTCTGAACTCTTTAGCACCGTTGGGATTCTTTTAAATAGGAAAAAATCTTAAAGTAGCAAATGTGATTACTTATCTAATACTGCAAACTCTTCAGCCAGGTAGATATATAACAGGTATTATGAAGAGAAAATATGCTAGAACATAGATTTTGGATATAAGTACTACCTTTTCGAAGTACATAATGTTCTGGATCTTGTTTTGCTTATTTTTATATTTTATATTTTTTTAATTTTTATATTTATTGAGACCAATGTGAATTACAAGTCTTTCAAGGTTATATTTAAGGTACATAGGGACAGTGAATTAGAGCACTAGTGTTGACCTTCTTCACCACTGTTACCAGCATGCATCCCATACCTCCACCCTTAGCCTCCTGGACTGCAAGTGTGATAGGTCCCTTTTGTATATAGCATGTTGTAGTTTGGGTCTCTTGATTCTGTTATTATTATTGACTTTGGGTTGGGTATTTAGGTCTGATCATTTATTATTTCTACTCAAAGCTCATGAGACTGCTTTGCTGCTGGTACCATCCACTTTTTTTTCTCCTCAATTTGTAGGAAGACAGAAATATGAGGCAGAACAAAATGATTCATGTTCTATGGTTCTGTTAAAAAAAAGAAAAGATAGTGGGTGGGAACCCCTGTCTAGAAGCTATACATATAAAATTAAAAGAAATTAAAAAGGGGGTGCTGGCGTGGCAAGGCTTTTTTGTTGTTTTGTTGTTGTTATTTTCTTAGGCACAGTAAGTATTGGGGAAATTAGAAAGGAAGATACAGGATATCTCCACTGTTGAAGTATACTGTCATGAGACCAAATACAGGCTCTAGACATGTTCACTGTCGAACCCTAGAGTCTTTCTTTATGGTGCCAGGTAATGTTCTGCTCAGTTGTGGTTGTCAAAGTCAGTCCTCTGTAATTAGAGATCTTGGTTTTTACACAGTTCGTAGGATGAAGCCTAGGATAGAGTCTTTCTTAATGGTTCCAGATGTTCTGCTCAGTCACTGTTGTTGTAGTCAAACTTCTATATTTAAAGTGGTCTTAGTTTTTGCACAGATCAAAGGATGGAGTGTCTTCTGATTTCATCTCACCGTAAGGTGATGAGGTAGGGCAACCTGCCCTTAGATCAAGTTGGTACTGTTTCCACATTGACAGAATGTTGTGTGAACCAACCCTGGGCAAGTTGGTTAGTTTTGATTATTTTTAAAATGCACAATTTATATATGCATGTATGGACATTTTGTATGTATGAAGTATTCTTATTTCTATTTAGTAGGAATAGTAATGTTTAATAGTTTCTAAGAACCTTAGTAATATTTAATATGGAATAATAGTCTTAAGCTATTCATTGAATTTAAGAGACAAATAAATAACATAGTACTAATCAACTAAAAATTTACTAAAGAGTTTTCATGGACAAGACAATGTACCAGTATAGAGACAAAAAAAAAAAAAAAAGACCAGAAGAGCTTTGGCAGGTGTTAAAATGATTCCTCATGTGGTTTGCTAGTCTCAAAGGTAAATAGGAAAATAAGTAAAAATGTAGCCAGTGTCAAAAAAGATGGTTCAGCAGGTAGGATACTTGTCTTTCATATGGCAATACAAGCTGTATTCTGACATCCTGTATGGTTTCCTAAATCTACCAAGAGTGATTCTTGAGTACAAAGCCAACAAATAAAACTATTCTGTTCCAGTTAAATACATTCTTTTACCTTTGCCCATCACTTCCAAAAATGACTTGCACAGGGGCTGGAGCAATAGCATAGTGGTTGGGCATTTGCCTTACACATGGCAGATCCAGGACAGACCTGGTTCAAACCCTGGCATGCCATATGGTCCCCCTAGCCAGGAGCAATTTCTGAGCATATAGCCAGAAGTAATGCCTGAGTGTCACCCAGTGTGGTCCAAAAAACAATCAAACAAAAAAATGACTTGCACAAGTTGGATCTTGAGCCTAAGCAATATATTTTAAAAGAATACAAAATAATTGGTTGTGCAAGCTAAAATCTGAGGCCAGCCACTTCAGTGACTCAATTGCTTGCTTATCTATGTTCTACATGTAAGTGAAGCCATTGATAATTGTTTTATACTGCCTGACTTAGTTTACTTAAGACTGCTGCTACCTTAAGTTCATCAACATTATCTCTACAAGAAAATTAAATCTTTTTAAACTTTTTAAGCTATGATTTTATTTGTAATATTTCACATCCTTATGCAATGTAGTGTTGTTCTTGTATTTCTTTTTTATTTTTTTAATTTTGTTTTGGTTTTTGGTGTTTGGCAGGCACGGGGGACCATATAGGACACCGGGATTCGAACCAATCACCTTAGGTACTGGGTCTGCTGCTTGCAAGGCAAACGCCGCTGTGCTACTATCTCTCCAGCCCCGTTCTTGTGTTTCTAACCTTAAATATCTTACTCCAGTTTTCACTGGTGACACTAAAGTTCTTCACTTTTTTTCAGATTAATTATGTGTGGTTAAATTTTTTTGATTTGTGGTTACCATAAGGTTTGAGTCACTTGATTTTTATCATAGTCTTTTTGTGAGGATTTCAACTCTTCATCTTCAGACTAAACAAATTCTGTACTAGTCTTCTTTTTGATGTTCATTCTTATTTGTTTATTCTTGTTTATGTTTCTGGTTCTGTATTACGATTTATCACCACACTCAAGAGTTTGTTTTGTCTTTTCCTATAAGAGCAATTTTAATGTTTCTCTCAGTGCAAATCTATTGGTAATAATTTCTACTAGTCTTTGTTTTTGGGAAAAATCTCTATATTTTCATCATATTTAAGTTCTAACTTTAAAAGTTGATGTGATCTTGGTTGGATGTTCTCAGTACTTTATTTGAATATGCCCACCACCTCTTTCCTAGCCTGTAGAGTTTTAGCTGAGAAATCCAATGTTAGTTTGATCAGGCTGCTTTTGTATGTTGCTTTTTATCCCCCTCACTGTTTTTAAGATATTTTATTTATTGCCAGAGTCAACTGCTAGAAAGGGGCCCATGCTGCTGGGGTCCATGGGGGACTTGCAGGTAAGACTCTGACAAGATACTTCAAACCTTTTTAAGAGAAGCTCAGGGACCTCTAGGCTGGGAGAGGGAGAAAGATGGAGAGAGAGCTGGGTTTGGGAGCAGGGTAAGGTCAATTGAGGGACAGGTAAAAGGAGCAGGTATATAAGTAAAGGATAAATAGTCCTAAATGATGGAAATCAAAGTCTGTCAAAATCAGGGAGAAAACCCATAGCCAGGAGTAGACACAGTTCCGTCATATTGCTGCTCCAACTGCCTCTTTAAACTGTCATAGACTCTCCACACTCACTCTCCACTCTCAGCTTCACAGGGAGGGGGGTGGGCTTTATGGCCCCAGCCAGCCAATAATAATTGATTAAGGTCGTTCTTAAAGGGGTGAACCCCTTTTATGGCTGGTGCTGGACTGCTGCTGGGAGTAATAAAGTAATGTAGGCAAAAAATCTTATCATTTTTGATAACTTAGCTGTGATGTATTGTTAGTGTAGTTCTTAATTTTACATTTAGAAATTTGAGCATTTTTATTAGTTTCCTGTATTTTCATGTTTTGTTTTTTCCTGAGAAATGGTCAATTCCCAGTTTTTTAATTTAATTTTTGTTTTTGTTTTGGAGCCATTACCTGGTGGTACTCGGGTTATTCCTGGTTCTTTAGCCAGAAATTACTCCTAGCAGTCTCAGAAGACCATATGGGTTGCCAGGGATTGAATTTTGGTAAGGCATATGCTAGGCAAAAATCCCTATTGCTGTGTGATTTCTCCATCGCCTCTCAGTTATTTTTTGTCTAGGTTTTTTGTAGTCTTGTCTTCACCTTCTGGGATGTCCATTATTTTTATATCTCCTCTTCTATTGGAGTCTGATAGTTCTCAAAGGACCCCTTCATTTTTTTTTAAGTTTCTCCTCTTCCTTTTAGTCATTATTGAAATTTTATTTAAAATTTTTCTCATTCTCCCTTTTGTGGAGACTGAGCCTCTTTATTATGCCTTTAATGAATATTTTCATTTAATTCACTGTATTTTAATATCTAGCATAGTTATTTGTAATACTTTATACTTAATCTGAAGTAGATCTTCCTCTGCTCCTATATTTGCTTTATTATTTTTATTAGTATTTATTCAGTTTTAATGTGACTTCAATAGATAACGCTTATTGTCTTCAAAATGGTTAAACTATTAACAGACTCTCTATTTCATATTATTATAATTGATTTCTGGGCTAGGTTTATGATTCAGGTAGAACAACAGATTCCTTGTAATATATGAGGTACTTGTACAATGTGGCCCTGATAATGAGCACATCTGGGTGTCCCTTTTTTGAGGAACATTGGGATCTGAGGAATACTCTTTCTCATATATTCTCATGTATTTCTCATATATTCTGTCATGAGATTTAATCTTTTGTAGCATTAATTTTAAAATCAAATGCTGTGATTTGATTTGCAGATCTGTTTTAGGAACTTGAGTGTGAGAGGAAAAAGGGTTACTTTGTGAGTGTGTGTGTGTGTGTGTGTGTGTGTGTATGAATGTGTATGGTTACTCTAAACCCTGCACTAGACAGAGAACCAACCTGTGCATCAAATCCTTCTGATTATACATTTATAATATCAGAACATAAATATAAACTCAATACTTTGCTCTTGAGACACATGCAGTGGTGCTTAGAATTTATTGTAGCTTTGTGCTTAGTTGTGTTCAATTGTGTTTAATTGTGGCTGACTTAAGAAACCATGTTTTAAGTGCTAGCATATGATCTATCCTGGAGAATGACTCATGTACATTGGAGAAGAATGTGTATCCAGGTTTCTGGGGATGGAGTGTCCTATATTTATCTACTAGGTCTCTTTCGTCCATTCCTCTTTTCAGTGCTAGTACAATATTGTTGGGTTTCAGTCTGGTTAACCTATCAAGTGGTGACAGGGCCGGGTTGGGGTCTCCACAATTATTGTGTTATTATTGATACCCTCTTTCAAATGAACTTTACAAGAAAGAAACATCTAAATCCCATCAAAAAATTGAGAGAAGAAATGAACAGACACTTTGTCAAAGAAGAAATACAGGAGCTGGAAAGATAGCACAGCGGTAAGGCGTTTACCTTGCACGCAGCCAATACAGGAAGGACCCTAGTTCAAATCCCGGCACACCATACGGTCCTCAGAGCCTGCCAGGAGTGACTTCTGAGTGCAGAACCAGGAGTAACTCCTGAGAGAAGCTGGGTGTAAACCAAAAAAAAAAAAAAAAAAAAAAAAAAAAAAAAAAAAAAGAAAAGAAAAAGAAAAAGAAATACAAATGGCCAAAAGACACATGGAAAAAATGCTCCACATCACTAATCATCAGACTGATGCAAATCAAAACAACTATGAGGCACCATCTCACACCGCACAGATTGGCGCACATCACAAAGAATGAAAACAAGCAGTGCTGTCGGGGATGTGGAGAGAAAGAAATTCTTATGCACTGCTGGTGGGATTGCCGTCTAGTCCAACCTTTATGGAAAACTATATGGAGATTCCTCCACAAACTGGAAATTGAGCTCCCATTTAATCCAGCTATTTCACTCCTAGAAATATACTCTAGGAACACAAAAATACAATACAAAAATTCCTTCCTCACACCTATATTCATTGCACTGCTATTTACAATAGCCAGACTCTGGAAACAACCAAGATGCCCTTCAACAGATGAATGGCTAAAGAAACTGTGGTACATATACACAGTGGAATATTATGCAGCTATCTGGAAAGATGAAGTCATGAAATTTTCCTATACATGGATGTACATGAAATCTATTCTGCTGAGTGAAATAAGTCAGAGGGAGAGAGATAGACACAGCATAGTCTCACGTATCTATGGATTTTAAGAAAAAAGACATTTTTGCAGTAATTCTCAGAGACAAAAGATGAGGGCTGGAAGGTCCAGCTCATGATAAGAAGCTCTCCAAAAAGCGTAGTGAGTGCAGTTAGAGAAGTAACTACATTGAGATCTATCATAACAATGTGAATGAATGAAAGGGAAGTAGAAGCCTGTCTCAAATACAGGTGGGCGGGGTGGGGAGGAGGGAGATTTGGGACATTGGTGATGGGAATGTCGCACTGGTGAAGGGGGGGTGCTCTCTATATGGCTGAAATCCAAGTAAATAATATTTGTAATCAAGGTGTTTAAATAAAGATATTAAAAATAAAGTTATTACCATATATACACCAAAAAAAAAGAAGAAGAAAAGAAACCATGTTATGCCAGGTATCAAACCCAGGTGGCCATTTGCAAGAAAAATGCCCTATCCACTCCAATCCATCTAACCTTGTCATTAAATTAATTCTTTGAGTTACTGAATTTCTTTCAGATCCTTTATGTAGGCCAGTGCTTCTCAAATAGTGGGGCGTGACCCCAAGGGGGGGGCTTGAGGCTCCGTAAAGGGAGGTGTGTTTGACCTCGGCAAACACTGTCATAACAAGCTAAGCCCTGTGTTTATGTCTCTGTATGTGTCTGGAGCTGAGAGTTGCTGTATCCTGCTTCAAACCCCGCTTCAAAAAGCTGTGCATTGCAAAATGTGCTCATTGTAGCCATTAATCCAGAAATCACCTCTGATTAAAAAATCAACTCAGATTATTTTATATATTTTTATTTTGCAGGTTAAAGTTTTTTTTAATTAAAGACACTATTTACCGTCGTGCGAGGGGTGCGAAAAATATTTTCTTCTTCCTAGGGGGGCATGACAGCAAATCATTGATGTAGGCCAAGTTCTGGGTATCTGCTGCCATTGACAATTCACTGTGGAGTCTTTTTCCTACATTTTATTGATAGGGAAAGAAAATGTGCCAAATTTCCTACTGCAGGGCTAAGGTGCAAAGCAAAAGTTTATAAAACGTGGCAACACAAATACTGAAGCTTATTTCTGATGACTCAGGAGGTCCCACATTTGAGTGCCATGACATGTCTACTAAAATGACTGGGACATTTGTCAATTTCCAGACGAACATCTTGGATGGACACAGATTCTTCTAAACTTTCTAAAAAGAAAACTTTCATGATCTCATAATCTGTACACTTCCCATGCTTGTGCCCTTGCATTACAAGGATTCCCTTAGCTCTTGGCTAACACAGTGTCTTGTAGCTGCTTCGAACATTTAGTAACAGTGGTGCAGGAGGAGGGGGTTCTGCCTGTCACTGCATGTCTACTAGAGTTGCAGGGTTCAGTATTGCACACTCAGTTTCCAGCTGCTGAGTGATTCTGCTCTTCTTAGTGAGGGAATCACTACAGTCCTGGAGAATTGAGGGGCCTCAAACACCTTCTTCTTCTTCTTCTTCTTCTTCTTCTTCTTCTTCTTCTTCTTCTTCTTCTTCTTCTTCTTCTTCTTCTTCTTCTTCTTCTTCTTCTTCTTCTTCTTCTTCTTCTTCTTCTTCTTCTTCTTCTTCTTCTTCTTCTTCTTCTTCTTCTTCTTCTTCTTCTTCTTCTTCTTCTTCTTCTTCTTCTTCTTCTTCTTCTTCTTCTTCTTCTTCTTCTTCTTCTTCTTCTTCTTCTTCTTCTTCTTCTTCCTTCTTCTTCTTCTTCTTCTTCTTCTTCTTCTTCTTTTCTTCTTCTTCTTCTTCTTCTTCTTCTTCTTCTTCTTCTTCTTCCTCCTCTTCCTCCTCCTCCTCTTCCTCCTCCTCCTCCTTCTTCTTTTTTCTTTCGTTTTTTGGGCCACACCAGGTAACACTCAGGGGGTCACTCCTGGCTATGCACTCAGAAATTGCTCCTAGCTTGGGGGACCATATGGGATGCTGAGGATGGAACCATGGTCTGTCTTGGATCAGCCGCATGAAAGACAAATGTCCTACCACTGCACCACCTCTCCAGCCCTGAGCGGTCTTAATTAATCTGTAATTTATATTATTGTGGCTCTGATGTTCCCAGCTGCCTGTGAAGCAGCCGAAGCGCTGAACTTCTAGTATCCTTTTCACCAAATACCATGGTATTTCCTTTTAAAAATGCAGGTGTTTGGATTGGTTAGATATCCTCTAGTGATAAACTAATGAGTTGTGTGAGATAAAGTTGGCTTCTGGCTGAGTTTTCAGAGAAATCTTTCCCTGACACGGTCTACTACTCCATGTTTTTTTGTCCTTCCTTCCTTCCTTCCTTCCTTCCTTCCTTCCTTCCTTCCTTCCTTCCTTCCTTCCTTCCTTCCTTCCTCCCTCCTCCCTTCCTTCTGTCTTCCTACTTTCCATCCTTCCTCCCTTCCACCCTCCAGCCTCCCCTCTCCTCCAACCTTCCCTCCTTCTTCCCTCTCCTTCCCTCTCCTGCCTTCCCTTCCCCTCCCCTCCCCTCACTTCCCTTCTCTCCTCCCCTCTACTCCCACCCCATCCACTTCATTCCCTTCTCTTCTTCCCTCCCCTCTCATCTCTTCCCCTCGTTTTTCCCTTCCCTCTCCTATCCTCTCCTCTACTCCCCTCCACTCCCCCACCCCTCCATTTCTTTCCCTTCTCATCGCTTCCCTCTTCTCCCTTCTCTTTTCCCTTCTCTTCTCCCCTCCTCTCTCCTCCTTTCCCTTCTCCTCCTCTCTCTTCCCCTCACTACCCCTCCCCTCCCTTCTCCCCTTTCCCTTCTCCCCTCCCTCTCCTCCCTTCTCTTCCCCTCCCTGCTCTCCTTCCCTTCCCTCCCTTCCCCTCCACTCCCTTCCCTTATCCTCCCATCTCCTCTCCTATGCTCCCCTCCCTTCCCCTCTCCTTCTCTCCCCTCCACTCTCCTTTCCTCCAGTCCTTTCTTCTCTCCATGCTCAAGGGACCATAGTGCTGTGCCAGGAATCAAACCACTGTTTAGCCAGAGCTGCATTGTAAGCAGTCACCTTAACATTTATACTACCTTTCCAGATCCATTTTTTTCCCTTTATATTTTAATGTGGTAAGATGTCTTTTGTTTTAAGTGACAATATAGGTGAAACTTCAGTGAAGTTTTTATTTCTGTAAATATTAACATTAAATGTTCTAAAGCGCATCCAGAATTCCTTCAGGGAAAAAATATTCCAGAAAAAAAAATTGGCCTTTCATACGAACAAATGCCATTAGAAAATTAGGGACAAATGTAAACAGTAATTATACATTAAATAAATATTCTTGATTACTGTTTTACTTTGCTTGCCATTTTTCGGTTTCTTTAGTTGCTGCTTTGTAAGATCCTTAAGTGTCTGCATAATCTGGGTGAACTGACACATTCTTCCTCTGAACTAATCATGAAAGTGGTGAGTGGTAGGAAGTGAAAGAGAAACGTATTGCTGTGTGCTTTGTGCTTAAGAATATGGAAACTAAGGCCAGAGAGTACAGTGAGTAGGATACTTGCCTTCCATACAGCCAACTTTGGCCAAATGCCCGATGTCAACTGGTCCTCTGAGCCTACTAGGAGTGATTTCTTAGTTCAGAGCCAGGAGTAATCCTTGAGTACCAAAGCCGGTGGCCCAAAACTCCCCCACACCATCACCCAAAAGAAAACTGGTTCTATCCACCCAGCTTTTCCTGCTTCCCTGAACACTCGTGTGTATCATGAATACTACTTTATTACCAAAGAATATGGATGTCTCTTGTTTTTTAAATACTTATGGAATAACATACTAATGTGGTTTTGAGGACAGTCTAAAGTGAATATTAATATAGTTTCAAAGTCTCCAGTGCCTTTGCAAACAGTTAGCTCAGTTGCAGTATTTTAGTAAGTGTTCTAATAACTTGGCTGCTCTTGCCTTTGACTCTAGAGTGTGCCATCCAATTTTGGGGCGCTTACTCAAAGAATCTTACATGTTCAGAGCCTATTAATAACTCACCATAGGCTTGTAAGAGAATACATCAGTTGCTATATTGGAGCTGCATAATTAACTTCTACTTAATCTCATTTCTTTCCATTACTTCTTCTATAGCCAACATGGGCAGTGATGACCCCCATGAGGCATTGGTGCTGGCATGACCTAGGCTAGGGGGTGGAAGTAGTCTTAGTACAGTTGGGAAGTGCTTTCCATTTGTTGGCTTAAAGAAAAGATGGGGCAGGGAAAGTTGAGTGATTTGTTTTTAACCCTGAAAATGGGGTAGTAGGCCACATAAGTTTGAGAAATTCTGCTCTCAAAAAAAAAATACATTTGTATTTTTGCCTGTGCTTTTTTATCCTATACTCATCCTTCTGAAATGAAGTTCAGTAAATTTGTCATGGAGAGTTTTCTATATGTATATATGTATTAAAGTTATGTTTATATATATGTATATATACTCTGTATATATACACAAATGAGAAGAGTCAAGAGACACTATCACAATATTAATGATTATAATAAAGATACTGATGTTTTGCATATTTAAAATATACATATACTCTGTATATATACATACAAAAAGAAGAGTCAAGAGGCACTATCATAATATTGATGATTCTAATAAAGATACTGATGTTTTGCAATTTTTAATATTTTGGTTTTAGGATATTTAAATATTACTTAGAAAGTAAGTCATCTTTAGTTGGACTTTATGAGCTGAGTTGCATTTTGAAGCCCTCTGTGATATTGCCATATAAGGATGGCTTATTAAAACTTTCTTTTTTGTAAGCAAAACTGCAGCCTCTGTCAGTTTCTTAAGATAAATATGATTTAGATATGATCTTATATCATGCATTTTAATAATTTGGTAAATTCTTAATACATTTTGACAGTTTTAATTAACTGCATTTAGAAATAATTAAACTAGTTTTTATAACATGGAAGTATAGCAAGTGAGTAAAAATATCACCTGTAATAAATAGAAGTTGTAGTATCTTTTACTTATATCTACAAGGGTGGATATCAACTAATACCTTCACTTTATCTTAATCACTCAAGTATATATGGTAAGTCAGAAAAAGAAGGACAAATACTGGTTGATCTCAATGCCTATGTAGAATAGGGTATAGAGGTACCAAATGATAACATAACCTAAGTCTTTCTTTTTAAATTTTTTTTGTTTTGTTTTGTTTTTTGTTTTTGTTTTTGGGTAACCTTCAGTGACACTCAGGTGTTACTCCAGACTACGCTCACAGAAATCACTCCTGGCTTGGGGGACCATTTCGAACATTGGGGGATTGAACCACAGTCTGTCCTAGGTCAGCGCATGCAAGGCAAAGGCCCTACCACTTGTGCCATTGCTCAGCCCCTGCTATTTTTAATTCTTATTATTAGCTATTTCGAAAATTTAGATTTAGAAATTTATTGATATTTGGGTTTTAGACATACTATGGTCCAATACCAATCCCTCTGTCAGGGTTCCTAGATTTTCTCCCATAGTCTGAAATCTTGACAGTTTGGCAAACATATTTTTTCATTTCTTTGAGTTTGATCACTTGTTTTCAGTGTTTTTGAGTCTGTGGTTTGGACATTTGGCTCTACTACTCCTTTATACCACTGTGGTATAAACGTTTACAAGTTTGACCCCTGCTTTCCATTTATCTCTTTTTTTTCTTACTCAGTATATTCCTTTCTCTGCCCTTCTCTTTCCCAAACTCTAGGACTAGGTAATCAAGGAATTCCCCCCCTTTCAAATATTGCATTTCCCCATCCAATTATTCTGTATATCACATGTAAGTGAGATCATCCTGCATTTATCCCTATTCTGGCTTATTTCCTTTAACATGATATCTTTCTGTTGCACCAATGTTTTAGCAAATTTCTTGATTTTTATCTTTATTTACAGCTGTCTAATATGCTATTATGTATAAATACCATATCTTCATTATGCACTTCTCTATTGCTTATCTATTGTTGGACAATTAGGCTTATACTGTATTTTAGCTATTATATAGCAGTGAAGAACAGTGCATATTTTGGACACTGTTCATTTTTACTCTGCACTTCGGATGGGACTTTTGGAAATTTTGCTGTTGATCTTTGTGAGAACTTTATATCTGATATCTTGAGTGGAAAATTTTCTCACATTCAGTTAGTTGTTGCTTTGTTTTAGCCTGCATTTTTTTGCCATCTAGAAATATTTTAATTTGATTTAAGTCCCATTTCTGTATTTTAGGAACTGTTGCCGTTGCCATTGAAAATGCCTTTGAAGTCCAAATATTGGGACATATACTTTTCTCTGTACTTTATAGATTCTGGTCTGCTCTCAAGGTCTTTGAAACACTTTGATTTGTCTTTTGTGTAAAGTATGAGATATGGATATACCTTTAATGTTTTTACATATAGTTACCAAGGTTTCATAGCACTATTTATTGAAGAGGTTATCTTTACTACATTTTATTATCTCAGCTTCTTTTCAATTATTAGCTGACTATATATGTGGCGGTGTGTTACCTGATAAACTATTCTGACCTATCGTTTATAATTTTTTATTTGTTTTTGTTTTTGGACCACACCCAGTGGCACTTAGGAATTATAGCTGTTTCTGTGTCCAGGAATCATTCTTGTAGTGCTCCCGGAACCATAAGGGATGCTCAGGATCAAACCTGTATCAGCCCAGTGCAAGGCAAACACCCTACCACTGTGCTATTGGTCTGGGCTCTAGCTTATAGAGTTTATTCTTATTCCAATACCACACGGACTTAATCACTATGTAAGCCCTTCTTTTTAAATGTTCATGACATGAGCATGAAAAGATGATGCCAAAAGTGGAAAGAATACTTGCAAAAAGTCTCATCAGATCTGTTTTGAGAATGTCTAAAAGAATACTCTTCATTATAACAAGTCAGATACTGCCATTGAAAATGAGCAACCATCCAAACATTGAGGAAGATATCCAGATGGAGTAAAGTCATGGGAAGAAAAGAGATATCTTTATATTTTAGTTATTAAGGGCATGCAAATTCAACCACAATGCAATACCAATGTGCACAATCGAATGACAAAAATGAAAATGACTGACTATAGTAAATGTTGGCCAGTTAATGTTGTGGAGCTATAAAGACTTCCGTTAGCTGCTAGAATGAATGAAAAATAATAGAATTACTTTGGAAATTATTTTGTCAATTTGTTATAAAATTTATTGTGCTTATTATTCTAACTAGTAATTCTGTTTCTTAGTGACTACTCAAGAAGCAAAAACAAATGTCCACATGAGGGTACTCATGTTTCTGGAAGCTCAAGTCAAAATATCTCACCTTGGAGAACAAAGAAATTCTGGTTGCTTATGCAAAGGAATACTACTCAATGAAGGGAGACATTCTTTAAAATGGCTCAAGGATAGAGCTGAAGTACATACACAAAGTCCATTAGTCAAATTGTAGTTCATTTGCATAAAAGTCTGGATACTTCAAACAAAAAGCCAATCAATGGCAATAGGCCATTCCGCCTCACTGTGCAATTTCTCATTTAGTCTAAGAACATTATTCTGATGTCCATACCTTGTTTCCAAATAAACAGGACAATGCCTTCACCATGAACTATTTTTGAGTTGATAGACCAAGAAGGTCAGAGTGAAACTTTTAAACTTTTAAACTTTCTTAAACTGGATCAGGCATTCCCAGGAGTGCAATCTTAGATTGTCTTAACTTGTTTGGTTACATTCTGTGTTACCTACTTTCAAAGTGCTTGTAAAGGGGAAAAATAATACTAAAATATTTAAACAACTCAGAAGAAGAACCCTAAAGAGAGTAATTCCAATCCCTAAACCCTGGAGTATAATTTTAGATCACATCAGGATCTTTTCTAAGGAAATAGAGACATCTCGTAAAAGAATGATGTTGCGTTATTGAGCACCTTCTTGCCCCTCAGCTTTTTAGGAAATTTATCAAATCCTCACAATCCCTAGTTCAGGATGGTCGGAAGCACTGATTCCTGTTTCTTTAGAATTAGAGTGAAGAGGAAGGAGGAGCATGGGCCCTCATTCTAAGCTTCATCTGTGCATCCTAATGATCTTGTTCTCCTTCATGTAAAAACACGTGGAGCATTTACTTGCTGCCCTGCTTTCCAAAGAGTATATATGCACTCTTCATCTCAGGGATTTTAGGAAATCTGATGAAGACTTGGGTAATTGAGGAAAAGAGATGCATTCAAGACCCTACGTGTACAAGTACCTCATTGTCTAGCAAGCTTTAGCTCCTATCTCTCTGCTGGCCCAATTTTTTTTTTTTTGCTCAGGATTGTTTCCAGATGTTCTGAATTCTTCACCCTCTTTTATACATAGTGGTTTATATATCTCTATTCTTGTACCAAAGAAACTTTCTTCATCTAATCCTTCAAATACACAGAAAACCAAGGACATTTCATTAACCTGAATTATCCTCATCTTTTATCATCATGCCTTTATTGTTTCTGTATGTTCCATAGGAGTGAAATAGAAGACATTTCATGTGGTCTCTTGATTTGTTCTTTCTAATGTAAAGGAACTACCAGAAAATAGCAAATATAGTATCCTTGCTTGCTGATTGTAGGTCTTTATACATTTTAATAGTAACACTAATAGTATTAATAATTGTATTATTAGTAATAGTATTATTTATATACGTTACAGTATCTTGAATCCATAACTGAAAATCTTTTCATTCCTTCGATACAATTCCTCTTAAATAATATAAAATATTTATATCATTAATTATAAGGTAATATACTTCCTTTTTTAAGAGCAAGCAATTCTACCTTGTTGCTTTGATTAAGGTATTTAATTTCTCTGAAACTCACTTCTTTTGATAAAGAGACAAACATTTTCTACTTCATGTGATTATAGTTGAAATTAGAAAAATAATGCAAGACTGTTATTCCAGATGAGGGGTTCACAACCCCAATACAAATGAAATTTTTTCAAGATAATCATTTGCTTTATGGACAGTTTTGTGTATTGCAGTATGTTTAGCAGCATCTTTGGGTTTACCATGTCTTATTACAGCAGAAGTGTGTTCAGGAACTGTCAAATTCTGTTTTCCTTCCCTGGTATGGGAGGTGATAATGGACTCCAGTTGAGACACATGTGTTGGTCTGCTGCAGGAAGCTGGAGTATTGTCAGATATGCTTTTAGTGGATTTGAATGTGAATAGCTTGTGCAACAGTAATGCCAGGGAGTAACAGTCACCTTTAACAAATATTCCCAAGGCAAGCAGAAAGCTCAAAGGGATACTACAAAACCTGTCATAGGCTCAGATTCAGTCGCCAGAACTGCATGGTCCTCTGAGCACAATAGGAGTAACCATTGAGCACAAAACTTGGAGTAGCCCCCAAACACTTAGGGATATACACACCGACTTCCACCAGATAGTGTTTTTCATATTACTATATTTCTAAATTGATGCCATTTTATAAACCAATGTAAATAGCAGAAATTCTGTAGTTATTTAGCTCTCTCTATTTTTTTTGGCTTTTTTTTGGGCCACACCCGGTGATGCTCAGGGGTTACTTTTGGCTATGTGCTCAGAAATTGCTCCTGGCTTGGGGGACTATAGGGGATGCCAGGGGATCGAACTGTGGTCCATCCTAGCTTAGTGAGTGCAAGGCAAACACCCTACCGCTTGCACCACCGCTTCAGCCCCTCTCTCTTTTGAGGTTAGCACACCCTGCAATGCTCAGAGCTTATTCCTGGCTCTACATTCAGAAATTATTCATAGTGGTGTTTAGGGTACTATATGAGATGCCAGGGATCAATCCCAAGTCAGCTGCATGCAAGGCAAATGTCCTACCTGCTTTACTATCATCCCAGTCACAGTTATTTTGCTCCTTTGCTCCCATGTGGAAGAGAATCCTAGAACTACCTTTTACTGGACAGGTGATATACAGGCTTGAATTGTTGAAATTTGTTAGATTCTGCCCACTTTAGAATAATGCTAGACCAATTTACACTCTCAATAATTACTTTAGAGTGCTTTCTCCTTTATAACTCATACGGTGAATTTATCACTTTTATAAACATAATTTATGAAATTGAATTTTCTTTACATAATTTTCTCTTCTGTAGGTTACATGCTATTTACTTTGTGTTATTTTATTAAACTATAAGACCTTAAAATTATACTTAGATATCCAATTGCAAGACTGTTCAAATAGATAAGTATACAAGATCTCACTGATGGTTTTATTATTTATTTTTGTTTTTTGGGTCACACCAAAAAACTGGGTCGCACAGTGCTTGGGTAACTCCTGGCTCTGTGCTCAGAGATCGCTCCTGGCAATCTCAGGGGGCCATATGTAATGCTGGGGATTGAACTCGGGTCTGTTCCGGTCATCTGTGTGCAAAACAAATACCCTACCGCTGTGCTATTGCTCTGGTCCCTCACTGATATTTTATAATCTAAGATATTTATTTTTATTTTAAAATTTGCACATGATGTTGAAACCTTCTTGGTACTCTGCCTACTACATAATATTTTTGCTCAGAATCTCTGTATGTAATGATTATTCACAAATGTATAGCTATATTTTCATCTGTTTTAATAATTTTGTTAAATATCTAGCATTGTGTTTTAATATTTTTACATAAATAAAATTGTACTGAAAAATACTTTCTGAATTCTTTTATTTTAAAATTTCTATTTTGAGATTTGTGTAAGTTGGCACTATTCTAGTTTATCCTCTATATTATACATGAGAATTTTTTTTTGTTTAAATTTAAGCACTTAATTCCTCTTCTTTTAAAGAATTATAAGAGACGCAATGATCATTTGCAGCTAAGTCTTGTATGCACCTGGTTGCTGTTGGGTGTAGACCTGGTATTTTTGGGAGAGATTGACTTGCAAAGAGCCAAGTCTTCCTATTCCTATTACTAGGCTGTTTGAATAGTAATTGCAATACTTCATTCTTTTGCTAGCTCCGTGTTTCCCCATGCCTGTGAAAATACTCATAAAATTGTCAGATTAGTTTTCCCTTCTAATCTTCTTTATATGTCAGCAATAGATAGAACAAAGAGAAACATGATCGATTTTCCCTTTCTTTTTTTTTTCTTTCTGAAATTGTATTTTATTGAAACCATAGTTGGATTTCAGACATACAATGAATCGGCCAATCTGACACCATTGGTGACCTCCCTTCACCAATGTTTCTAGTGTATATTATACCACCACTCTTTGCCCCCTGGCCTGCCAGTATAACAGACCCATTTAAAGTTTAATTGTCCATTTTTAAAATGATTCTTTCTACCTATTTGACCTAACTGACTTGTTCAGTTTTGCATCTAGTGGACTTGGAATAGTCATCATAATGTAGATCAGATCATGTGATTTTTCTCATTATGTTCTCTGTTAAGAATGTTTCTCTCCCAACATTTCTCTAAGAGAAATTTGTTAAATAGAATTTTTTGTTTTGTTTTGTTTATGGGCTACACTCAGCAATGATTAGGAATTAATCCTGATTCTACAATTAGAAATGACTCATAGCCACGTTTGGTTGACCATCTGGGATGCCAGGAATTGAACATAGGCAGGCTGGATGCATGGCAAGTTCTCTACTTAATATACTATTGGTTCAGCCTCAAATAAAACTGCTTTATCTCATATACACACAAAATATGCAGATCATGGAATGTGCTGTTAAAATAGTCTAAACAAATTTAAGAGAACTGACTAATGGAGCACAATATATCAAATTATGTGATGCAACAAAAATAATACTTGTCATTGGAAAGTATGACATGAGATACATAGGTTAGGAAAGAAAATAGGCTAATCTTAAATTAGAAAAAGAAAGCAAGTTAAACTAAATAAAAAAGAGAGGAATAATAATATCAAAATAGCAATCAGTAAGTAGAAAAAGAATGGAGAAAAAGAAAATTTCCGAAATGAGCAATGAAAAGGATATATTTCTACAGAGATACATAAAATTATTTATATTAGGAATAAAGGAAATCATTTTTTAAATTAATATGTTACTGTGATTAAGTTAAACACAAGAAGATTTATGACAGATTTAAAACAAATTTTTATAAAAGATATGTTAAAATGATATAAGGAAATAATGTACACCATAGATGACAACCTAAATATACTGTAATTCATATTTAAACTTTTTTAGAGAAAAATATCCAAGCCAGATGACTTCATTGGTTAATTAATCAAATAACTAAGAATTAAGTGCTATAAATTATTTCAATAATTTTTTATATTTTATTATTTTACTTTACTTTCTTTCTTTTTTTTAGTTTTTGGGCCACACCCAGCAGCACTTAGGGGTTACTCATGGCTCTGTGCTCAGAATGGGATGCCGGAAATTGAACCCAGGTCCCTTCCTGGTTGGCTGTGTGCAAGGAAAATGCCCTACTGCTGTGCTATCACTCGGGCCCTTTTCAAGTAATTTTAAAGGAGAAAAGAATTATCAGTACTTTTCACAAGGCTAGTCTTATTCTGGCATAATTAAAAGAGAGAAAAATTAGAGGCTATCCCCACAAATTCATGAATATTGAAATAGATAAAAATAGTAACAAGCAGGAGCTACAGTGATAGCACAGTAGGTCATGTTTGCCTTGAATGTTGCCTAACTGGATTTGATCCCTGGCATCCCATATGGTCCCCCGAGCCTGCCGCCAGGAGATATTTCTGAGCTCAGAGCCAGGAGTAACCCCTGAGTGCTGCAGGTGGTACACAAAAACAAACAAAAACAGTAACAAGCAAATCTAGTCAAGATTAAAAGGGTAAAAAATCATTACTAAAAAGTTTAACTCCAGAATGCTTATTTGGTTTACTTAAAAAATCTGTCATTCACTGATGAAACAATGGGCATTTAAAAATTTATATGAAAACTAATATTTGTGTTATTTAAAAACACATTAAAAAGAAAAATAGACTTAAAATACATGATAATGCCTATCAGTGCAGCAGAACAGTTTCAGAAAATTAATACATTCATTTGATGATAGAACCATTGGCAAATTATGAATAAAATATTACCCACTATAATTTTTAATATTTTATTTTCTTACAGAAGACATATATAATTTTTAATTCTCTCTATACATTTATTCATAATATTAGGTCCTTTCTGACCACTTCTACTCAACAATGCTCGGGGGCCTTATGTAGCACAATATGTAAGATTTAATTAAAAACTAAACACATAGAATGAAAAAATTTAAAATTTCTTTATTTACAAACAATATGATTATGTTCAAGAAGCCTAAGGAATCTTATCTGACAACTGATGAAGGTGTGTATATGAGAGAAGGAGAGTGAGTAGGCATATTTATCCTAGCTGTATTCTCCTTTCTTTTGTTTTTGCTATTACCATACTGTTCATTTCTCTCTCACTCTAACACACACACAGACACACACACACACACACACACACACACACACACTTTATCACAGTATACAATAAAAGCTGAGTAAGATATGGTTTGAATATTGCTACATATTGAGATAATTTAAATAAAGAAATCTCTTAGGCAAAGGACAATATCTCCATTTATTTTCATCCATAGACTTTTAAGTTTATTTTCAGCTGAGTTTTTTCACATAATCATGTTACAGAGAAAAATTGAGTTACTTGATTGAAAGCAAGTTTGTATAATATTTCAATTATGCACCTTTTTCTGTCAAAAAATAAGAGAACAACAATAAAATTAAAGGAGCAGTAGAAGTTCAATAATTTTAATTTTGAAATCCACTGTAGAATTCATATACTATTTCTATTCATTGAATGGCCTATTTGAAGCTGATTTTAAGTGAATAAGAATGTGCTTTATCATGTGTATGTACATATATGGCTTTGTTTAATTAGCTTATTTCTTCACCTGATAATTTTATCTTGTTGTGTCTTGATTTTCTTGTAAATGATTAGAGCCTATAAATTGACCGTTTTATATGCTAATAGTACCTTTTCTGAGGTTTAACTGTATACTATTGTTGCTTAATCTTTTTTCTTGGTATTGTAAGAAATAAAAATGGTTTCTAAAAAGTTAATTTTATATGAGAAGACATTGTGCTTCACCCATCAGTGCTTAGGACTTACTCTGTCTCTCTCTCTCTGCTCAGGAGTCACTCTTGGTGTGGCTCAGTGCCTGGGACTGATCCTTGGTCAGCCTCATGTAAGACAAGCTACTTGATTCGTGTGTTGTCTCTCTGACTCAAAAATATTGTTTATAGATGGGTTTTCCCAGTTTTAAATAACAAACTTCAGTTTGTTGAAATAATTTTAGATAACCTATGTGGGTCAACCTGTTCTTCACTAACAGTTTAATTCAGTGGAGCATATGTCTTCAATCCTTTAAAGTTATTTACTTTGACAATAATGAATCAGTGAGTCTTGTCATTCTCTTATATTGGGGGTAACTTTTTAATGGGCACACTTGGGGTTGCTTAGGGGTTACTCTTGGATTTATACTCAGGATTCATTCCTGGCAGGCTCAAGGAACTATATGGGATACCAAAGATTGAACCCAGGTGTGTTATATGCAAGGGAATTGCCCTTTCCACTGCACTCTCTCTCTCTGGCTCCAATTCCTTTATATTATTTTGGGTAGTTGTTGAATTAAACTTGAAGGGACATATCTTCATATGGATTTGATATCTGTATATCAGATATATTTAGTTAATATCAGTCATAGATCAATTTCATGACCAAAAAATATAAAATAAAATGAGTCCATATAACAGCATTGCACGTGGTGGCATGTTTTTCAGGCTTCTGGTTTTACTTATTTTCTGTAAAATATCTTATTGATAATCATGGCAAAGGACATATACTAGGACTTTGTGTTGAAAATATTAATTATTGAAAGACAAAGTACCTACTGCTTTGTCAGATAGTGAACAAGAATTATAATTTACTTTCAACAGAGATTTATAGTTATATAAAGTGCTTTCACATGTATCATTGAATTTAATGGACAGGAAACCTCACCTTCTAAGATAGGAAAGGGTTTGCTTTACTTTCAGTCAATGTTGCCTTTGTCCTGACTAAACTTTACATAGACACTCCCAATTCTATCTGCCAAGCATCAGTCCAGCACTGAGGGCCAAAACATGAACCAAACTGTGGCATGAGTGTTCTTTAAACTAATAAGTGCTGTTTCAGGAAATTAACCCAAAAATATAGAATACAGTTTAAAAATGTTGTAAAAGTCTCAATAGTCTGTGGAGATCTGCTTTCTAAAGTTATAATTGAGCTTATTTAGCTTTATTTCCTAGTTTTGGCTGACTCCTCGACTTAGTAGATAATTCTGATGTCATCATTCATTAAGGCCAACATTTACCAAGTATTCTTTATAAAAGTTAAAGTGTGGTTTATAAATATATGACAGAATCTCTGACTCTTCTTAAAGCTTATTATCAGGGAAAAAAGTGATTTTGGTACAAATTAGTGAAAATAAGAGCCAAGTGAAGGGGAAAGGGTTACTCAGAAATTCTATTTTTTTCATGATTCTTTGTGTTTCTCTCTCTGATTTGGAACATGTTAGTCCATAAGATCTTTTTGGTAACCACAGTGATCTCATCTTTGTAGCATGTGGTGGGATGTTCAGTGAAGTCATTAGGAAGTCCATGCTTTTTGAAATCTTCTGGCCTTGGGACAGCTTTAATGTCCATACAGAACTGCAGGAACTTAACCTTTCCTTTCTTTATCAGTGAATCTCAAGCTCTTCTATTTTATCTCTTATAAGTATCTAAGCAGGGTCAGTGGCCTGGATTCTTCTCAGTGGATACTGTAGTTACTATTTCTAGAGTTTGCTTGGCTTGAAAATTTTTTAACATGCATATTCTAAAATGTTCAAATGCTTTGAAAATTTTCAATTCTTCGAAAATTTTCAAAGGCATTTGGAAGCAGTTTAGATTGTTTTTGATGGAAACTGTTTAGTGGATTGAGCTCCTATAGTTCAATAGCTACAAGAGACATTATTTCCATACTCACAGTTAGGGAAAAAAAAGGAACCTAGTATGTTAGAGTCTTTGTTTCAGTTCATACATGTGCCAGACTGCCAGATGATGACTCAGGCACTGAGTCCAGTCTGCTGGAGCAACAGTCTTCACATATTTCTTTTATGCTTGAGGTTTCTCTGGTTAGGATAAATGATATGAAGTTGTTTTATGTAAAAATTTGACCCTCAATAAATACTTATTTTATTTTCCACCACCTGTTGGGGGGAGAGGACAAAAAATTTATTTAGGAAAATGTCAATTTCTATACTTCTAACATTTATGTGTTTTATATATATGTATATATAGTAACTATTTTTAAAGGGAAACTTAGGTGTTAATGTTTGAAAATTAAGTATTGGAGTGAAGAAGCATCTATTTTTGCTGCTTTTGTTTCAGGGGAGAGATGAATTTAAAACTAATTCTCCTATTCCTTACTTAATAGTTGGTGTGAATTTAGGCAAGTAACCTTTCAGTGTCCCAGGTTCATCTTTTAGATTCAGTAAAGCTACTTTGCACTATATTATGTACATCCCTATAATTTCTGAATATTAAATTGCTGAATGAAATGAAGATAAAAAATAAAATTTTTGGTGACTGTCAAATGTTTACCTAGTCTAGTATTTCTAAACCTAGAGTCACTATGGTCTCTTTATATTCCAAGACTTGGCCTGGGTGAATATTTTACAAATGTGGGCACAGAATAAGATGAGGGGCTAACAGGCTACAGGAAGGAAACATGTTGGAAGAGTACCAAAATTGGTGAAAAGTTGAAGAACACTAGTTTAGACCTTTCTACTTATACCTATTAGATTATTTTGAAACTGATTGTATAAATGCAGAATATTGAAGTAGGGTAGTATCTGCCAGTTTGTACATTTAAGCAGTCTGAGAGAAATTACTAAAACTAATTTCCTCTTGTGCTCCAGGAAATATCCATTGATTGATTAAGCAGTTCAGTGTACTATTTTGCTCAAAATTCTTTCCCTAAATTCCTTACAGTTTCCCCAAATACTATCCAGAAACTGATCTCCAAAAGGACTCTTAATACTTCCTCTTCAAGTACAGATAAGTGGTATAGTAGCTTTCTTTTACCAAGAGATCAAAGCTTCTATAAAATAATCACTGTTAATGGGTTGGTTTGCTTATTTTCTATACCCCTCAATTTCTTTTGTGAACTTCAAACATTTCAGAAAATGTACAGGAAACAGAAGTTAAAAGAGAATTTATCCTCTTGAGTTTTATTTTCTTATAAGGCTGCCAAGGTCTCCAGATCAACCACAGAGTCATCCATGTTGAAAATGGCCTGCCGGATATCCTTTATTTCTAAATGTAAACTATATATCAAGATACCCACAGTTTGAGATAGTTTTCTATCCAGTAAGTTGAAATTGGGCTGTGCTAAGTATTTTGTATGTCTCAGGATAGAGGATCACAGGCTTGACATTTGTGAGGCCATTAGTTCAGTCTTTGGCACTAAGCTTATAACCCTCTAAACCTGTTGGATATAATATTCCTGAGCCCAGCTCTGGTGGGTCCAAAGTTTCATAGTGCTGCTTGAGAACCAAATCATTAGATTTGCACCAATGGGCTGAGGATTATGGACATGGTCCCTATATACCTCCAGCAAAGCTTGAGTGACCACCTATTAAGAGTAAATGAATTCATAGTGTTGCATGAAAAGGGAATAAACTTAAATCCTTATGTTGATGTTACCAAGTCAAATAAAAACAAATTAAAATACTTTTAGACATGAGCACTAGTAGAGCAAGTAGCATCCCTACCTTGTACTTGTCTAACCTGGGTTCAATCTCATTCATTTCATATGGTCCCCCGTGTACCTCCAGGAGTAATTCCTGAGTTCATAGCTAGAAGTAACTGCATAGAACTTCTGGTATAAATGTCGTGCTATAAAAAGAAAATTCATATTTGTGATAGAAAAATTATGGTATAATTGAATAGAGATCTTTAATAGTAATGAGATAACAATCCCCAGCCATAAAATTAACCCTGTTTTCTCTTTCTTCCTTTTTTTAAATTCTTTTTTATTCTTTTTTTTGTTTTGTTTTGTTTTGTTTTGGGCACATGCTTGGTATTTAGGGATTACTCCTGGCTGTATATTTAGGGTTCACTCCTGGCATGGCTCAGGGGAACATATGTGATGCCAGGAATTGAACCCAAGTTGGTGGCATGTAAGGCAAGCACTCCAGCCCCCAGAAATCCATGTCTTATTATACAGATATGTTGATTTATCCACGGTCTCAGAAAATGTGTGGATTAAACAGAATTTGGGTAACTTTTCTTTTACAGACATCTAATTTGTACCACTTCATTCTTTGAGATTACTCCACACAGAGGCTTTTTCAAGTTGCTATTGATTTTTTAAATTACGAGAAACTATTTGCACTGCTAATCTTACCCACAAATGTGCCACTTAATTTTTTAGATTAATCCACACAGAGGCCTTTACAGGTTTCTATTGTTTATTCAAATTATGAGAAACAATTTTCACTATTAATCTTATCCGTTTCCTTGTGCACACTACCCTGTCTTTATTTATGATAAAAATGCGGTCATTCAGATTATAGACTATGAGTGTGCAAAAATACTCTCAAAAGTGTTTTGAAAATCATTTTATTACCAATATTGTTTTGTGATACCTGTTGTTCCAATCATCTTTCTATCTATGATACCATTAGTTTAAAATCTTGTAAATTGCTGCAAAATATCATTCTACTGTTATTAGTCTGAATGTTATCATTCCTTTTTATTAGTCTGAATGATCACTTAAAATTTTTTTGTTTAATTACTTTATCTTACCTCCTAATTACAAGATTGTTAAACTGATTGTTTACTTTTTTAATGGCGTGACCTTTCAGATTCCATTTTCTTATATTTTTCCAATGTAATTTAGGAATTTTTCTAGTCAATTTATATTAAATATTAAATTTTCTTAGTCAATTTATATTAAATATTATTATCTAAATTGTTATGATTGTTGCATATAATTTTGCTCGTTGGATAGTTTTTATTACAGATGCTTTTTTTGTTGTTGTTGTTTTTTTTGGTTTTTGGGCCACACCCGGCATTGCTCAGGGTTTACTCCTGGCTGTCTGCTCAGAAATAGCTCCTGGCAGGCACGGGGGTCCATATGGGACACCGGGATTCGAACCAACAACCTTTGGTCCTGGATCGGCTGCTTGCAAGGCAAACACCGCTGTGCTATCTCTCCGGGCCCTACAGATGCTTTTTCATAGAGCACCTCTATATTTTAGTAGTGTCAGGTTTCTTAACAGCCCATTATGTTTGCAGGATATTGGAGCTTCTTTAGGATCTTCCTTGTTACTAAATCATAATCAAATCACTTTATTAAAGTTCTTATTTTTTCCATTATGCCATACTTTTGGTTTCAATAAAAAGCAAGTTGCAAACTCTGCTTAGATTATGTTGGTATTTATATATTAAAAAAACACAATATGTCTTTTATTTGTTTTGTTTTTGTTTTGGGATTACATCCGGCAGTGCTCAGAATTACTTTCTGCTCTCAGAAATCGCTCCTGGCAGGCACAGGGGACCATATGGGATACTGAAATTCGAGCCACCATCCTTCATGGGTCAACAGTGTGCAAGGCTAAAGGCCTACTGCTGTTCTATCTCTCCAGCCCCTCAATATGTGTTTTCTAATCACATTTTTATGAGTGGCTATATAAAGGTTTAAAAGCAATAAGATTAAATTTTAATAGTGACTATTTTAATTTTTATTTATTAATATTTTTTTGGTTTTGGGGCCACACCCAGCAGTGCTCAGGGGTTACAAGTGGCTCTGCACTCAGAAATCACTCCTAGCAGGATGGGGGAACCATATGAGATGCTGCAGATCAAACCCAGGTTGGCTGCATGCAAGGCAAGTGCCCTACCTGCTGGCAGTGCCAGTGACTCTTTTTTTAGAAAAAAGTGAAAGATGTTGAATTTGAGGTTGGTAGTCAAGGAGATAACTGAGAGCCATTTTAATAAGGAAGTATTTTGTTACATGGCCTTATCTTTAAACTCCATTTAATGCATGTTATAGCTAAAGATAACTGTAACTGTAATTATTTTATGTATTTGAAATATCAAATATATAGATTAGATATTAATAATATAGGGGCTGGAGCAGTAGCACAGTGGTAGGGCATATGCCTTGTGTGCAGTTGACTCAAGATGGACCTGGGTTTGATCCCCGGCGTCCCATATGGTCCCCCAAGCCAGGAGCGATTTCTGAGTGCATAGCCAGGTGTAACCCTGAGCGTCACCGGGTGTGGCCCAAAACCAAAAACCAAAAAAAAAAAAATATATATATATATAAATAATACAATTATATTATATATAACCTATACATATTTTATATGTGATTCAGAGTACATTATTAAAAGTATAATTAAATAGTTTTTTAAAGAAATGTTCATATTTTTCTATGTATAACCATCATTAAGTATTTAGTTCAGTTCTTTGCTATATCATTTTTCCTCTGTATTGACTTATTTTAAACATTTAAATTAAAGTATACATACAACTTATAGTATTTTTTGGGGGGAGCACACCTGGTTACACTCAGGATTTACTCCTGGCTTTGCACTCAGAAATTGCTCCTGGCTTGGGGGACCATATGGGATGCTGGGGGATCGAACCATAGTCCATCCTAGGTTAGCCAAGTGCAAGACAAATGCCTTACCACTGTGCCACCGCTTTGGCCCCAGCTTATAGTATTTTTAAAGAAATGTAACAGTATATTTATTTTACAGTGTTTTCATCAATTCACAATGTAACATATTTTTTTTTAGTATAAAAATTTACTTTTCAATAGCACAGCAGTAGGGCACTAGGAGCAATTTCTGAGCGCAGAGCTAGGAGTATCCCCTGAGTGTCACTGTGTGTGGCCCCAAAACAACAACAACAAAAAATAAAAACAAAAAACAAACAAAAAATTTAGTGTATTAATCCCTAATAGCAAATGTTGAGATAGTTTCCACTTCATTTATTTATCATTCAGCAATTCACTTTCATACTTTAAAGCCAAAGAAAATTTAATTTAAGAAAGGCATTTGTAAGCTAGGGAACAATCAAGTCAAATGAAAAAGAATGAAGAGTATAGAACAATTTTATATCAGGAATGGTTGCTGCAACTAGACAACAATGGAGAGAGAGTGTGATATTATTTGTCTTGAGTTTATTATGTGGAAATGTACTTGCATGCAGAAATCAGAATGCTTGGTTTATGATAGGGGTTAACTAAGTATGGCCCTCCAAGGACATTTATCTGGCTTGCAGGATGTTTTTGCCGCACTGCCTGTCCAACTTAGCAGCCCACTCCTCCCAGCCCACCATATGCATATATAGGATGTGGATCACACTCTCTGATTCCCCTCTTTTTCTCTGTTTCTCAGTGTCTGGCCAGGGTCGTCAAACTATGGCCTTGCCAAAAGCAGGGCCATGGTTCCCATTGAAATACTGGTAGATTACTTGTTCTTCATTTTAAATATTGTATTTGTCCCCACACTTAAAAAAAAAAGATATATGCAGTGTTCATTGAAATTTGTTCATAGTTTTTTTTTTTTTAAACTATGGTCTAGCCCTCCAAACAGTCTGAGAAATACTGAACTAGCCCTCTGTTTAAAAAGTTCAGAACCCCTGGTTTAAGGTAATACTGAAGAAGCAATGAGACCTTTCATACAAGTTTCTCTGAGATTTACTGTTGTCCAGTAGAAACCTGGTTATTGGTGATTAGATTGTACAAACAGAATATTCAATATTATCAGAAGAGGCCTGGATTACTTCAGAGTCATAGTTGCTGTTATTGGAATGCTCAAATAGAATATTCAATATTACCAGAGGTACTGATAACTTATTTCTTCTCTACTTGCAATTTGAAATTCTGTGTTTGGATGTATTCTGGTTTGTATATAAAAGTCTTCTACAGAATGTGCTGCACAGATGTAATATTTCTGTACTTTGGGATATCCAGAATGGTTGGGTTTCCAATTTATCATACATTTTTACAGTTCTTTAAGTAGATGACCTCACAAGGTAACCTGTAATAAATCAGTCTGAGATTACAGTAGTTTTTGAGTCTTTGGGAGTGAGGGGACTTGGGCACACCTGGCAGAGCTCAGGGACAATGTAAAGTGCCTGGGATTGAACCCAGGTCGGCCAGGTGCAAGGCAAGAACCTAACATCCGGGGCTGGAGAGATAGCATGGAGGTAAGGCGTTTGCCTTTCATGCAAGAGGTCATCGGTTCGAATCCCAGCGTCCCATATGGTCCCCCGTGCCTGCCAGGAGCAATTTCTGAGCATGGAGCCAGGAGTAACTCCTGAGCACTGCCGGGTGTGACCCAAAAACCACAAAAAAAAAAAAAAAAAAAAAAAAAAGAACCTAACATCCTCTGTACTATTTCTCAGCCATGTGAGAAAGAACTTTGTTGTTACAGAAGTTATTTTCAAAAATGAGGAATACAGAGACATAAAATATTGAGTATTAATGGTATTCAAAATTAAGCTGATGGGGAATATTTAAAATTTTCAAGGATCTCAAATAAAAACTACACCATATTTTTTGATATGGGACCAGAAGAAAGATGAGTTAAAATCTGCATAAAAAAAACTTTAAGATATTTTAAGATTTTTTTTTGAATGCGACCATGATTCTACTTGTTTCCTCCAGCACATTCATTGACCTATGGCATGCACTGGGTAAGCATTGTTGAATAAGTAAATTATTGTATTTGTTTGACCTTTATTTGCATCTGGAAAAGTCTCTTGAGCACCATTGCAATGGACTTCTAGTAGTTTGCTCCAATAATCTTGTTTCCATGGTAAAATGAATCTGCATCTACTCTCCAGGGGTATGTAGGAGGCTGGCAGCATCTCTGTCAATTGTGAGGTCACCAGCAAGACCTGGCAGTAATAAGTCCTTCCCCACATTGCAGCTGTGCAGCTTTCTCAGTAGTCTCATTCAGTTCTACTTAAAGTGCATAACTGGGCTGGAATTGCATGAGATAAGTGCTGGGAGAGCTCATCACCATGGTGAACGTCCCTGAAACATGGAATGACTAACCCTATAACCACTACGTGAATGACTTAATGTGCCCCCAAAGTCATTAAATGCTAGAATGGGTGGCATGTTGGAAGCCACTTTAAAAAATATATGGGTCAAAATTAAGAAGTTTAAAATGTCAGGGCTGATGATTGTTCAATGGGCTCAAGATATGCCCTGAATATATGAGGCCTGGAGTTGATTCCCTGCACTACATGTTCTCAGATACAGCCTACAACCTTCAAGCGAACTCAAGCTTCACTAGATGTGGTTCAAACACATGACCCCTACCAAAGGAAACGAAGTTGTTTGTAGTCTTGTGATTAAACTAAATAGAACATGTAATAGAAGGTGGGAACTTCAATTCTCTCATTTGCAGAAAAACAAAAATGCCAGGTGGTTATGTTATTCCATTGGAGGATCCTGTTATACAAACCAGGGAGAGCCCCTTTGTTCTTAGGTGCTTTGATTTTTGGAAGTGGAGGTTGGCAGGAGGTGGTGTGAGGCCACACTAGGCTGTGCTCAGGGCTTATTCCTGGCTCTGTCCAGGGATTACTCTGGCAGTTCTTGGGGTAGAAGCAGTGGTTCTAGGAATTGAACCTGGGTTCACTACATTCTAAGTGCCATTAACTCTGTGCGATCTCTCTGACCTATATTTTGTGGTTGAATTTAAGAGTATGTTGAACATCTTATGTAGAACTGTCGGACCATTAGTAAACCTGAGCAATATGGGCTAAATAGGCAACATCTTCCTCTGAGTGAAAAGAAAAGTAAGTTTAAACTTTTATGCCTGACACTACTTAGGCATCATTTAAATGTGGCTTAGTTATATTAATCAGTATATACTAATTAACTTTTATATTAATTAGTAATATACCTAATTTAATTAATTGCAGCACTGGCATCCTTGTTAAAGAAGTTCTAGAAAGAATTCATTCTGTGTTTAGTCAATTCTACAAGTTTTTATTTTTCTTTAATCTTAATCAACCCTATTTCTCGGACTTACTGATTCCTTCCTCCTGTTCCCAATATTAAGAGAGATTAGGATTTAGTCACAAGTCCTTTTTCTATCCTCATTCAGGCTTGAAAATATCGTTCCTTCTTATGGATTGAAAAATGCCATTTATGTGGGCTATTCTCTAAATTTCTAGCTAGAAAGTCTTCCTTGAGCTTTATAACCAACTTTGTTATGACTTCTTCAATAAGCTATCACAAATAGAGCAAAGCAATTACAGTCCTAACAGAACATTTGCTTCCTTACTCCTAAAGTTTTTCTTTTTTCATCCTTCATATCTAATATTTATATCTCAATTATAAATCTCTAGCTCCCTCTCTTGAGTACTTGAGTCAGACACTTTGGAATCCTCTAGTACTCTGCCTCTCCAGATTCTCCCATTTCAACTATCAACAAATGTTGAGGGCTGCTGTCTGGTTTGCCCAAGAATGGAATATGAATATCAAGTGTATTTACTTTTTGCCATAGCTGCAGTCCAGCCATCATGGCCTTGCACTTGAACCACGATTTTAATGGACTCCAAAGTTGCCTCTTTTATTCTATTCTTCTCACCATAGAATCTACTTTCCAAAGACAACAGAATAATTTTCCTCAGAATGCACATGTAATTTTGCAATCCACTGGCAGATTTTTCCAATTACACTTTACATCAAGTCTATCTCATTATAGTCTTCAAAGCACTGCATGAACTGTGCTCTGCCTAACTTTCTGTTCTGCTCCTTGCTGCTGTTGTTATTATCTATGACTTACGTGATTGCATTGGTCTTCTGGCAGTGTTTTTTACTTGATTCCTGACTTAAGGATAGATAAGATCTTTCTCACTGGTAAAATTTCTTCTTCTCACACCATTATTTACTGTCCTAATGACTTCAGCAGCTTCATAATCAGTCTCTCCTCCCTCCTTTTAGCTGCTCTTTGAAATTAATTAATTTAAGCCATACAGATAGACCATTATATAAACGAATGTGTATTATAGCATTTGAAAGAAAAATAATCATCCTGTCCTCTTCTTATTATCCTTGTTTTCTTCATCAGGAGTGCATTCTTCTATTATTTGTGTTTAAACTTTAAGGTAAAAATTAACCAATAAATGGTTATAACCAATAAGTTTTAATTCCTGCCCCTGTGTTTAAGAGTGACCTCTGGTGGTACTCAGGGGACTCAATGTAGTGCTGTGGATTGAACCTGGGTTGGTTGCTTTGCAAGGCAAGTTTGTGACTTATAGCCTGTCCTCTCCCCAACTTAAAATGTCTATTTATTCAACTCAAAGCCATTGTATATCATTCTTCTCATGTTTCCCAGGGGCTCATCTTTGTATATAGCTTTACTCCTGATTGCCATCTCTCCTCCACTTATGTTCCTCTCAATGCTTCTTCTCACTAGGTTTTGCCTTAAAAGCTCTTTCCTTAGAAGGATGTCACGAGGTCATCCCCTTCTAGTATCTTGACCCTTACTCTATTTTTTTCTGATTATTGTTTTTTAGTGAAACTTTTAATACTCATGAGTTCTAAATATGTCTATATATATCTATACGTATCATATATATGTCTGTATATGTATATTTTTATCTATGTTTATATGTCTGTTTTCCCCTGTATTTTCTCCTAATATATAATTATGGTCTTTGAAGACATACTAAATCTTTCCTCTTTTATCACTAGATTACATTGCTTATTGTAAATAATAGGTATCCTCCTGTACCCTCCCCTCCCCATTCTGGTAATCTCAGTAATGTGGTCTGAGTTCAGGATTTTTTTTTTTTATCTTTACCTACTCCCCTTATTTGTTTATATTGCACTTGGTGAGATCATCAAGTATTCTTTCTCTTTCTGACTTTGGGAATATGACTTTCTTCATTTCTATCCCCATTGTCTCTAAAGAAAAGGATTCATCTTGTAGCTGAGTAGTGATCTATTGTGAGTTTTTGTCAGAGATAGGAATTTAAAACCAATTTTAAAATGTTCCTTTTTTGGCATTGTATATGCATACATATATACATACAAACACACAAACACCAAGCTTCTTTTTTTTATTTATATTTTTTTGGTTTTTGGGTCACACCCAGCAGCGCTCAGGTACTACTCCTGGCTCCATGCTCAGAAATCACCCCTGGCAGGCTCGGGGACCATATGGGATGCCGGGATTTTAACCAATGACCTTCTGCATGAAAGGCAAATGCCTTACCTCCGTGCTATCTCTCCGCCCCCAACACCAAGCTTCTTTTTATAGAAGACCTACTGTGTAATTGAGACTCAGTTTGAGGATCAAGGTATTAATGCATCAGACATTCATCTACAGTTTTTATATGTTTGCACAATGCCAGAGCTTTTCAGTACTGTTCTTTAGAAGAGCATAGGCTTCTTTCAGTGCTCACTCAATATCTCACACACTAGCTCTTTTACAATAGAATACTTCTCTTCAGGTTGGGGACCTTGACTTTCCCTTTCCTATCAAGAACATTGCTATTTAATGTTTTCTGTTACACAAACTCAATTTCATATTTAACAGCTCATATCCAGCAGTTTTTAAAATGTTTTTTTGTCCTATGTTTGCTCTGTCCTGATCCTCTTTTTATACAAATACTGTGACCCCCTCAAGCCTCTTCTGTCCTGAAATCATACTGATTTGTCATTTCCACCCTTAATTCTTAGTGTATTTTGTTCTGGTGATATATTACATGCTATTTTTTTCACTAGGCTATTATACAGGATTCCCAGATAAATACTTTGAGCCCATCCACTAAAAGTTAACCTAGAATTTCAAGGTTCTGGAAAATAAAGAACATTTTGAGAAAAAAAGCCTGGAAGAAAGAGAAGTTGTGATAGAGGGTTGCAGGCATGCTTGAGTTCTTTGAGTAGAAGATGAGGCAGTGGAATTTGAAAGAGTTAATCTGGAGGCATGGAAATTTAGAGTCATGTTGCCATACAATTGTTTTTGTTGTTATGCTTACATTAGAGCTTTTTTATTTCGGGTGTTTTTTCTTGTTTCAATTTTAACTCATAATGAACTTGAACTCTAAATAAAAGAAACATTTCTATTAGGTGAACTGAAGCAATAGAATATAAACATTTATACACATTGACCAAATTGAATTTCATGAAAATAATTACATGATTGTTAAATGCTGTTTAATTGAATTACAAGGCAGCACTTGAATAGAGTGGGGAATAGGAATTCATGTTCTTCCATGTAAAAACTCAGATGAAATTGTATAATTTGTTAGGGACAAAGTGGCCTTAATGTGGGAACACAGAAAACCTGAAGATTTTCTGCAATTGTTCTTTAATGCAAGTCAGTGTTGAGGAAGATACAACTAAAGGGATAATGTTGCCTGCAGTGTGGGATGGTTTCTTGGTCTGATTCAGAAGCCTGAGGAGAGAACTCAGAGCACTTAGTACTCATGTGCCCAGAACTGAAGGAGGATATATATTGTGATTGCACTGTTTATATTTCTAAATTTTTTGCTCTTTTCAAAATTTACCCTCTCTGTTTTTAATTTTATTTTATTTTATTTTATTGAAACCACTATGAGTTAGAAACTCCTTAATAGTTGGTTTTCAGACATACAATAAATCAAGGCCAATCCTTCCACCAGAGTCCACATCTTTTCACCAATTGCATCCAATACGACCTCCCCTGCCCCTCCTCCAGCCTGCCAATATAATAGGCCCAATTAAAATTTAGTTTGGTAAAGTTTGGATCTCTTGATTTCATTGTTGTTACCTTTGGCTTGAATATTCAGTTCTGTCCTATTTTAACATTATCAGTGTACTGAGATCACTTGGCCCCTGGTCTCCATCCTTTCATAATTTTTTTTCTCCTTCTCACTCAGTTTCTTTATTTCTCCTTGCTCTGAGGCCAAGGATGTTCAAGACAACTCCCATTTAAACCAGTGCATTTCTTCATGCAGTTATTCTAAATACCACATGAGTGATATTATTCTGTACTTATCTTTCTTCTGCTTACTTCATTTAACATATCATCCAGTTTCATCCGTGTTGCATCAAATTGAATGGTTACATCACTCCTTACATTCCATTCTATATATGTATCACATCTTCATGACCCACTCATCAGTTGGTGGACATCTCAGTTGATTCCAAGTGTGAGTGCTTCAGTAAAAAGTTCGGTGCATACATCTTTTTGAATAAATGCTTTTATCTCCTGGGGATAGATAACCAAAAGTGGGATTGTTGAGTCATATGGAAGCTCAATTTTGAGTTTACTGAGAACTCTCATATTGTTTTCCATAGGCATTAGATCAGGCAGTATTTCCACGAGTACTGGGTGAGACTTCCTTTATCACAACAGCCCTGCCAACAGAGGTTTGTTGTCATTATTTTTTGAAATATGCATTCCACACTGCGGAAGATATCTCATTGCTGTCTTGAATTCTCTAATGATAAATGATGACGAGCTTATTTTTTTTTTATGGCCATCTATTGATCTTCCTCTGAGAAGTGTCTGTTCACTTCCTCTCCCAATTTTTTGTTTGTTTGTTTGGTTGGTTTTGGGCCATACCTGGTGATGCTCAAGGGTTACTCATGGCTATGTGCTCAGAAATCGCTCCTAGCATGGGGGACCATATGGGATGCTGGGGGATTGAACTGTGGTTCATACTAGGTCAGCGCATGCAAGGCAAATGCCCTATGGCTGCACCACCGCTCTGACCCGTTCTCCCAACTTTTTGATGGGGTTTTTAATATTTGTGGAGTTAGCTTAGATGAGTATTTTGTATATTCTAGATATCAAGTCTTTATCTGATAGACCAATTTTCCCCCACTCAACTGTCTTCTTGTTTTAGTATGTGGGTTTATTATTTATTTATTTATTTATTTATTTATTTATTTATTTATTTATTTATTTGCCATACAAAAACTTTTTAGTTTGTTGTAGTTCCATTTATTCAGATTTGATTATGTAGTCCTTGCCATTGGCATCCTATCATTGAAAATTTCTTTGAGGTAAGTTCTGGAGTGTTCTGCCTTTATTTTCTCAATGAACTTGATGTTTCAAACTAATTTCAAGGTCTTTGATCCAATTTTGAATTCACTTTTGTGTAAGGTGTGAGATATGGATCAATCTTTAGTTTCTTATACATGTTTATACAATTGTTCCAATGCCATTTGTTAAAGAAACTATCTTTAACCCATTTCAAGTTCTTGACTCGTTTGTCAAAGATTAATTGACCATATACTTGGGTGTTTGCCACTGGATATTCTATTTCAACCTATTGGTCTGAAAGTCTATCTTTGTTCCAATATCATGCTGTTTTAACCACTATTTATTTGTAGTAGAACTTCAAGTTAGGTAATGAGATGCCTCTAATTTATTTACTTTTTATTTTACGGTATGGAATTGGCTAGCTTAGATCTGTTATTGGTTTCGTAGAAACTTTATAATTGATTGTGCTAAGTCCTTGAAGAATGTTGTCTGAATTTGAATAGGAATTGCATTGAATTTATATAGTAGTTTAGGAATATGGTCATTTTGAGAATATTGATTCTTCAAATCCATGAACATGAATTTTTTTTTTATTTCCATAGGACTTCTTCAATTTCTTCCTTAAGTGTTTTGAAGTTTTCATGTTATAGGTCTGCAGGGTAGTGGAATCTATTTTGAGCTTTTTTAAAATTTATTAATATGAATATGTTAATAAAATCTTCTTGTCTCAATTGTTTCAAATGAGAGATCTGGCTTAATTCTTATATTCTTTCCTTTATACTTAAGGATTTTCTTCTACTTTACTACTTTAAGGAGTACATCTCTCCCTTTGTCTTTTGCCATTTGAATTACTATATAACTTTGTGTTATTCTGTTAGTCTATTTTGTTTGGCACTCCTTTGTCTCTGATTTGTACAGCACACCTCTTTCCAGAGAGTGGGGATGTACTCTGGTTTTATCTTCCTCACTACCTATTCTTTCCCTTTTCCTCTCCTTCTGGTATTTCTATAATTTGGAGATTATTTCTCTTTTTATTCATCAAGTGCCTTAAATTTTCTTCCAATGTTTTGCCTCTCCTTTCTTTTTAGACTTATTAATGTTTATTTGAAATTTATCTTTATGTTAGTCTATACTATTCTTCATCTATGTAATTCTGCTACTATGGCTTGAAAACATGTTTTTTAGTTACTTCAGTTCGATTTGTATGGACTCTATCATCTTCTGAAAGTTGTTCTTTGAGTTGGTTGAATTTTCCACCTACAGATTTTTTAATTTCACAGGCTAGCACCTCCTTCTTTTCTCTTTTTTTTCTAATAATTTCTTTATTTAACCACCATAACTACAAACATTCATATTTGGGTCAACCATAAAATGCACACTGCCATCACCAGTGCAACATTCCCACCACCAACGTCATCCACATCCTCCCTCCCCATCCCCTGTCTGTATTTGAAACAGGCATTGTATTTTGTACTCTATCATTGTCATGGTAGTTGTTAGTGTAGTTATTTCTCTAACTGTACGTACAACTCTGTGTGATAAGCTTCATATTTTAGGCTGGTCCTTCTGGCCCTCATCTCTATTGTCTTTAAGTATTATTACTAAACTATCTTATAATTTTCTTAAATCCTGCAGATGAGTGAAACTATTCGTGTTTATATCTCTCCCTCTGACTTATTTTACTCAGCATAATAGTCTCCATATTAATCCACGTACATGAAAATTTTGTGACTTCATTCTTTCTAGACACTGCATAATATTCCATTATGTAGATGAATTACCATTTCTTTAGCCACATACCCAGTTTTTGGCAACTGGCTATTTCCTGATTTTGGCTATTGTAAATAGTTCTATGAGCATAGGAGTGCAGAGGGCATTATTATATTGTTTTTATATTATTATCATGTTATATAATATATAATTATATATAACATATTATATATAATATTATATTATATTGTGGTCCTAGGATATATACCTAGGACTGGTATTGCTGGATCATGGAGTCAATGTCCAGTTTTTTAAAGGAACATCTATATTATTTTCTAAAAGGCTGGACTAGATGGCATTCCCACCAAAAGTGAATGAGGGTTCCTTTCTCCTCACATCCATGGTAGCATTTGGTTGTTCTTGTTCTTTGTGATGTTTGCCAGTGTCTATGGTGTGAAATGATATATGTATTGTTGTTTTTATTTCATCTTCACGATTATCAGTGATGTGGAGAAATTTTTTACATGTGCCTTTTGACTAGTTGTACTTCTTATTTGAGGAAATGTCTATTTATTTCTTCTCACATTTTTGGATAGGGTTACATTTTTTTTTTTATTAAGTTCTGTCAGTACTTTATATACCTTATATATTGGCACTTTATCTGATGGGTATTATGTCAATAGTTTCCCCTATCCTGTGGGTTGTATTTGTATCCTAGCCTCTGTTTTCTCTGAGGTGCAGAAGCTTCTCAGTTTTATATAGTCCAATTTGTTTATCCCTGCTTCCACTTGTTGGGACAGTGGTGTTTCCTCCTTGAAGATGCCTTTAGTCTCAGTGTCATGGAGTGTTTTACCTACTTTCTCATCTATATATCATATGGTTCTTGGTCTGGTATCAAAATCCATTTTAATTTGACCTTTGTTCATGGTGTTAGATGGAGGTCTGAATTCTCTTTTTTATTGCATGTAGCTGACCTAGTTCCTCTTGTTGAAGAGGTTTTCCTCTCAAAAGGTCTGAAAGAATTTGTTAGTGAATCCATCTGGGCCTGACTGGGCTTTTTTTTTTTTTTTTTTGAGAAGACTTTTGATTACCATTTTAAGTTCCTCAATATTGATGGGTCTGTTAAAATATGCTATATTATCTTGGTTCAATCTTGAAGGGTTCTGAGTCCAACAATTTGTTTATTTTCTTTCAGGTTCTCATGTTTTGTGGTATAGAGTTTCTAAACAAAATCTCTGATTACTCTTTTATTTTCAATAGTGTCTATAGTAAACTCCCTCTTTTCATTTCTAATTCAGTTTATTAAGTTTCTCTTCCTTTTTTGTGAGTTTAACTAGTGGTTTATCAATCTTGTTTAATTTTTCTTTTTTTTTTTAATTTTTATTGTGACTGAAGTGCATTACACAGAATTATTTACGGTACATAGTGACAATGAATGAAGGGCATTCCCACCACCAATGTTGTCCTCCCTCCACTTCTGTTCCCAGCATGTCTCCCATATCTTACTCCTTTATCCCCCTATAATACTAGTGTAACTGGTCTCCACTTTACAGCTTGTTGTAGATTGGGTATCTATTCTGTTGTCATTGACTTTGGGTTTGGTGTTCCAGTCTGGTCATTTTTTATTTTCACTACATGTTCTTATGACTGGTCCTGGTAGCATTATTTTCCCTCCTTAATTTATGAGGCTGAATGATTCAAGTTATGATATTCTGTTGGAGATAAAAAAAAAAAAAGGTTAAGGAAGGGGCCGGGAAGATGGCGCTAGAGGTAAGGTGTATGCCTTGCAAGCGCCAGCATAGGATGGACCGCAGTTCCATCCCTTGGCATTCCATATGGTCCCCCAAGCCAGGGGCGATTTCTGAGTGCACAGCCAGGAGTAACCCCTGAGCATCAAACAGGTGTGGCCCAAAAACCAAAATAAAAAAAAATCTTATTAAAAAAAAAGGTTAAGGAAAAGAGAAGAAAAATATGGTATAACTACTAAAAAAAATCACCAAACAATATCCACAAGAGTGAAAAAAAAAGAAAAAAGTGGAAGAAAAAGAGAAGGAAAATAATATCAAAAACAAACAACAAAACAAAACAAGAAAAAGGAATGCTGGAGTGGCAGGGTTTGGTGTTCTCCTTCCCCCACTCTTTTTTTTTTTGCATAGGCACAGTGATTATTGGGGAAGGAAGGAAATTCCCGTGACCTAAGAGATTCAGGGTTTCTCCACTCTTGAAGCATATTGTCATGGGAACAACCACTAGCTCCATACCTTCTCATTGCCATAGCCCAGGTTTTTTTTTTTTTTTTTTTTTTTTTTTTTTTTTTTTTGTGGTGTCAGGAAACTTTACTCTGATGAGAAAATCAGGCCACTGTAGCTAACAATCTTGGTATTTGTGCAGGTCCTAGGACAAGGCCTAGGATAGAGTCTTTACAGTTCTTGAGGTTCTGTTTCATCATTGTTGGTGTGTTCAGTTTTCTGTATCATGTGCTCCATGTTTTTGCTTGTTCCCTAAGCTGAAGTCTAGGAAATTATGGTTTCAAAGGCTCTGCTCTGTCTGTGTTGTCCAAATTGGGCCTCTGTACTAAGAAATCTTGATTTTTATAAGAGTCCTGGGCTACAGCCTAGGGTAGGGTTTTCCTTAATGGTCTCAAGGTAAGCTCTGCCCAGTCACGGTTGTCAAAGTCAGTTTTCTGTAGTTAGTGCTCTTATTTTTCATAGTTCAAAGGACAATACATCTTCTGATTTCCACTTAGTGTTAGGTGATGTGATAGAACTTTCTGGTCTTAGGTCAAGTTGTCATTTCTTCGCTGTCCTCATTGTTGAATTTTTCTTATGAACAAACTCTTGATTTTTTGACTTTCAGTTGTTTTCTGGATTACCCATTTATTGATTTCTGCTGTAAGCTTTATTATTTCCTTCCATCTTCCTATTTTGGTTTATTTTGTTGGTTTATTTTATTATTTCAACTTTAGCTGTGTCAAATTGATAATTTGAGTCTTCAGTCTCATTAGTTTTCAGGAATCTTTTTGATTTCCTCTTTGATTTAGTCTCTGACCCAGTTTTTCAGTGGTGAGCTGTTTAATTTCCAAGTGTTAACAATTTCCCTCTGTGTCTGTTTGTTATTCATATCCAATATCAGTACATTATGAACTGAGAAGTTAGTATGTACAATTTCTATCCTCTTTTTTTTTTTTTTTTGGTTTTTGGGTCACACCCGATAACATTCAGGGGTTACTCCTGGCTATTCACTCATGGCTTGGGGGACTATATGGGATGCCAGGGATAGAACTGAGGTCCATCCTTTCATGGGTCAGTTGTGTGCAAGACAAGTGCCCTACCATTGTGCTATCTCTTCATACCCCTCTATCCTTTTTATTTTATGAAAATACATTTTATGGGCTAGTATGCAGTCTATTTTGGAGAATGACCCATGTGCATTGGAGAAGTATGTGTATCCAGTTTTCTGATGGATGAGCCCTTTATATATATAATGTAATATTATATATATATATATATATATACACACACACACTAGGCAAATTTCTTCTATTGATCCTTTTAGTGCTAGCATATTATTGTTAGCTTTCAAACTGGTTGATATATTATGTGGTGACCAGATAGTGTTGAAGTTTCACATTATTGTGTTGTTATTAAATCCTTCATGTTTGTTAGCAGTTGTTTTAAATATTTTGCTGGTACCTCATTGGGTGCTTATATGTTTAGGAGTGTGATTTCTTCCAGTTGTACATATTTCTTGATTATTACAAAATATCCAACTTTGCCCCTTATAACCTTTTAAAGTCTAAAGTCTGTGTCATCTGAAATTAGTATTGCCACTCCAGCCTTTTTAAGGTAGTTGTTCCTTGATTGATTATCCTCCAACCTTTTGAGTTTGAGTTTGTGTTTATTCTGACTATTCAGATGTGTTTCTTTAGTCTTAAAAAAGTTGGATTCAGCCTTTTGTTCCATTTTGCCACTCTGTGTCTCTTAACTGGTGCATTTATTTAGTCCATTCACATTGGGAGAGATTATTGTCATAGGATTTAATGTCATCCTTTAGTACGAGTTTGGTGTGTCTGTGGTCTGTCTCATTTTCCCTTGTTAATAAAATGTATGGTGAATGTTTTTTGAGTGTTTTACTCTGTATTGGATTTGACCAATATATGAAACATATAAAACCTGGATACATCAAAATTAGTAAATATTACAGCCTTATTCAATCATTTTATAATTAAAGGTTGTTAATTACTATATCATCATTAGAAGTTATAATTCAGAGACTCTTAATTTAGTATATGTTCTTAGGTCATGCATTGTTTGTTCATAATTTTATTTTACTTTGTCTTTTTATTAGTTTTCAATGATTGATGTTTTGTGAATTACAGTATTGTTAGTGATGGTTTTCCATACAGATAATTTCAATACCACACCCCACTATAGTGTACTAATCTCCCTCAGGACCCTAATCTTCCTCCCTTTCAGCCATTACTCCCCAATTCAGTTATGTGGATCAGTTCTCCTTTGTGTTGCCTTTGGAGAAGGCCATTAAATTTTACTTTAATTCATTTTGTTAAATTTTATAGATATTAAAGAAATCAAATCATCTTTGTAGCCTGTGGATAGAATAATATTACAAAAATTTTATTTATGAAGACCACATCATAATTATCTTATTTAGTAGTCACACTATTAATTCTTTTTTTTGGCTTTGAAGGTTGTATAAAACTGAGAATTACATTATCAAGTGCAACATAACTAGGTATTTTAATATTCTGTATCAATGTTGCGTAATTTGGACCTAATCTTAAGATTCAAATGCAAGTATCAACTTAATTTTTTTTATTTTGAAGATAGTTTTTAACTTCCTTTGTTTTCATTAAATTAGGGCCTATATAAAATTTGTGAGTATTTTACATAATTTAAAATTTATAGAAGTTTCATAATTGAAGTAATGAAAAATATATGGAAATAAAACAACTCACTAGAAGCAATATTAAAGTATATTAAATTTGACAATTATTGTATCTATCTGAGATTCTAAAATAATAATTACAGGACATCTTTTTGTATCTCTCCAACCTTAAAGGTGTGTGTATGAGATAAAGAGAGTGTCCAGAAGAGTGAAAATTAGGAGAAAAACGAAGGTAATGACAATTTTATCAGTAACAAAAAGATAAATTTAAAAATTCATGAGGAATTTCAAATTACTATTAATTTGTGCTGGGACAATATTTCATGGTATTCAGGGGATTGAACATGTGGTGTTAAAGAATAAATTAGGATCAGCCTTGTGCAAGGCCTATGTCTTTCTTACCTCATATTATCTTCATGGCTTTAGGTTAATTTTATTTATTTAAAGAAAATGCATTATCATATAGTTGAAATAGTTGATAATAATGCATTTGTTTCTAGATAAGTGAAATGAAGTTATTAAAAACACACAAAAAGAAAAATATATAATGGAAGAGAAGAAAAGAAAAGAAAGAAAAAAAGGCAAAGTACAGTATGTAGCATATTTGTGAAATTATTGTATCTTCAATGAAGTTACTAATACAATGGCAGAAGGGTTAGTAAGCTCTTAGTTATTTATTCTGTTTAATTGGGCTATTTCTTTTGGGATGACAGTATCAAACAAATGAAGTTGTCCAGAAATTCAAAACACTATACCTGACTTTTAGGGGCATGTACTCAGCTGCCATGCTTCATGAAAAAAGTAAGATATGCGGGGAGAATGCCTGTACTCAAGGGCTGGAAATTCCAGCTCACTTCATGAAGCTCATCACAAAGAGTGATGAATGAGTTAGAGAATAAACTACATTGAGAACTATCCTAACAATGAGAATGAACAAGGGAAGTAGAAAGCCTGTCTAGAGTACAGGCGGGGTTGGGGTGGGGAGGAGGGAGATTTGGGACATTGGTGATGGGAATGTTGCACTGCTGAAGGGGGGTGTTCTTTGCATGACTGAAACCCAACCATAATCATGTTTGTAATCAAAGTGTTTAAATAAAGATATTTTTTTAAAAAAAGCTTTGGTTCTATCAGCCTCAAAACTGGTGTTCCTGAAGTGTGTTCAGATCGGTGTCTCCAAAGAAAATTGTAGAAAGTCAGTGATGAGGCAGGGCCATTGGGGAAAGTGTGATTCTTGTTGATGGATGTGCAAGCATGGCATTGGCAGGGTGGGGGCTTGGCTCATCCTCTCCTCCTGAGATGGCAAGTTTTCTGCTGAGTAGGCCAGTGTATCATCTACATTAATTTTTTGGGGGGGAGCCATACTCGATGACACTCAGGGGTTACTCCTGGCTCAGAATTTGCCCCTGGCTTTGGGGGTTCATATGGGACACCAGGGGTGGGACAAAGGTCCGTCCTAAGTTAGCCGCATGTAAGGCAAATGCCCTACCATTGTGCAGTCGCTCTGGCCCCAGCCATCTAGATTAATTTTTAAGATATCTTGTAATATAAAAACCTGTGTAGAATATATGATTCAATATGTACCCATTACTGGGCTCTCTGTTTAGGAGATTCAAAGCACTTTAATCCCCAAAACCTCCTCTATGCTAGGCAGAACTAATATTTATGTGTAGATTTCACACTCCTCATATTCCATTTGGAAGAATTATTATGTGTTAAGAAGTAATTATGTTATCTTTTGTTAATTGTATATGGCTTAGGTTAAAGTGAATTAAATTCACTTAGTAAATGTTAAACAGAATTAGAAACTTTCATGTTGGAAATTGAGTATGCACAGTGCCGATTCCAGGATATTTCTTCAAAAATCATTATAAAGGGATCATGGAATAGTCAAATATATGTTACATGTAGGTTAGAGTAAAATAGTAAAAAATAAGAAACCAAGGGACCGGGCTGTTAGTGTAGTGGTATGGCGTTTGCCTTGCACATGGCTGACCCAGGATAGACCTCAGTTCATTCCTTAATGTCCCATATGATCCCCCAACCAGGAGCGATTTCTGAGCTCATAGCCAGGAGTAAACCCTGTGTGTCACCAGGTGTGATCCAAAAATAAAAAAAAAAATAGAGAGAGACCAAGTCATATGTATCTCCATGTGAAATATTTTCCCAGTAATAGTACAAATTTATATGTTTAAGAAGGAAGCAACTAATAGACTAGGCTTAGATTCAATATATTAAAATGAATTCTACATGTAAGATTCTGTATGTCCCCCTTCTCCTCTCTTTGTACTTCTTCTGATGTTAGGGTCTAACACCTGGTTGCAATGTGCTGAAGGCTACCCAGGTTTGCTGTGACAGTGTCATTCGGATCATACTCAGGATGTTGGCATGCTAATATTGAACTCAAAAACCCATACTTACAAAGCAGGTCTCTACCACTGACCTGGGCTTGGCCATATAAGTTCTGTTTATTGATGCTCACCATGTTTTACAGCCTTAACTTCCTGTCCACAGTTGACTAAAAGTAACAACATGACACTGTACAAAATTAACCTTGCTTATGTAAGTAGCTGTTTTGTTTTATAATTTATTATTCAAAACAAATGCTAAGTGGGAGGCTTTAAGATTTTACATTATGCCACTACAGTGTCAACCTACATTTGCTTTTGATAGGCAACATGAATTACTTTATTACATAACTGTCCAAATGACTCTTTCGTGGAGGCAATTAAAAATGGCATCGTTTTTCTGTACATCCTTTAAGTCTAAATGACTCTGTGGGCCTCCCAAAGGGAGCCTTTAACATTCCAAATTTTTTTACTGTACATCTGTTGCTGGCATTTTGCCTCCCACCCACACAGGCTAAATGAAATTTGTGCTTATTCAGTAAAGTACATAAAGATTTTAGGTCATAAAACTGTGAGACAGTTACCTTATCTGAGAGAGGAGGTGCTGCCACTAGGCTTCCTAGTTGCCCCATGTGCCCTTTTGAAAAGAAATGGTATGTGGGTGAGCCAGATCACCTAGAAAGTGAGTTATTTGAATCGTAATTTTGAGTATATTTGTTATGTTTTATGTTCCAGATGGGGTTTATACAGCTCAATGAGGACTTCATCTTTATCGAACCTCTCAATGATACAGTAGCCATCACAGGTCACCCTCACCGCGTCTATAGGCAGAAAAGGTCCACAGAAGAGCAAAACAGAGGGAAGTCATCTCATTACTGTGGAGTGATTCCAGGTAAGTCTCTCAAGCGTTGATACTTGAAACTACATATGGTTCCTCCAAAGCCCCATTAAGAACTACCCCTGAGCCAGGAATAACCCCTGGACACTGCTGTGTATGATTCCAAAACAAACACATTTTATCACCTTGCCTATTTCTCTACTGGTTTTCTCCTTTTAAAAATGTGAAAGGTGGCCAGAAATAGAATAGAGCATTTGCCTTGCACACAGCTGACCAATGTTCTATCCCTAGCATCTCATATGGTCGCCTGAGTCTGCCAGGAGTAATTTTTTAGTGCAGAGCCACAAATAACTCCTAAACACACCAGGTATGGCCCAACAGCGAGTGAGCGAGCGAGTGAGTGAGATAGATAGAGTAAGAGAGAGTGAGAGAGAAGTCTGTGGTTAATGACAAAGAAATATGTATTTTTAGACTTATCTTTTCATTTTCTATGTAACATTCAGTAATCGGTATATAGCATGACCTATATTATTCTTAGAATGTGAAATGTTCATCATGGCATGCTGTTCAACTCTCTGGAATAGAAATGACACACAGGCCATTCCAGAAATCATGAATAATAATGTGAGCTCATGTTCTTAATCTTTTAATTAGACCACAAGAGTTTTCTACTCCTTTCTTCCTTCTGTCCTCTCTCACTCCTCCTTTCTTTTTCTCTCCCCCCTCCCTTCCTTCCTCCCTCCCTTCCTTCCTTCCTTCCTTCCTTCCTTCCTTCCTTCCTTCCTTCCTTCCTTCCTTCCTTCCTTCCTTCCTTCCTTCCTTCCTTCCTTCCTTCCTTCCTTCCTTCCTTCCTTTCTTTCTTTCTTTTTTTTTTTGGTTTTTGGGCCACACCCGTTTGACACTCAGGGGTTACTCCTGGCTATGTGCTCAGAAATCGCCCCTGGCTTGGGGGGACCATATGGGACGCCGGGGGATCGAACTGCGGTCCGTTCCTTGGCTAGCGCTTGTAAGGCAGACACCTTACCTCTAGCGCCACCTTCCCGGCCCCTCTTTCTTTCTTTCTTTTTCTTTTCTTTCTTTCTTTCTTTTTCTTTTCTTTCTTTCTTTCTTTCTTTCTTTTCTTTCTTTCTTTCTTTTCTTTCTTCTTTCTTTCTTTCTTTCTTTCTTTCTTTCTTTCTTTCTTTCTTTTCTTCTTTCTTTTCTTTCTTTCTTTCTTTCTTTCTTTCTTTTCTTTCTTTCTTTCTTTCTTTCTTTCTTCTTTTCTTTTCCTTCTTCTTTCCTTTCTTCTTCTTCTTCTCTCTCTCTTCCTTCCTTCCTTCCTTCCTTCCTTTCCTTCCTCCTTCCTTCCTTCCTTCCTCTTCTTCCTTCCTTCCTTCCTTCCTTCCTTCCTCTTCCTTCCTTCCTTCCTTTCCTTCCTTCCTTCCTCTTCCTTCCTTCCTTCCATCCATCCATCCTTCCTTCCTTCCTTCCTTCCTTCCTTCCTTCCTTCCTTCCTCTCCTTCCTTCCTTCCTCCCTTCCTTCCTTCCTCCCTTCCTCCCTCCCTCCTCCCTCCTCCCTCCTCCTTCCTTCCTTCCTTCCTTCCTTCCTTCCTTCCTTCCTTCCTTCCTTCCTTCCTTCCTTCCTTCCTTCCTTCCTTCCTTTCTCCCTCCTTCCATTTCTCTTTCTTTTTTTTTCTGTATTCATTTAGCCTGAGAAAATTATTTTAGAAGCAAAATGAGCAGAGGATATTGAAAAGAGTGAAGATTTTTATTCTTGAGTCTTATTTTCAGTGTCAGAATATCTTAAATTTCGACGCTTCAGAGCTTCACATACATTTCTAACCATGGTAGCCTTGAGTTTGTCAATGCTTCCAAAAAAATGTTTGTTTTTTTTTTTTTAGATTTCTTTTCTTTTCTTTTTTTTTGGTTTTTGGATCACACCCGTTTGACGCTCAGGGGTTACTCCTGGCTATGGGCTCAGAAATTGCCCCTGGCTTGGGGAGACCATATGGGATGCTGGGGGATCGAACTGCTGTCCGTCCTATGCTAGTACTTGCAAGGCAGACACCTTACCTCTAGCGCCACCTTCCCAGCCCCCAGTTAGATTTCTTATCTCTCCTGGCATAGTTATTGAACTTGAAAGAATGTTATAAAAATAAAAAAAGATGGAATGGAAAATGGAACTATGTACTGGAAAGTTGCACTGGTGAAGGGGGGTGTTCTTTTTTTTATGACTGAAACCCAACTACAAATATGTTTGTATTCATGGTGCTTAAGTAAACAGTAAAATACAGAAGCAAAAACACACACACATGCAATGAAAATTGGAAATATGGTTCTGGAGCAGTGGCACAGGACAGTAATGCATCTGCCTTGTGTGTGCTAGCCTAGGACGGACTGTGGTTCAATCCTCTGGTGTCCCATATGGTCCTCCAAGTCAGGAGCAATTTCTGAGCACATAGCCAGGAGTAACCCCTGAGCATCATTGGGTGTGGCCTCCAAACCAAAAAACTAAAAATAAAAATTAAAAAAAAGGAAAAAAGGAAATATTTCTGTTATTGAAGAGGATCTGAAAGTCAGAGCCAGCATTCAGAAAACAAGCCAGCCATCTCAGTATCTACTGATATGAGACATATTTCTAATTAGAAGATGAGGAACATGTGAATACTGAAGTTATTGTTGTCAAGATGTTGAAATGTGGTTACAAATATCAAATTTGGAAATAGAGTATTTATTGCCAAGATACCAATTCCAAGGTCTTATTTTAATCTTTAATATGGTATTTGAGGCTGCTTCAGAAATATAAATTGTGATTTTAAATAGCAATTTCTGAAACATAGTCTATTCATGCCATCACTTATCTTATTTTAATTCTTAATTATAATATATTTAAATACAAATTAATTTGTCAATTCCTATTTTTTGTCATAACATCAGTCTTTGTGAGTATCAACTTTAGTAATAGTAAAGTGCACTTATTCTCATGAAGATAGTCAAGTTGATTTATGTAAGAACTACCCTTTTATGTTTTCTGAGCTGTAGAAATAAAGAAGCTCTAAACAAATAAACAACTAAATAAAACTCAGATTTTGGAATCCAGGCTGATAGTACAAGGAAGATACCTTTCCTTGAATGCAACTGGTCCCAGTTTGATTCCCAGAACCGAAGATTTCCTGAGCCCTCCCATGAGTGACTCTACATGAGTGACTCAGTATGGCCCCCAAATGAAAAATAAAACAATAATTCAACATACTTTAAACAAATAAAAAAGAAAATGTTTTGGGCTGGGGAAATAACTCTATGGACTTGAACTTAAGCATTCCATGTGTGAATCCCAGTTCCATCCTAGCATTACTGAGACAAACAGCAACACTTTACCATATTTTAGCATTGACCTTCTAGTTTTCACACACACACACACACACACACACACACACACACACACACACACATGAGAGAAAAGTTTTTGTATTATAAAATAATAACAATAACAACTTGACTCTAGTTCATTGGAGTTTGCCTTATAGGAGTTATATGAAAATATGCACTCTGCAACTTTTGAATCATACTATGTTCCAGCTGTTCTAATTACTCAAGTACATGGATGACACAAAGCAGACTTTATTTACCATTATGCATAAAGGAGACATTTCTAGAAAAGTCTTACTTTTAATAGGTTTGTGAAGCATGGTTCATATTTGCAAGCATTTTTCATAAGCTATCTAATTCTGATTTTTTTTTAAAAGGCAAGACTGTTTTATATTAATGTTGACCTATTTGGATTCAGCACTTGCATGCAAAGAGTGCTGAGCTGGATGATTTACTAGTTTACCTATTTTCAGATGCTTTTAAAGGCCTAGATTTTAAAATGAGCTGAAGATGCAATAAAATGGCCATTTAGTTAAGCTTATGTGTAACTAGCTCTTCCTCCCTGCAGGCTGATATATTAACATGTTAAACACATGAGGCAGTTTTGGATAATGCTGCAGTATTTGTGTCTACACAGTGAAATTCTGAGGTTTATTCGTCTTCTACTTGGTTCCTTGCACTTTTTCCCTTCAACATTTTTATATTTTGGCTTTACCTTTAATTGCCTCTACATGTTTTGAACAGACATATATTTAAACAAAGACATTTATACTTTAGGTGTCTTTATAGTGTTCTTTGATAAAGTATATTACTGAGAAAAGGGGTTCATACAGGCTTAGAGTCAGAGATCCCTAAAGTTATTTGACCTAATATCCTATTTCTGAGGAAAAATATCAGCGCACCCCTGGAAATCTACCTTCTTTTTTTTTTCTGATTTGGGGGGGGGTTGGGCCACTCCTAGCAGTGCTCAGGGGTGACTCCTGGCTGTATGCTCAGAAATCGCTCCTGGTAGGCACGGGGGACCATATGGGACACTGGGATTCGAACCAACCATCTTAGGTTCTGGATCGGCTGCTTGCAAGGCAAACATCGCTGTGCTATCTCTCCAGGCCCAGGAAATCTACCTTCTTTAAGACAACAAAATGCCTATCTGTTGCACTCAATACTTTCCCTTTGAATTGTGTTAAGCACCCCACAATAAGGCAGGCAGTATCAGATACTTTAGGAAACACCAATTTAGGAGCTAGAGACCTTGTTACAGGGAGGGAGTCAGGCCCTTGCCTTCATATAGCTGACCATGTTACCAGGATCCCATATGGTCCCCCAAACACCACCAGGACTGATTCCTGAGTACCGAGCCAGGGAGTCAGGGAGCCAAAATAAAGAAAGAAAGGAAGAAATAAAAGAAAGAAAGAAAAAGAAAGGGAAGCACTAACCACTGACTTAGAGTCTGTGCATTGAAGTTCTAGGTTCCAGGTAATATCAGTTACTTGTTCTTATTCAACACTCTTCAGCTTTTAAATGTATTTATTTGAACCAGGTAATTCACAGGGCTATAGAGCCAAATGATAACTGTTTTTTCAAAAGGCAAATCATGCATTGTTTAGACAAGTTTATATATGAATGGTTTCACTATAGAATAAGAATCAGTCTAGATACAGTAAACAATAAATAAGAGCCCAAACTTCTGAGATAAGTGGGATTAAAATTCAAAGATAAAGACCCTCTTGGGCCTTAAGGTAGTACTGTGGGGAAAGCACTTACCTTGTACACAAATGACCTAGGTTTGATTATCAGCAACCCTTATGGTCTCCAAGCCCTCCATTTATGTGATACTTACCTGTAGTCCTCTTGGAATAACCTGAGGGCTTAAGAGGCCAAGGGCCTCCCAGTTGAGAAGATGCCAATCTAGATAATGAGGAGACTTTGTAAGAAAACTGGATGTGGGGAAAGAGTTTGTCCAGAGATATCAGGCAGGGGTTAAAGTGCTGATCTTCCATATGGCCTATCCCAGTTTTATTTCCAAAAGCACATAGTCCCTGAGCATCTGCAGATGCTCTGTCACCACAGGACCTGAGTGAACAACAAAGAATCTCTGGGCTTTTGTATTGAACTGTGGGCCCTGTTGACCCAGATTTGCTGGGAGAGGCTTCCAGAAAAAAGAAAAGGAAAACTGTAGTCTTTGAAGATTTTTAAGTAGGCAAACGACTACCAAGTTAAATCTTAAAAAAACCCAGGAATATGTCTAGGTCAGGTATGTACAATTAAATATGTGGAATTGAGGAAGACGCATCTGTAGAGGCCAGGGGTAACACACAGGCAGCATCTCGATTCTCAGATCTAAAGGAACCCCTGAAATAGCTTCCAGATGCCTCCAGAACTGGTGTTAAGATGACTGTCCATCTCTGGAAGGGCTTAAGGCAAAGCACATATTGAGCTCCGGATACACATTGAGCATACATTCTAAAATATCTTCTCTCACTGTAAAATGTGTGGTTTCCACTAAGTTGTCTTTCACCATGCCTGTGGGCAGAAAATAGTCTCAAGATTTAGGAGATAGTGAGCTAAGCATAGATGATGTAGACAATGAAGACATCAAAGGCAGCAACTTAATAAAAAGATTATTCCAATATGCATTGTCTTCACACACAATAGCTAACTTGTATGAAGTCTACCATAAAGTTAAATTCTTAAGAAACACACCATGTTCTAAGTAGCCTATTTAAATGTGACAGTCAAGCAAGAATGCAGCATTCTGACGATTTGGGTTGAGACAGCTGCCACTGGCTGAGGCAAGAAGAAAAATCCGCTTTTCTTTCATACTTGACCTCTAAAACTCTGGTACAGCAAAGTAGTCTGTCCTTTTTGTTTTTTTCACTATTCCCTAGGCTCCTATTTTAGCTCCCTTTGATTTTTTTTTAATACTTCTCTCTCCTCCATGAGCAAGTCTTCTTCCCATATGGGCATCTCTAAATGAAGGCTTTCCCCCTCCCTCATCTTCTCTTTCTGCTTCTCACACCATGTGCTTTCCAGGGTGATATAATCCAGATCCATGGACTCAATTTCACTTACCCAGTGATTAGTTGCCAACTCTATCTCCATTCTAACCTTGCTGCTGACTGCCAGATGTTCAGGGGCTTCTCAGATGTCTTTCTGGCAACTCTTACTTCATAAATCCAAAGCGGAACCTATCCTCTTTCCTCCAAAGCTTCTCTGCTGATCTTCCCATTCTACCTCGTTATTACAAAATAGAAATGAAGCAATTCCCTCTTCTCCCAAACCAAACCAGACAACAACAACAAAGGGCAATTCTAACCATTTCCTTTTTCTTCGGCTAGGTTTGATTAATTTTATTCCTGAGGATTTCTGCTTTCTCATGTTTTCGCTGTCATTTCTCCTGAGACAGGGCCATATGTTTATGTATATGTTCATTTTTTCATGGTCAGTTAATAAATGTTGACCCTGCCAAGATGACTCTTTCCATATATTTTCAAGAATTGCCTTAGTAATACTACACTTATATTTGGATTGCTGAAAAAAAAAAAAAAAGCCCTACCAAATTCATTTCCAGGCATTCTTGATCTCAAGATACTAACTAAACCAATGTCTTAATTTTTCTTTCATGAAGGTCTTTGGCAGTAATAAATCTAGATTCAGAAAGTAGTGATAGTGATTCTGTTGTGGATATCTTTTGCAATTTTTGTTCCCATAGTGTTCATTCCTGTCTCATGTCGATTTACACTAACTACGGACTCTTGCCATTTATTTTCAGAACACTTTGGTTATCTTAGCTAAATGATTCTACTTGACATTTAGATAATGCTTTAATACATTTTAAAATATATACACCACTAAAAATGACAAACAAGTTATGGATATGGTACAAGTTCAGAGACGTTTCTTAGTGATGGGGATCTAGTTAATGTTACATCTCTGAACTAACTTACTTGAGGCTAAAAATCAGTAATAAAAGATAAAAGAGCAGTTTAGGAATTCAACAAGTATTCCTTTCATGATTCAGGTATCATGAAAAGAAGTTAGAGGACAAGAAAAGCGGAGTAGAAAATTACTGAAGTGTTATAGGATGGAATTGAATTATCAAGTCAAAGTCAAAGAGCATATAGTTTACCTGAAATAAGACTCGAAAGAAGGAACTGAGCAGAATACAAGCTGAGAGACCAGAATTTGAGAGCTGGTATTTCTAAATGCAGAATTAAATTAGAGCTATCTGTAGAAACATGATTGATTGACCATTCATATGTATCTCTATATATCTTGATTATATCTTGGAGTTTGTTCTAAAATTACAGTAAAGAAATATCAAAGATGCTAACTCCAAGGTATAATAGTTTTATGCCTTACTCCAGTAGATTCACTGTTCTGAATTCTAGCTTTTAGTTTCCAATATTTATATAAATAAAATAATACATTCATTTCCTCTTTTTTGCTGGAGGGTAACACTGACAGTGCTCAGGACTTGCTCATGGCTTTGCATTAGGTTACATTCCTGGTAAGCGTAGGGGACCATACAGAGTGCTGGAGATCCAGGTCACCTTATTTGCAAGGTGTCTACCTGCTGTACTCCAGCCCCTCTCTTACTCTTTTGTAACTGATTTATTTTGCTTAGTCTTACTTCTTTGAGGTTTTCTCTAAATTTTGTATTTTTAAGTTGTTTTGTTTCATAGGTATATAGGATCACATGCTGCAAATAGGCCAAACATTTAAAATCCATTAAATTCTTGATAGTTACTTTCATTATTTGAATAGTAAAACTGAATATAGTGTATGATTTTGTATGCATTTCTGATGTATATATTATATTTGCATATGCAAATGTTGAACTTCAGATTAACTGCCAAGCTATTATTCACAGTTGCATATTGTTTTATATTTGGGGGATGTGGCCACATCAATATGCCCAGGACTTACTCTTTAAGTTTTATCATGTAATTTATTTTTTACATATATAAATATTTATTTAAGCACCATGATTACAAGCATGTTTGTACTTGGGTTTCAGTCATAAACAGAATACTCTCCTTCACCAGTCAACATTCCCACCATCAATGCCCCCTTCCTCCCACACCCCTGCCTGTATTGCGACAAGCATTCTACTTCTCTCAATCTTTAACATTGTCGTGCTAGTTGTTAGTATAGTTCTATGCCTAACAGAGTTCGCCATTCTTTGTGGTGAGCTTCCAATTGTGAGTCGGTCCTTCTGGCCTCCTAGCCCATTAACCCTATTGTCTCTTGGCTTTATTACAGTAATGTATTTAATTTTTCTTAAAACCCATAGATGAATGATACTATTTTGTGTCTATCTCTCTTCCTCTGACTTATTTCACTCAGAACAATAGATTACATCTACATCCATGTATAGGAAAATTGCATGACTTCATTTCTCCTGATGTCTGCATAATATTCCATTGTGAATATGTACCACACTTTCTTTAGCCATTCATCTGTTGAAGGGCATCTTGTTTTTTTTTTTTTTTCCAGAGGCTGGCTATTGTATATAGCACTGCAATAAATATAGTGTGAGGAGGGGATTTTTGTATTGTATTTTTGTATTCCCAGGGTATATTTCTAGGAGTAGTATAGCTGGATCAAATGGGAGCTCAATTTTTGGTTTTTTGAGGAATCTCCATATTGTTTCCATAAAGGCTGGACTAGATGGCATTCCCACCATTCTCACCAGCAGTGAATAAGAGTTCCTTTCTCTCCACATCCCTGCCAGCACTGATTGTTCTTATTCTTTGTAATGTGTGCCAGTCTCTGTGATATGAGGTGGAACTTCATTGTAGTTTTGATTTGCACTCTTTCTGATGATGATTAGTGATGTGGAACATTTTTTCATGTGTCTTTTGGCCATTTGTATTTCTTCTTTGAAGAAATGTATGTTCATTTCTTCTCCCCATTTTTTGATGGGGTTATATGTTTTTCTTATTAAGTTCTGCCAGCACATTGTATATTTTTGATATTAGTCACTTGTCTGATGGGTATTGGGTGAATAGTTTCTCCCATTCTGTGGGTGGCTCTTGTATTCTGGGGAATATTTCCTTTGTGGTGCAGAAGCTTTTCAGCTTAATATAGTCCCATCTGTTTATCTCTGCTTCCACTTGTTTGGAGAGTGCTGTTTTCTTCTTGAAGATGCCTTTAGTCTCAATGCCATATAGTGTTTTACCTACGTGTTGTTCTATATACCTTATGGTTTCAGTCCTGATATCAAAATCTTTAATCCATTTGGTTTATCTCCATTGATAATGATATTTGCCATTGACTTGTCGTAGATGGCCTTGACTATATTGAGAAAAGTTTCTTACATTTCCATCTTGCTGAGAGTTTTTTTTTTTAATCAGAAGGGGTGTTGGACCTTATAGAATGCTTTCTCTGCATCTATTGATATGATTATATGATATTTGTTTTTCTTGTTGTTGATGTTGTGTATTATGTTGATAGATTTACAGAAGTTAAACCATCCTTGCATTCTTGGGATAAAACCTACTTGGTCATGGTGGATGACCTTCTTGATGATGCATTGAATTCTATTTGCAAGGATTTTGTTGAGGATCTTTGCATCTGTGTTCATCAGGGATATTGGTCTGTAGTTTTCTTTTTTGGCAGCATCTCTTTCTGGTTTTGGTATCAAGGTAGTGTTAGCTTCATAGAAACTATTTGGAAGTGTTCCTGTTTCTTCAATTATTATGGAAGAGCCTTAAAAGGACTGGTAGAAGTTTCTCTTGAAAGGTTTGAAAGAATTCTTTTGTGAACCCATCTGGGCCTGGACTTTTGTTTTTAGGAAGAGTTTATCATCATTTTAATTTTTTCAATAGTGATGTGGCTGTTTTGTATATGATATCTCATCCTTATTTAGCCATGGAAGGTTATGAGCCCAAGATCTTGTCCATTTCTGCAAGATTCTCATGTTTCATCGCATAGATTTCTCAAAGTAATCTCTGATTACTCTTTGAATCTCTGAAATGTCAGTAGTGATCCCCCCTTTTCATTTCTAATCAGGTTTATCAAGTTTCTCTTTCAATTTCTTTGTGAGTTTTGCCAGTGGTTTATCAATTTTGTTTACTTTTTCAAAGAACCAAATTTTGTTTTCCTTGATCTTTCAGATTGTTTTTTTGGATTTCCACTTCATTTATTTCTGCTCTAAACTTTGTATTTCCTTCTGCTTTTCAATTTTTGTTCCATTAGTTGATTATTCTCTAATTTTATAAGCTGTGTCTTTAAGCTATTCATGTAGGCCCCTTCTTCCTTCATGATGTATGCTTACAAGGTTATAAATTTTCCTCTCTGTACTGCCTTTGCTGTGTCCCATAAATTCTTATCATTTGTGTCTTTATTGTCATTTGTTTCCAATAATGTTTTTATTTCCTCTTTGATTTCATCTCCGACTCATTGGTTTTTCAGTAGTAAGCTTTTTTTTTCTTTTTTTTTTTTTTCTTCTTAGCTCCGCCCCCTCCCCTCAGTAGTAAGCTTTTTAATTGCCAGGTGTTAAAGTTTTTCTTCTGTGTCCCTTTGTAGTTCACATCTAATGTTTGTGTCATGTGGTCAGCGAAGGTATTCTGAACGATTTCTATCCTTTTGATTTTATGGAGATAAGTTTTATGTGCCAGCATAAGGTCTATCCTGGAGAATGACCCATGTGTATATATGTAATGTATATATATGTATATGTAAATTGTATTTAATACACTTTTTAACAAATCTGAAAAAAGGATAACAATAACAACAGAATAATTGTGGGAGTCTTCAACACTGCCCTGTCACCCCTTGAAAGGTAAACCAGACTGAAGCCCAATAAAGATACACTAGAGCTATTCTGTTGTTATTGTTATACTTTTTCAGATTTGTTAACAATTGTATTAAATACTTTGCTGGTCCCTCATTGGGTACATATATTTTTAGGAAAGTGATTTCTTCCTGATGTACATATTTCTTGACTAGCATAAAATGTTCATCTTTGTCCTTTACAACTTTTCTGTGTGTAAAATTTGTGTCATTTGATATTAGTAAGCCACTCCAGCTTTTTTAAGGGTGTATTTGTTTGGATGATTTTCCTCCAGTGTTTGATTTTGAGTCTATGTTTGTTCTCACTATTCAGATGTGTTTCTTGTAGGCAGCAGAAGGTTGGATTCAGTTATTTGATCTATTTAGCCACTCTGTGTCTCTTAACTGGTACATTGAGAGATATAATTGTCATGGATTTAGTGCTATTTGTGTATAAATTTGGTGTGTCTATTGGTCAGTCTAGTCTTAAAGTAGACCTCTCAGTTTTTCTTTTAAAGCTGGTTTTGAGTCTGTAAAGTTTCTGAGTTGTTGGTTATCCTTGAAGCTATATATACTTCCTTAAAACCTGAAAGTGAGTTTTCCTGGGTATAGTATTCTAGGCGAAGCATTTGTTTCATTGAGTTTTGTCACTATGTTCCATCTCTGCCTTCTGGCCTTGAGGGTTTCTTGTAACAGGTCTGCTGTAAATCTGAAGGATGCTCCCTTGAATTTAATTTCCCTTTTTGATCTTGCTACTTTCAGTATTCTCTCTCTATTTGTGGAAATCTTTATTGTGACTAGGGTGTGTCTTGCAGAGTTTTTCCTTGGGTCTCTTTTAGCTGGACTCTAGGTGTTCAGATTTGTTCGCATGTATTCTTTAGCTCTGGTAATTTCTCTGTAATGATGTCCTTGACTGTTGATTCTTTTTGGAGTTTTTCTTCCTGGGTCTCTGGGAATCCATTGACTAAGTTGTTTCTGTTGAGCTTATCAAAGACTTCTATTTTCATTTGTTTCCATTCTTTGAGTAATTTTTCCATTGTCTGATCATTTGCTTTAAGGCTTTTTTCCGATCTCTTTTGCTGTATGGAGTTGTTATGCATCTCATCTTCCAACTCACTGAATTCTATTTTCAGCTGCTGTTACTCTGTTGGAGAGGCTTTCCATTGAAGTTTTCAATTTGCCTACTGAGTTTTTCAGACCTGTTATTTTAATTTGGAGTTTTCTGTTTTCTATCATCATATCCTTTTGATTCTTATTAGTGTTCCGTTCAACTCTATCTATGCTTTCTTTGAGTTCTGTGAACATCCTCCATATTTCTTCTCTAAACTTCATATCTGAGAGAATTAGGTGGTTGGCTGTTTTCAGGTCATCAGAGTTGCCATCTTCATTGTCTATGCCTGGTGTTGGCCTGTGTTGTTTATCTATTGTCACGCTTGTATCATGGGTTTTTCTACGTGTTGTGGTGGTATTCGTTGACTAGATGATGTGCGCGGCCATGAAGCGAAGAGTCCAAAGATGTCTGCTGTGCTTCAGAGACAGCAGAAGTCAGCTGGCTCCACTCCTAGTGGGCAGGACGACTCACCAGGACTTACTCTTGATTCTGTGCATAAGGATCACTTTGACATGTTTAAGAGAGCCATATGTGTTGCTGGGAATGGAACCCAGGGTGACTTTGTAAAAGCCCAGTGCCTTATCTTCTGTACTATTGCTCTGGCCCTATGTTGTTCTTTGTTTTTTAATATTAAGTACTTTTATTTAAAGCATTGAAATTCATGAAAGTTATTCATAGTTAAGTTTTAGACATACAATGCTCTTTTTTTATTTTTAAATGAATCAAATATAATGTGTAATGGCCATAGATTTCTTCAGGAAGCCTCAGGTCTCCATCTTCCTGGAACATATAGCTAGAGTAGTACTGTGGAATCAAGTATTAAATATTTTTCCACAGCCATATGTTCCTTTGCGGTTTGGGTCATTGAATACAAACTTACTGGATAATTTGTCTTCAGCATAGCCCATTCTGTTTCTACAAATATCAGCTGTGCTTTCTTTTTGATGAACACTCTAACTCCAACTTGAATAACTTCCTCTGAATCTCCTTTTGTTTTTATTATTCAAGAGTCTGAGAAAGGCCATTACAGTCCTTGGTACAGACACCAACTTTCAGATTTACATGCTCAGGTTTATCTTTAAAAAGCTGTTTTATGTTGTTTATTGCTAGAATCACCAGAATAAGAGAGGCCCAGGTGGGCTGCAACTTCCTTTTGCTCATGACCCAGACAATGACCCAGACTAACAAAGCTGACACCTTCATCATCTTGGTGCCCTGCTTCTTATGACTGAAGTGGACCACCTCAAACTCTCTCCATTGACACCACGGGCTTTTTTTTCTTTTAATCCTATTTTAAACTCTTGGCAAGCATGCATGGCACTTACAGTTATCTACAAAGTCTTGTTTATATTTGATATAATCACCTTTTTTAATTATTCTAATGATTGCAATTAATTGACTGTATTGACTTTAATTTACTTTTTCCCTAAGGAAAAAATAGCTTAAGCAATTTCTCTTATGCTGTTGGTTATTTGAATAAATATACACATATAAATGCTCTTGGAGGACTTGAGGGCTACACCCAGAGGTGCTAGGGAAGGGGTGAGGAAATGTGCTGTGCTAGGGATAGAACTCAGGGCCTTATACATATGCTCTACCACTTGAACTATCTGCCCTGACCTTTGAACATCTATTTTTATGTTAAGTTTCCAAAGCCTTTGCCAAGTTTTTATTTGGATTATCTGTCATTGATTATAGAAATTTTTTATTTTCTTATATAATATATTGCTTTTGAAAATATATGCTGAGATAACATCAGTTCATAAGGTACAAATTTTAAATATACAATATTATAACTAGCCATCTGTAAACACTATGTTTCAATTTACAATGAAGTTTGTTAATATTTTCTCCCACTTGGTGGCATGCTTTTCATTTAGATTGTCACATTTTGATAAATAGAAGTTAAATATTTTATTTAATTAAATGCATACATATATTTGTTGTTACTTGATTTTATTTGATGTTATTTAAGGAATCTTTATTACCTTAAGATCGTAATTTTTATGTGATCAAAATGGAAAGCAGAAATCTGTCCTTACTACCTGTTTGTGCTATTTAAATGACTAAGTACACTGATCTAAACTTGTGTAAGACCATCATACAGGCATTTTATTCAAATAAACCTATTTATTTTATCACTAGTATGACATCTCTTTGAAAATATGTTCTAGAAATTTTACTTGAGTGGTTGTATTGTAAATTATTAACAAAGTAGATATCACTTTTATTAATTTTACAGGAGACCCTAAGCCTAGCTAGATGTTTTATTCCTAAATGACAGCTAATTAGTAGAAGTCTAGCCTGTTTGATTCAAAAATCCTAGTCTAAATAAAATGCTTTTATATATTTTAAAATTTGGATCAGAGCTAGTGATTCTGAAAGGATTCTCAACTTCATATGAGGGAGTTGAGTTCTGCTCTTACCTCTGGAACTCATGATGTGATGTGGATTGAGCCCAGAGCTTCCAATGAAAAGCTACAGCTCTCTGAGCAGTTTCTCTAATCCTTCATGTATATTTTTTTGTTGTTTTGTGGCCATACTCAGTGTAGCCAAGAGTATACTCCTGACTTTGAACTTAGTTACTTTTGGCAGGCTCTGTGGACCATATTGGATGCCAGGGATCAAACCTGGGTTGGCTGCTTGCAAGAAAAATGCCCTACTCACTCTCCTATCTATCACTCTGGCCTCCCTCAGATGCATTTTAGATTTCATGTGTAAATTAGGTTATTAGATTTTGTTCACAATTCTGTCATCAGTACTTGTTAGTATTTAATAAACATTATTTCTGATTGTTGAAAAAGAAAAATTTTCTTTTCACTTCTCCAAGTTGGAGGTACATTTGAAAATTCATTTCTTGATTGCAGATAAAGGAAAACCTCGACTGAAAAATATAGCTGAGAGTGGGAGAGGGAAACGACACTTATACAAATTGTCTCAGGAATACAACATAGAAACTGTAGTAGTTGCAGACCCGGCAATGGTTTCCTATCATGGAGCAGATGCTGCCCGGAGATTCATTCTGACCGTCTTAAATATGGTAGGCAAATTTTAGAATGTGCTGAGAATTTTTCCAGGAAAAAATTCTAAGGAAGAAAAATGTGAGTATACTGGGGTCATTTAAAAAATTAACTCATTGCTCTTTCTTTCTTTTATTGTTCAAAATCATTTCTTTAGGTAGATCACATTGATTTATTTCAAGAAAGATATTTAACAAAATTTACACCTTAAAAGAAAATTTAAACTGTGCACTTGATGTAGTAAAATTATAGTCATCTTTGTAACTAAACAAATTTATTTAAATTGCCAGAAATGTTGAAATATATGTATCAGAAGAAATAAAATTAGCAGAAATGTTGTAATAAGTTTATGCTTTGACCACCAAAAGTACTTTAGATGATGAAATAGAACAAAAATGGAGGGTAGTAATATACAGAAGTCATAAATATAAGTGAAATTGGGAGTGAGATACATAAGTTAATAAAAAATCAAATAGTTGAAAAGTAAATTTGTAACCAGATGAGTGAAATTTAGGTAACTAAAGAAATTGAACAATTTCTTACATAGCATAGTTTGTATCTAGTTTAACTATAATCTATGCCTAATTTATACCTAGCATCTTAAAGGTCATTAAAGTGAATTCTTAGAGTTAATTACAAAACACTATTGAGAAATTTTCAAGTTAGAATTTGAAGGGTATAATTAAGGATGGCTCTAGAGGTGAAATAAATAGAAATAAGAGACAAAGACATTTATATGCATATATAGAGACATGTTTAATAAATTCAGATGTTTGTTTTATATACATGTACTTGAATTTAAATGATCATAGAGCAAGGTGAGACATATTGATTTAAGAAAACATTATATTTTACAATATGTGGCAAGATTTCCCTACCCGAAAGTCATTGATTTTGTTTTGTTTTGTTTTGTTTTGGGTCACACCGGCAGTGCTCAGGGGTCACTCCTGGCTCTACACTCAGGAATTGCCCTTGGCAGGCATGGGGGGACCATATGGGATGCTGAGATTCGAACCACCATCCTTCTGGACACAAGGCAAATGCCTTACCTCCATGCTATCACTCTGGGCCCGCTTTTTATATTCAGAACATTACACCAGCATTCTGTGTAATACGATTCACATAGCATACCACTTTGATTATATCTCCAATTGTTAAGGCTTCTGAAAGCTTGTGTTGGGCAATTTCCTATTTTCTACAATAAGCCAAATAATACAATTTACAAATCAAGCTCCCTCACTTTCTAAAAAAAAAGTTACTTTCAAGTTACTACATACATATATATATATATATATATATATATATATACATACTATATATATATATATATATATATATTCATCTTTCCCTCTTTGGGAAAACCAGTCCTATTGAAGTTCTAAAATATTTAGTAGCCATGGCCTGTGAGCAAACTGTCTTCTAGGATAGCACTGAAGGGAGAGACTTTGAAACCCTTCTTATTGCAGCAATCTTGGGAGAGAAAACATGAGCTAAAGGAATGAACTGAGGTGGCAAAAGCTGTTTGAGTTTTTTAGTCCTGCTTCCTAAGAGTAAGAAAGACCCTGCATTGTGGTTAACAGATATTAGAAGGTACAATTACCAGTATGCTTATCAATATGCTTCTTTGCTTTATTATGGAAAAGTTCATATCCCCAGGTACTACTTGGGAGTGACCAAAAGAAGCTGGAGGCTACAGTAAGTACCTCAGAATACTAGATCTAAAATTCTTGGCATTTATAAGGATGAACTGCACCATTATTGTTTGTTAAACTATTAGTTAAATTATTTTTAAAATGTTACCATTAGAGATATCTCAACTACTTTGAGACTTCTCTCATATCTTGAAGAAAATTTAAGTTGTTTTTCAGTTATATTTTAGGCTTTTAATTTTTATTTGATTTTAGGTCTTTAACCTTTTCCAACACAAGAGTCTGGGTGTCCAGGTCAATCTCCGTGTGATAAAGCTTATTCTTCTCCATGAAACACCAGTAAGAAAGTCTTGTTTTTGTTCAATGAAGTGGGTGAAGAGTTGTGTTTAGATGCTTTTTTGTTATATATTATTATATTTTATTTATTTTATTATATTTTATTGATTTTCTTTTTTCCTTTTTTTTTTCTGAGCATGTGGTGCTCAGGGCTTATACATGGCTCTGTGTTCAGGGATCACTTCTGGCTGGAGTCAGGGGATCCTAACCTGGGTCAGCCATATGCAAGGCAAGTACTCTGCTTGCTGTACTCCCTCTACAACCACAGCTTATATTGAATTTAAATCTAGAAATATCCACTGAGTCACCTAGAAAGAATGTGCAAAATTGTCCTTTAGTTTTGGGCATTACCTCAGGTTTATTTCAAACATGGAATATTCTCAGTGTCTAAGGATCCTGAAAATAAACCTTACCTTCCCAAAATGTAATTTTGAAATACAGTTTTTAAATGAGAGAAAAAATTCTTTTATCTATAATTTATTTTAGATGGGTACTACTTTCCTGGTACTTCAGAAACCTTTTGTTGTCAAATTGCAGAAATAATGATTTATTTGATCTGAAAGTATCAAATTCTTAATATTGCACTTATTATCTCTCTATGTTTTCTGAATATCATTAAATATACATTTTAATTTGTGTAACAGTCACAATGTTTTAGAAGTTTTACATCTGATTAAATAAATCCTGAATATCTTCCAGTTTTTGTTTCATGGAACAACCTACGTTAGTCATTCAAAACAAGTCCCTTTACTATATATAGATGAGCTAGGGGTGAAAGGGTAAGTGAGAGATGGGGAGAGGATAGAGGAGAAACGGGAGAGGGAGGGAAAGAGAAAACTGAAATGGGTTACCCTGAAGTCATATCTGTCTTTATTTGTAGGCAGATCTCTATATAGGTCATCATGGAGAGAAAATGCTGGAGAGTTTTTGTAAGTGGCAACATGAAGAATTTGGCAAGAAGAATGATATTCATTTAGAGATGTCCACCAGCTGGGGAGAAGATCTGACTTCTGTGGATGCAGCTATACTTATAACAAGGTGAATCTTCCAAAGCCAAGTACAGAGCTTTTCTAACTTGAAAATCATGTTAATTATTATCCTGTTAATTCTATTAATCCCTTTATAATAGAAATATTTTTCTGGATTTTATGTTCTCCAGAAAGTTTTGGTATAATGATAGGCATCTCTCTTATTGACTCATAATAAGTGATTTCTGAATAGTCACATACTAAGTGGCATCTTTTTTTGTTTTGTTCTGTTTTGTTTGTTTTTGGGTCACACTCACAGTGCTCAGGGGTTACTCCTGGCTCTATGCTCAGAAATCGCCCCTGGCAGGCACGGGGGACCATATGGGATGCCGGGATTTGAACCACTGTCCTTCTGCATGCAAAGAAAATGCCTTACCTCCATGCTATCTCTCCAGCCCCTACTAGGTGGCATCTTAACCAAACATTAATTTTTAAAAAAATGTTATCTCTCAAGCTTTTCTTTTGTTTGGCCTTTTTTTTTTTTTTTTTTTTTTGGTCACATCCAGAAGTGCTCAGGGCTTACTCCTGGATCTGCACTCAGGAATCGCTCCTAGTAATGCTTGAGAACCATCTGGGTCCTCAACCCTAGGGATTAAACCTAGGTTGGCCTCTTGCAAGGCTAGTGCCCTTCCTCTGTACTATCTTCCTGGCTCTCTCTCAATTTTGAATGCTAACAGTTGATTATGGTAGTTAAAATATATGGTGAATTTGGTTAGAAATTTAGATTTTTGGACCACCCTTTATTGTTTTAGTTAGCACCATGTAAGTAAGCCAATAAATTCAGTTAGGCAATTGAGAAACTTTTATATTCTCTGAGAAGCATTCTTTAGTGACTTGCATTATGAATTGCATTATGGTCTGTATGTCTCATAAGCATTTGTAATGCAGCAATAAGAATAAATAAAATAATGTGAAATCACAAGCAAGAGTATATGCTTTATCAAAGTTTCTCAATATTTTCTTAACCATTGTTTCTTTCTGACCTTGTTTTGTTTACTCATTGTGGTGTCTCTGACCTATTGGTTACTCTTCTCTTTTGCCATGCCCTCCTATTTACATGATTTTAATTTATTGCCTCCTTGGAATATTTTGGGAAATATGGCAAACTATGTGACCCCTACTTGAGAAATCTGCTCTTTGTATTTACACTTAGCATAAGTAACATACTGCTTAGAACTGATAAGAATAAATAATTCATCATTTAATTAGCAATTTAAATTTACCCTCAATATTGTTGACACCTCACATCACTGCAAACAGTAACATTTAACAACAATTTTCTGTAGTGAGTCTGGGACTTATGATAGCCTCTGCTGAGTTAACTATCTACCTACCTGTCTATCTAAAAACTATTCTAGTGATAAATTACTAATCAAGATTTAAAAATAAAATCTCTGTATAAGGACACAGTTGATTTTTATTTTCGTCTATATTGGCGTGCCTGGTTTTGGATTTGTGCAAAAACCAAACTGAAATGGTATGAAATGACTGCTTTTAATTGACTCAAGAATTGTCACAAAAGATCATAAAAGTAAAATGTATAAAATGACCCCCCCCACAACCATCTTAACTTTTTGTTTGGAAATGATTTCTTGACAGGGACAGCAAGTTGGAATCAAGATATAGTACAGTGATGATGCTGATGATACCATATATGTACAGATAAACTGTGAAAACTGGTCTAAATGTTGCAAAACTGACCCACATTGATCACTGTTGCTACCACTTAGAGTTTATAGGTTTAGAGTGGAAGGGGGTGCTGCCTGTCTCCACAGCATTGCTTTTGTCCACTTCCAGAAATATAGGACATGCTCTGCATGCCTTCTTCTTTAATTTTAGGGACCAACCATCAGGTGCTGTTTGATCTAAGAAGTTTTGGGTATGATTAGGGTCCTACCTGGGTGGTTCTGAGCAACTACTAGGTCCATTCTGTCAGTGCCATGTTGTGCCTGGGTTTGTTGTCATGATGTTGTGTCCGCTAGTTACATGTTCCCGTCCTTTGAGCTGTCTCCCTACCTCCGCAGTTTAGATTTTGAACTAAAACACTGGGAATTGAATAGATGCATGTTGTGCAAGAATGTTGTTAATACTTTGTCATTACTTCTGAAATTTAGCTGTGAAAACAAAAAACATTGCTTTCATAGTAAAAACTGTTAAGCAGGGAAATACCTGTCTAACAAAGCTTAAAGTTAAGTGCACAATTAAAATTTTTAGGGAAGATAAGAGTTTTGAAATTTGATTTCCAGCAATTTAAAAAAGCTTGGAAATTATCTTGAGCTTTTCCTCTTTCCTATCAAATACTATATCTAACTTACCTAGCTTTAAAAAAAAACAAAAACAAAAAACAAAACATTAATTCACTCTTCAGAAGATTTATCTTAACATTTATTATCCACAATTTCTAGGCTATACTAAAAGATTAGCCTAACAAGTAAACATAATATTATGACTTAAATTGGGATTGTGAGGGATAGTTAATAGAAACTATTTCTGACAGTTGTGATGTTGAATTTATTGATGAATTGGTTGTAATTCTAATGTCAAAAGAAGACTATAGCAATGGATCAAGAAAACCACTTGAAGATGAGATGGCAGAAATTCTTCGAAGTTTAATGAAAACAAATGCCATATCTATAGATATCATAGGAAAATTGATGAGCTAAAGCTAAAGAAAACAATATGAGGGACTGGCAAGGTGGCGCTAGAGGTAAGGTTCCTGCCTTGCAAGCGCTAGCCAAGGAAAGATCGCGACCACGAGGTTCGATTCCCCCCAAGCCAGGGGCAATTTCTGAGCGCTTAGCCAGGAGTAACACCTGAGCATCAAATGGGTGTGGCCCGAAAAAAAAGAAAAAGAAAAAGAAAACAATATGAATTAGCAAAAAAAAGAGATATTACAAAGAAGAAATACTTAAGTGAATTACAAATGATAATGAAATATAAAATGTTAATTCATAATGGAGTATAGAAAGTTACTGAGTGCTACAACTATTTAAACACTCAGTAAAATAAAAAAAATATCTTCATGACCATGGTAAGAGCAAATATTTTAATAGAGTAACAAAAATGTAGCTATAAAAATTTTTAGAATAATCATTTGGACTTTGAAATTAATATGACATTGTGTTAGACATTGATAAAAATGAAAAGTCAAATTAGAGAATAGATAAAAAAGTTGTAAAACACACTTCTAAAACAGTTTCTATTCAGAACGCATACATGAATACTTACACATATCTTTCATAATGTCTAATTGTACAAATCTCTGTAAACTCAATAAGCAGTATAGCAAAAGGTTTTCAATATTATTAGTAATGAGAGAAATGCAAGTTAAATCCATACTACTTGAAGTTTTTATTTATAAAAGTTGAAAATACCCATTACTGCTATTTCAGTGGTGGTTGACGGGATTTAAAATTGGTTCAATCATTTTAAAAACAGGTGTAAAGTTAAATATTAACTGATATATTACCCCAAAATGTCAACTTTCAGATAGCTACTCAAAAAAGATAAAAATAAATATTTCACAGAAAAACTCATATTTGAGTGTTTCTAGCCACTTTTTAATCATTACCAAAACTGAAGTAATTTAAATATTCATTTTAGTTGTATATTTTCAGATATATTCTGAACTAAAATATACCAAAATATACCCTATTACTAAATTTTATTATACTGTGCAAATAAGTTAAGTTTAAAAAGATAGAAGTACTAGAAAATCTTAATTTATATACGTAGTTGTAGGAAATGAAAGATTAATGTATGGGGTTTACTCTTTTTTACTTTAAGAATGAAGAAACTGGCTGAGAGGGACTAGAAGAGAATTCTATTTAGTTGATTTTTTGTTTGTTTGTTTTAAATTTTTTGGGGGAACATACAGAATTGCTCAGTACTTTCTCTGGGATCTGCTCTGGGATCCTTTCTGGGTATTCCTGGGGGATCTGCTACCAGCAAGACAACCAACCACCCAACCTCATGTACTATCTCTCTGCCCTTGATGATGGAAATATATGCACACCACATAAAAAGTTTTTTATTGCTTTAACTCTCAGGTCTTATATGTGTATTTGTAAAAATGTATTAATCTACTCACTTTAATTATGTATGCTATGAAAATTTTACTTTTACAAAATTGATTAAAACAGAATACTGGTAAATTTTATTTGGTAGAAGGGATAGAAAGGTCAGCATAATTGGATCAGAGAACTACAAAAAATGGGATTTTATGAGTCTGAAAAGTGGTATAGATTTTTCTGTGCTTTATAAGTCATAGCAAAATATGTTCATCTGAGATCATGAAGAAGCTGCTGCATGTATTTAAACAAGGTGGTGGTAGTATTACATTTCTATTAAGATTTCATCATTTTGCCACTGTGTGGAGAACAGTGTGAAATATGTTCCTTACCTTTGAAGAGGTCATTACAAATGTCAGGTAGACTGAATTTTTGTTGAAGGTTAGAATGATGCTAACATGGAAAATTGGATCAAATAGATCTTTTCATTCCATTTTGAAAGACAGGAAAATAGGTTGATGCACACTAGATATTCTTTCTGGCATATAGCACAGTTAATCAGCAATTTTTTAAATGGAATTTAAATTTTTATTCATGTACTTCCATATTATCAAAAAAGTTGACTTGACAACTAAGATTTCATATTTTTCTGAATTCCAGTTTACTGTTATTATTTTTAAGGTTATTTTTTAAAGATGGTTAAAACTTCATTTGTTTATTTTGGGACCATACCAATGGAGGCTTCTCAATGTTTACTTATGACTCTGTATTCAAGGGACATTTTCTTTTTCTTTTTTTTTTTTTTTTGGTTTTTGGGCCACACCCGTTTGACGCTCAGGGGTTACTCCTGGCTATGTGCTCAGAAATCGCCCCTGGCTTGGGGGGACCATATGGGACGCCGGGGGATCGAACCGCGGTCCGTCCTTGGCTAGCGCTTGCAAGGCAGACACCTTACCTCCAGCGCCACCTACCCGGCCCCGACATTTTCTTTTCTATTTTTTAATGGGTCATTTTCTGATGGAGCTTAGGGGGAATATAAGGAGTGCTGGGGATTGAAACCATGTAGGCTGCAATACTACCCAATTACTGTGTATCTGACCCCATTAAAACTCATTTTGCATGTCATCCTTGCTCAGGGGCTATGGTAGTCTTCTCTGTATCATTTCAATTTTAGTGTGTGTGCTGCCGAAGTGAGCACTAAAACTCATTTTGTAACATGAATCTACTCCATTATAGAAATCTTATAATGACATTTCAGAGTAACAGCAGATAATAAAATGTGCATTGCCCATTTAAAATCACTTTATTTTGGGAGTTTCTAGGGTGATTACCCACACTAAAATGTATCTTTTTTATTAACAAGTTTTTTCAGTAATTGCATATTGTTTTTCTTCTTTGAAAATATTTTTATTAAAAAACCATGATTTACAAATATATCAATTTCTTTTATACATTTTCCCTTAAAAATTATGGAAATTTCCCCCCAAAGTAATATTTAATATAATCTAGTATTTCTACTTCCACACCTCCCCTGCAAAACATTAAGTGGACAAGTTATATGTTCCCTTGTGTTAATTGTAGCAATAAGTATAATTTCAGTGTATGAAACCAGTTCAAATGTCTAACCACTAATAAATGGATAAAGAAGTAGTACAGCCCAAATGTTTAACCACCAGTAAATGGATAAAGAACTAGTAATCCAGATGTAAAATGGAAGACTACATCGATGAATATTTGCTATGATTTTAGTGGAAATGGAGAATATCAGGTTTAGCAGAATTCTTCAGTAGAAGAAGGATAAGTTACAGATGGTCATTCCCTTGTGGTAAATAACGAATAACAAATGGTTGGCCTTGGATTATCAAAAAGATTTTCAAGCAGTAGAGAAAGGAGTGAGTAGGGAATAAAGAGGCAAATTAGAAATAACTTAGGGACCATAGTTTGATGGTGGTATAGTGTAGTAATCTTTCCACCATTTAACATTTAATATTCTTCTCTCTCTATCTATATATCTATATATGGATGGTTTTCTGAACAAATAGTCTTTAGATATATACAAACTGGTCTCTGGTGACTGTTTTGTCGTCTACAGAAAAGTTATGTCATGTTCAAGTTTCTGTCTATGAAACATGCTAACATTTCAGGGTAATTAAAATTTATAAGTAATTATTATGTATAGAGGGTAAAATATTTAAATACAGGGGCCGGGCGGTGGCGCTAAAGGTAAGGTGCCTGCCTTGACTGCGCTAGCCTCGGATGGACCGCGGTTCGATCCCCCGGCGTCCCATATGGTCCCCCAAGCCAGGAGCGACTTCTGAGCGCATAGCCAGGAGTAACCCCTGAGCGTCACCGGGTGTGGCCCAAAAACCAAAAAAAAAAAAAAAAAAAAAATATTTAAATACATATTCACCCTTTCCTTACTTGTGAGCTACATTTAGGTCAGTCATTATTTTGTTTCAGTATCCATGAAAAGCTACATGGTTGGTTTTTATTGTTGTTGTTGTTGTTGTTTTTTGGTTTTTGAGTCACACCCAGCCACGTTCAGGGGATACTCCTGACTCTATGCTCAGAAGTCACTCCTGGCAGGCTCAGTGGAGCATATGGGATGACAGGATTAGAACCACCGACCTTCTGCATGCAAGGCAAACGCTTTACCTCCATGCTATCTCTTCCGCCCCGAAAAGCTACATGTTTTATAACAAGTGACCTAGTTCTGTTTAATGACAGCCTAAATTGTTTAGAATGTCTGAAGTAACAAGGAGGGAAAAATTTGTCTTAATACTTTAGGTAAATATAACTATATTTAGATGTTTAGAGTTGTAAAGGAGAGGACATAGAAAATTTAAACTTAGTGGGTTTCTTGTTCCAAATTACATTGAGTAGACTATATTATTAAGTATTGTTTGTCTTATGAGCATGAGAACAGGAAGAAAGTTAGCTTTTGATTTCTACTAAAGTAAATGACATTTGTATAAATCTTAACCTATATACATTAATATACATGTTAAAATGTTCTGTGAGATACATTGAAGCTTAAAGCTGACCTCATCCATGTGGACTCATAGTTATCAAAAACACAAAACATGTTCTCTCAGTTGTCGAGTGATTTCTTAGTTTCATATTTTACATTTCTTTTTGAAATCCTGGAGAAGATGAAAGTCATGTTTCTTGAAAATTTATTTTCATATAAAATTATTTTTATGATAGTTGTGCATTTTATATGTACTAAAATGCTTTTGGTTTCATACACAATACTTTTTTTAAAAGTTTCAAATGAATGACATGGCAAGTAAGTTAAAAGTCAATTATAAAAATGGCCAAGATACATTAATTTCATAGAAATATAAAATAATTTTTGAATAAGTCATTTATAGGTATATTTCAAGATATTATAAAATTCTATAATAAATTGTATTCTCAGATGTATCTTCATTTTTGAAAATTCAAGACTACATTTCTTTTCCTTCAATATAACTCTGAACTAAAGTAGAATTTATTGGCCTTTCTAGTTGCCAAAGTCTAATAGTATCATTTCCAAAAACACACATAATGAAATTCTATGATCCAGACTTCAGCCACCTGAGCCAACATGAGTCCAATATGGGAGAATTTGATCATACTAAATCACAGATGTAAGCAAAGACCATGTCTCTGTCCCTCAATCCCTCTCTCCTAAGTCATTCTTGCCCCAAAAGAATTGTTGAATATTATTTTGCTATTCTATAAAGTTGACAGTTGAAACGCTGAAAATAAAATTTGACCTGACACTTTAAAGTGCATTTAATTTATTCTGCACATGACTTGAGAGATAATTCCAATGCTTTTTGATGGGGATAATAATAAAGACCTTGATTTTTTCTAAATAATGGGCTTTATTTGTTTGCCAAGTAAGCAGAATTTGTGTGCCCCTTGTCAATACACAGTCCTTTCTCGTTGATTATCCTGTTTAGTTACAAAGTCCATTTTTTGTAGTTTCACATGGTAAATCTAATAGTCACATTGCTGAATTACACATAAGAATACAAAAATCTCTTTCTACCTCTAAATATACTTTATCATTTCATCATTCTTGTCCTAACACAAACATCTAATTTTATGTGGTTCTTTGATTTTCTACCTTACTGTCATATTAAGGATCATTTGTTTTGTGTGTTCCTGTCTCTCTTTGCTCTTAAAGGCAGTTGTAAAATCGCAATATTGACCATTAAATACATTCCCCAGTAGCAGTTTTTCCCTCAATTTTGAGGCCCTTGTCACATTACAGGAGTAATTATGGGGGACTGCTTTCTTGACCTTCAAAATAGAAACCTTCATTGTTTTGTTTTGTTTGGGGGGTACATCTGTTAGTGCTCAGGGCTTACCCCTGGATCTTCACTCAAGGATCATTCCTGGCATACTAAGAGGATCATTTGTGGTACCATGTATCAAATCTGGACTGGTATATGCAAGATGAGTGTCCTTCCTGTTATACTATTGCTCTGGCCACAGTAACTTCATTATATATATGAATTACATACTTGTCATAGTTGACTATAATAAATTTATTTCTAGATAAGTGAGAACATATTTATTTAAAAAATAAAAAGGAAAAACATAAAGAAAATTTAAAAAATAAACAGAAGTATAGTGACAAGCAAATTTGTGACATTTTTTGTATCTTCAATGAGGTCATTAGGAAATGCATTTGTTTCCAGATAAGTGAGAGCAAATATATTAACAAAGAGTAGAAGAAAATATTAAAAAGAAAAGGGAAATAATGAAAGAAAAGGAATAAAAAGAATGAAAAAAGAAAGTATGGTAGCAAGCAAATTTGTGAAAATTATTGCATCTCCAATGAAATTATTAAAATAGTGGCTGAAAGCTTAGTAATCTCTTGTTGTTATTTTTCCATTTTGCTATTTTATTTGTCAAATGTCCTCAGCTACACATTGGCATTTAAATTGGTGTGTTCCTGAGGAATGACAGCATCAAACAAATGAAGTTGTCCAAAAATTCAAAGCACTATTATTGATACTGTGGATTTTAGGGGCATGTTCTCAACTGTCAGGCTTCCTGGAAGAAGAAAGATATGGGGAGGGTGCCACACTCACTCCAAAAAGCTCTGGTGATATGGTCTCCAATATTGGTGTACTTGAAGTTTGTTGAGATTGGTGTCTCTGCAGAGAATTGTAGAGGATTGGTTATCAAGATCACAGGCAAATTGGTGATTCTGGGTGATGGATGCAACAGGATGTGTGACTTTGGCAGGCTGGGGACTTCGTCCACCCCTCTTCTGAAATTTTCAGCATGTACCCATTATTTTTCATGTCTTGATTTACATATCTTTCAAGAAATGAGTATGACTATAGGGCTGGCCCAGTGCAAACAGGGTGACTGCATTTGTGTGTTAAGTAAATACATTTTTTTATTTATCTTTGTAATAGTCTTTTTATCCATTTTTGGCATTTAAGTGGTCCTTCCTAAATCCTTACATTCAGTTGTATAGGTAATGCATTACACAACAGCAGAGGGAGCTATTTACATTGTTGTGTACATCAGTTCACTAGTCTACAACATATATAGCCAGCATTGGCTCCCTGTGATAAATTCAATAGTATAACTTCTGAGACAGAGAAATGTTATAAAAATGTTATAGCTTCTGAAACAGAGAAATGTTATCAAGTAGTTGTAACCAAAAAAGTCAGCAAACTTTTTCACTTACCTCCTGCTCTGATTATATTCAGCATCTGAAATTCAACTCTACCTAGTTATAATTTTTTTTTATTTTATCTGGTGTTAGTTTTGAGCCAAAAAGAACAAATTTGCCTGAGTTTAGCATGAGAGAGGTCATTCTAAAGTTTTGGGTAGGTGGAAAAGAGTCTATGCACTTCTCCGAATCTAAAGGATATATAAGGAAATAGACTTCCAGAATGACAATGTAGAGGGAATCTCAAGAAATTTTAAACTTTGGGTGATTCAGAACCTTATATTAGTATTCTCTTGTTTATTTTAAATCATGGGAGCACTTGGATTATTAAAAAATACAGACCCTTTGTGAAAAAGGCTTTGGAGTGGGTGGAGGGAAGGAGAAAAATCTTTGTTTAGAAGCTGGTCAGAAAAGATTATACCTTTGAAGATGTTTTTCTAATGGAAAGTTTCTGAGGTTGTGTGTTTAGATTTTGACTCAATATGAAACTGGTTTTTTAAAGCCTTTAATCATAATCCTGAAAGCAAGTGTTTCAAATAGGAGGAGTCTTGTTTTACCTTGATTTATAAGCTTTCTACTTTTCTATCTAGAATATCGAAAGTGATGCCAATGAATAGTTTTATGTAGATGTTGAAGATGATACTCATTTAGAGATTAGTATGAATCATAATATTTTAGGGATTAAATTTCAATTTGTTTAAGACAGAGAGATAGGGGTCAAGGCTCTTGCCTTGAATTCTGCAGATCCCATTACTGTTATGATCTTATCCAGCCCCCCCCCCCCAGACAATTTTGTTTGTTTTCCGCGTCTATTTCATACTTTTTTTTTTTGAGGGCATTCATGTTCAGAAAGACTATGCTTTCACATCAAAAGGCTAGGTAGTAAAGCTCCAAACAATGATTGAAAATCTGATTATGTATTTAATTAAAATATATTTGCTATCTTTAAATAATTCACAAAAATGAATTAATTTGCCACACCAATTCCTTGGGACTTAGAGCCAAACTATTGTGTGACATTAATGGGATTAGAAGATATATGAGAAAAAGAAAAGATAGAGTGAAGACCTATGTATTAAGTGATAACAGCCTACTTTCAGTTTTCCAGGATAGATTCCTTTGCAAATCCACCAGAATAGTAATAATAGCTTAGTTGAGAAAAACATTAACATTTTTAGAAATTAGCAATACATGGTATGTTGTTCCTGTTTAGAAATATACAGTCATCCGTGGTAGCAAATTCTCAAATTGTAATGTGTTTCATTTTGGGGGAAGACTTCTTTTCTTTTTTTGTTTGTTTTTAGGCCATGCATGTTGGAGCTGAGGTATTCTGGCTCTTTGCTCAGGGATTACTCCTGGTGGACTTGAGACCATAAGGAGTGCTAGGGATAGAGCCCTAGTCAGCAGGGTGCTAGGCAAGCACCTATTCACTGTACTAAGTTTCTAATCCTAGGTGGATGCCTTTCTTAGAGTCAGAAGGCCCTCAATAAAGGAAAGATAACTCTGGTTGCATTTAATTTTGAGGCAGGACAAAGGATGATTACTAAAATAAGTCTAATAGTAATGGTGAAGATAGTTAAGGAAACAAAGGAAGAAGGGATAAAATGCCAAAGTGCCTGAGTCTTTGCTTCTGTAAACCAAGTGAAATAGCAGAAAGGTATCCAGGACTACGAGATGCATCGTGGGTGTTTTGTTTTGTTTTGTTTTGTTTTGTTTTGTTTTGTTTTTTAGCATTTGGGCCACACCCAGAAGTGGAGGGGTTACTCCTGGTTCTGCACTCAGAAATTGCTCTTGGAAGCCATGAGGGACCATATGGGATGTTGGGAATTGAACCCGAGTCCATCTGGGTCAGCAATGTGCGAGGCATTTGCCCTATCACTATGCTATCACTCTGGCCCCCATAGTGTGATTTTTTTTAATGAAGGAATTCTTGCAATGAACTATTATGTTATTTATCTTTGTTATTTATAAATACAAAATGTTATTATAGATCACATAGACATTTAAAAAAAAATAAAACATGAGGCCGGCGAGGTGGCGCTAGAGGTAAGGTGTCTGCCTTGTAAGCGCTAGCCAAGAAAGGACCGAGGTTCAATCCCCCGGCGTCCCATATGGTGCCCCAAGTCAGGGGCGATTTCTGAGCACTTAGCCAGGAGTAATCCCTGAGCATCAAACGGGTGTGGCCCGAAAAACCAAAAAAAAAAATAAAACATTAACATCCATAGGTGAAAAAGACATGTTTTTTTAAATATATTTTTATTTAAACACCTTGATTACATACATGATTGCGTTGTTTGGGTTTCAGTCATGTAAAGAACACCACCCATCACCAGTGCAACATTCCTATCACCAATGTCCCAAGTCTCCCTGCTCCCCATCCAATCCCTGCCTGTACTCTAGACAGGCTTTCTATTTCCTTCATGTTTTTAATAATAAATGTTGGAAGATTCTGGAGTACTGCGGTTGTTGGGTATTTTTCACATAGAGAGATTATGCAAGTGCAGAAAGGTAATTGAAATGATTATACAAAACCAGAATGCATAGTTCCAGCCTTCGTAAAAGTGTGATCTGAGAAAAGCAGGGGGCTGTTAACAAGTGAAGGTTGTTAACAGGAAGAATTCTGTCTCAGTCATGAGTCAAGATAGAAAAATGACTCCTTTAGGTACTCATTACTACAAATATGTTTCCGACATTGAAACCTTAGTGAAAACATATGTAGAAATGCTCTGATAGGACCCTTTATGACTTATACTATACAAGACAAGAACAAAGGATAACTGAATGGATTTGCAATAGTTTCCGAATACCAAATAGTAATATCTTCCATTTTAATAGCCAAAAGTCATAATAGAAAATTATTTTAAAAACTGGTAGAGATTGGTGCCCCAAATATAGTACAACATGGCCAATTCAGGTTAAGTATCTTGCATCTCATATGGTCCCCTGAGCCAGAAATTATCACTGAGTACAGGGCCAAGTGTAATTCTTGAGACTGTACTGGTGTGGACCAATAACAAAAGTAAATAAAACAACTGGTATGGATTGTATAAATGTGTACATCATTAAAAACGAAAATTTAAATGAGAATATATTTTTATGACAAAAGGCAGTTGACTTGAAAATTGGGGTAAATGAAATATTCAAAAAGAAATATGGTACTTACACAAAAAAATCTCAGTATAGCTAGAGAAAGTAGTAGTGGATTGAGTGATAACTAATGAACTTTCTTAGATGGCTAATAAAAGTAGATAAGTTATGGAAATACAAAGGGTGCCTAAGAGTTACAAACCTTAAAATAAGAATGATGTTTCCAAGAGAATCAAATAGAGACTGTGAAGAATTACTTAACTAGATAAAGACTTCTATTATTTATGGATCTTTAACTTAAAAATATATATTAAATACCAAATACTATCTTGACATGATAGTAGGACTATAGAACAGTAAAGTCAAATACAAATCTTAAAAATATATATGTGCTGATTATAACACAGTACAAAGACTAACCAGATATCAGGTTCATTAAAGAAGAGAAAATTAATTGCAAGTCTTCTATTAGATATGTTTAAGTATGTTTGAAAAAAAAACCAAAACAAAACACTAACATGATGAAGGCCAATACATTCAGCCTAATATTCTATACTTCACTAGGAGTTGATGTGAAATACGAATGAGGAAAGATAATCGGTTCACTAAATTCTTGCTGAAGGAACTATTGAATAATTTATTTACACAAAATGAGTAATGTGCACTCTAGAGATTACATAAGGTGTGATTGATAAATTGCTAAGTATGTAGGTAATTCTAAGCCCTGGAAGTTTCTAGCAAACTAAAATTTAAAAGACGTACACTTTAATGTAAATTTAAAGGATGAGCTAAAATTATGATATCAGGTCAAATTAATATGAAAGACAGGTATGAGCTTTAAGACATTTGATGCTGAGAATTGAACTTCAATCAGCTGTGTGCTACAATCAAGACAAAGACCTTATGGCAATACTATCTTTTCTGCAACTTTTGTACAGTTGGGCAGAAAATATCCACAGAATTTGTGACAGTGTAAAATTTCATGCCAGAAGCAACTTTGCAAATGAGAACATGTTAAAATTGTTGAGATGAGTACATTATCTTGAAGTATCTGGCATTTAAAATAATCATGAGACTTAAGGCAAGAGGAAATTAGAAGAATAAGACAAAGATAAGTTGTGGAAGATAGAGACAAATTGCCAGCAAAAGGAAGCAAAAGCCAATCTCCAAACTCAAAATTTCTGAACAAAAGTTCAAATTCTTGGATTTTACCCAAACAGGCTTCATTTTAGACTTCTGATTTTGAGACTGTAAGATAGTTAATTCGCATTAAACTGCTGAATTTGTTGACTTTGTTGTAGCAACTATAGCGAACTTATTATATACTTCAGAAGACAAAAACAATGACAAATCAAAATTTAATATTACTTTACTTTTTAATATATTTATTTAAACACTTTGATTACGAGTATGATTGTAGTTGGGTTTTAATCATGTAATGAACACCCCCCTTCACTAATGCAACATTCTGACCACCAATGTCCCAAATCTCCCTCCTCCCCACCACACCCCCACCTGTACTCTAGACAGGCTTCCTACTTCCCTCATTCATTAACATTGTTTTTTTTGTTTGTTTGTTTTTTTGTTTTGTTTTGTTTTGGTTTGGTTTTTGGGTCACACCCCACGGTGCTCAGGGGTTACTCCTGGCTGTCTACTCAGAAATAGCTCCTGGCAGGCACAGGGGACCATATGGGACACCGGGATTCGAACCAACCACCTTTGGTCCTGGATCGGCTGCTTGCAAGGCAAACGCCGCTGTGCTATCTCTCTGGGCCCATTCATTAACATTGTTATGATAGCTCTCAAAGTAGTTATCCCTGTAACTGTACTCAATAATTTTTTTGAAGAATCTATAAATTTTCCTCTCACTATCGCCTTTGCTATGTCCCATAGGTTCTGATAATTTGTGTCTTCATTCTCATTTATTCCAGGAAAGTTTTGATTTCCTTTTTGATTTCATCTCAGACACACTAGTTGTTTAGTAGTAGGCTTTTTAATTTCCAGTTGTTAAAGTTTTTCTTCTGTGTTCCTTTGTAGTTCACATCTAATTTCAGAACCTTGTGGTCAGCAAAGGTAGCCTGCAAAATCTCTAGCCTCTTGATTTTATGGAGGTATGTTTTATGTGACAGCATGTGGTCTATCCTGGAGAATGACCAATGTACACTAGAGAATAATGTGTATCCAGGTTTCTTGGGATGGAGTGTCCTATATATATCTACTAGGCCTCTGTTTTCCATTTCTCTTTTCAGGACTAGTATATTTTTGTTCAGTTTCAGTTTGATTGACCTATCAAGTGTTGACAGGGCCGTGTTTATGTCTCCCACAATTATTGTGGTGTTATTGATGTCCTCTTTCAAATTTGTCAATAATTGTATTTGATATCTTTCTGGTTTCTCATTAGATGCATATATGTTTACTAGTGTGATTTCTTCCTGTTGCATATATCCCTTGATTAGTACAAAGTGTCTATCTTTTTCCCTTACAACTTTTCTGAGTCTAAAGTTTATGTTGGCTGATATTAATGTGGTGACCTCAGCTTTTTTTTTTTTTTTTTTTGGTTTTTGGGCCACACCCCGTGACGCTCAGGGGTTACTCCTGGCTATGCGCTCAGAAGTCACTCCTGGCTTGGGGGACCATATGGGATGCCGGGGGATCGAACCGCGGTCCGTCCTAGGCTAGCGCAGATAAGGCAGGCACCTTACCTCCAGCGCCACCGTCCGGCCCCGACCTCAGCTTTTTAAAGGGTATTGTTTGCTTGGATGATTTTCTTCCAGCCTTTAATTTTGAGTCTGTTTTTTTCTGACTATTCAGATGAGTTTCTTGTAGACAGAAGAAGATTGATTTCATCTTTTTTAATCCATTTCACCACTCTGTGTCTCTTAATCAGTGCATTTAGTCCATTGGCATCGAGGGAGATGATTTTCATGGGATTTAATGTCATCCTTGTATATAAGTTTGGTGTGTCTGTTGGTCTGTTTTGTCTTAAAGTAGACCTTTCAGTTTCTCTTTTAAGGCTGGTTTTGCTTCTGTAAAGTTTCTGAGCTGTTGCTTACTCGTGAAGCTATGTATCCTTCCTTTAAACCTGAACGTGAGTAGGGCTGGGTACAGTATTCTAGGTGAAGCATCCATTTCATTCAGTCTTTTCACAATATTCCATCACTGTCTTCTGTACTTGAGAGTTCCTTGTGGCATGTCTGCTGTAAATCTTAAGGATGCTCCTTTGAATGTAATTTTCTTTTTTGATCTTGCTTCTTTCAGAATTCTATCCCTATATGTGGGGTTCATTATTGTGACTAGGATGTATCTTGGGATGCTTTTCTTTGGGTCTTTAAGCTCATACTCTTTGGGATTTGGTTGCATGCAGTCTTTATCTCTGGGAGTTTCTCTGTAATGATGTTCTTTTTTTTGGGGGGGGCACACCCCGCAGTGCTCAGGGGTTACTCCTGGCTATCTGCTCAGAAATAGCTCCTGGAAGGCACTGGGGACCATGTGGGACACCGGGATTCGAACCAACCACCTTTGGTCCTGGATCGGCTGCTTGCAAGGCAAACACCACTGTGCTATCTCTCTGGGCCTTGTAATGATGTTCTTAACTGTTGATTCTTCCTGGAGATTTTCTTCCTGGGTTTCTGGGGCACCAATGATTCTTATGTTGTTTCTCTTGAATTTATTGCATTTCTAATTTTATTTGTTCAAAACCTTTGAGAATTTTTTCCATTGTCTGATCATTTGCTTTGAGGTTCTTTTGCAATCTCTTCTGCTATATAGGGTTGTTATGTATCTCATCTTCTAACTCACTAGTTGTGTCTTCATCTGCTGTTACTCTATTGGAGTGGCTTTCCATAGAGTTTTTCATTTTCTCTACTACATTTTTCAGTTCAGTTATTTTATTTTATTTTTTAATTTTTTTATTTTTTTTTGTTTTTGGGCCACACCCGTTTGATGCTCAGGGGTTACTCCTGGCTAAGCGCTCAGAAATTGCCCCTGGCTTGGGGGGACTATATGGGACGCCGGTGGATCGAACCGAGGTCCGGTCCATTCCTTGGCTAGCGCTTACAAGGCAGACACCTTATCTCTAGCCCCACCTTCCCGGGCCCCAGTTCAGTTATTTTAGTTTGAAGTTTTCTTATTTCTATATTTGTGGTCTGTTCAGATTAATCCATGTTTTCTTTGAGTTCTACGCACATCCTCTGTATTTCTATTCTAAACTCCTTATCTGAGAGGTTAATTAGGGGAGGCTTTCCATAGAGTTTTTCATTTTCTCTACTGCATTTTTCAGTTCAGTTATTTTAGTTTGGAGTTTTCTTATTTCTATATTTGTGGTCTGTTCAGATTAATCCATGTTTTCTTTGAGTTCTATGAACATCCTCTGTATTTCTATTCTAAACTCCTTATCTGAGAGGTTAATTAGGTGATTGGCATTTTTTGGGTCATCAGAGTTGCCATCTTCATTCTCTATGCATGCTGTTGTCCTGCGTTATTTCTCCATTGCCACACTTGAAATGTGATTCTTACTCCATGCTAATATGGGTTTCGTGTTCTATAAAAAGTGCACGGCTGCTCTGCTTCGCTGGCATGCTTTTATTTTCTCCATTTTATGGTGGAGTTCATTTACTAGAGATGTGCTTCTCTGGGCCCAACCTGCTCTGTTGTTTTCAACACCAGGAACCCTCAATAGTGGCGCTAGTGGTGGTGACCCAGACTAACCCTGTTCAGGCATGTTCAGTGCCCCCCAGTTTCAGCTTTCTTCCTGTTATCCTGTGCAGTTATGGTCTCAAACCTATGGCGCTCAGGCGCCCTCAGTCAAGATAGAGGCGACCATAAAGGAGACCTGGACTCACCTCTAGGGCTTCAGGGGTTTCCTGGGCACCTCAGTCTGAGCTTTCTTCTGGGATCCTGGGGGGTTGGGGAGGGGCTGGTCTCAGACCCGCAGCTTTCAGGCACCTTCAGTGAAGATGTAGATGAGGTGGATTCACCCCTGTTCAGGCGTGTCCAAGGCCCCTCAGTCTCAGTTTTCTTCAGGGATCCTGTGCATGGATTGGTCTCTAGCCCCTCCAGCCCCATCCCCTCCACCCCTTACCCCTGCGCTCAGGAGCCCTCAGTAAAGATGGAGGCGACATGGACTCATCTCTAGGGCTTCAGGCATGTCCTGAGCACCTCCGTCTGAGCTTTCTTCAGGGATCCTGTGTGGGGGCTGGTCTCAGACCAGTAGTGCTCAGGAGATCTCAGTAGTGGCATCGGCAATGGCGACCTGGACTTACCCCTGTTCAGGCGTGTCCAGGGCCCCTCAGTCTCAGTTTTCTGTCTAATATTACTTTTCAAAACAAAACCTAAACTAGGGACAAATAAAAGGTACATAATAAAAATATGGCTTGGTAAATTGAAATAATAGAAAACTCTTAGTAATGAACAAAATTTTGCATGCGTAGTATTATAAAAATGCTAAATGCACTTCTAAAATAATTCAACTTTTCTAATTTTGACCACTTAATTTATAATAAATAAAAATGAACTTTGAAAATAAGACAAAGGAAAAATACATGGCTAGCAAATATTGAAGTATTACTGTTGTTAATAACCATAGTAGACTAGCATAGTTAAAATTAGACGAAAGAAATAGGGATTTTACACAGCAATAAAAACCCATTTAAAATAAATAAAAAATACTGAGATTGTTTCATTTCAAATAAAAGACAATTATTAGCTAAACGATAAAGAATCATTAACTCTATAAGAATTTTTTCATGAAAATTTCCATTAATGTAAACATAGTATTCTTATATCATTTTAATCCTTAAGATATAAAATTTTTAATTTTATTTAATATGTAACAGTCAAGATATCTTGTGTTATATGTGTAGTGATCGTACACTATTTTTCAAACAGAAAACCGCATAGATTCATATTTCAATTTAAAGAATAAATTTCTGTGAAACTCCAAATTCTATGAACTAGAATCATGTTTCAAGATTGAATCAGTTAAGAGTGTATCATAAAATTTAATTAATATCATTTTCTTAGCCTGAAAAGTTAGTCCATCCAATCGTCAGTTATATTAAAATCTTAGAAATAAATATATTGTTTTCATTATTCATGTAATGATTAAAAACAAGTCAATCTCTTGTTTATGAAAGTTTCTATATTTTTTTAGGAAAGATTTCTGTGTACACAAAGATGAGCCTTGTGATACTGTTGGTAAGTTAACATAAATATTTTTACACACTTGAGGACCTTGGGGTTCTTAAAAACTATTAGTTTATACAAGAAGTAATTTATGTATACTGGTGATAGTAAATCAAAGCTGTTTTATTTGATATGTCTACATATATGTTTGTTCATTTTTAATACTTTTGTCATTTACAGAAGGTATTTCAGGACATATATGTACTAAATATTGGGGAATATTTTTGATAACCCTTTAAAATACAAATTATTTTATTTCCTGGAGAGAGACATGAAATTAATAAAAATCAATTGTTAGTAACATAAAGTATCCTATATTATAACCCTCATTATTTTGTCCTTGTTTTGTTTCTGTCATGTGTGCTTATAATTTGCAGCAGATTGCACCAAAGAAAGTTCATTTCTTATGCCTGATTTATTATGCTTTTTCTGTTCAGGAAGTGGAAAATGTTCTATATGTTGAATTGTACAAAAAATCCTCTGTTTGTAAATCAAACCATATAAGTTATGAAATGTATGAGACCTCAATAAACATTTTGGAGTGGTTGGCCCACACTCAGCAATGGTCAAGTGCTTTCCTCTGGCTCTGCATTCAGGGGTCAGTCCTGGCAGAACTCAGGTGCTCTAGTTACATATAATACATAATATATAACATAGTGTTGGTAAATTGTTTAAGAATCATACTCTTTTTGAGATATCATGTATAATAATTTTTATCAGGAATGTGGATTTTATTTTGATTTTTTGGGGGGCCACACTTGGCATTGCTCAGGGATTACTCCTCACTCTGTAGTTAGGGATTATTCCTTGTGGGCTCAACATACCATATGGGATGCTGAGGATCAAATCTAGAGTAGCAGCATACAAAACAAATGCTCTACCAGCTGTACTATCTCTCTGGGCATTAGAGAAATAAAGATTTTAAGTTAACCATTTTTGAGATCTCAAAACGATGGTGGATATTTTTTTTAAATTAATGTAATTCTATTAATTTTTAATCTATCTCCTCTGGTGATAAAACCTTAGATAAGTTGAAAATAGAATGGTTACCGTTTTTATAATTACAAAGTGTACATATTTTATGCTCTGAAGGAATCCACATTCTCTCCTTATTTCCCCTCACATTTCTCTAACTTTATTTTAATAAAAACTATCCTGTCTCACTAAAAAATAAAATATCAGAGTGCGTAGATAATGATGAAATAAAAGGAATGTTTGGAGACCAGAAATACAGTAGAGCAGGTAGGGAATTGTATTGCACATGCTTACTTGGATTTGACCCCAGTATCTCATATGGTCCTCAAGCACCACCAGGAGTGATTCCTGAGTTCAGAAGTAGGAGTAAACTCTGAGCACTGCTAAAAATAAAAGAGAAAAAAAATGAAATAAATTAAAAATAACAACAAGAATATTTTGTACAGAAGGGACTCAAACATTTTGTCAGCATTTTACTTAAAGTGTATATGCCTTCTTTTTGCTACAATTCAATATGAAGATTTTGCCTTTCACTTTGGGTAGTATAATAAGAATACTGAAAGAGATGAAGAAAAAAGACATAGAATTATTTTTGTGGGAGGATACTATGGATTTAAATAATTAATAATTATTAAGTAAATAATAATTATAATATGGCAGTTTTCCCTACTGTTAACACATAATGCAAGGAGGTCAGCAATAAAAAGCTTTGAATTGATGTCTCCTTTCCTTCCCTCTGATTTTGCAATAACTGAGATCAGACACATGTTTGGCTGTGGTACCGGCAAGTATTGGCACACATGCTCACGAGGAACTGAGCATCTTAGTTGTGTTCAAATATACACTAAACAGATATGATATTTTGGGCTGTAATTCACACAGATCTTTGCAGTTGTTAGTTGCATGCTGAAAATAGCAGTCCTTAGTTGCAGTACTAGCACATACCTACTAGCTACAGCATTGATGTAAATGGTCTATGGTTCCTTGGATCCTACACAGCAGAAATATGAGGCACAGATGTCATCTGGTGCCAAACTCATGAACTTACATTTGCAGGGCAGGTTTTTCAGGCATTGATCATCTCCTTGACCCTTAATATATTTTTAAATAAAGAAGAATGACTTTATTTGAAAACCAATACACTTAAAATATAAAGAAATGGTAAAACTTTCTTTATCAACAATTAACTACGATATTTATCTAACTTGTTTACTTTTTTGGTTTGTTTTTGGTGCTACACCAGATTGTGCTCAGAGCTTACTCCTTGCAGACCGCAATGGGTGCCCGTGATGGAACTCAACTCTATTCACTGTACTTTAACTCTGACCTGGTATTTAACTACTTTCTACAGCAAAAGATTTGTGGATTTTGCTGAAAACATTTTTTAAAATCATGGCAGGCAGCCTCTTTAGATGTGTGTGAAAATTCTGGGCACAGCAACTACCAGGTTATGTGTACTCAGGCCTATTAGTGCTGGGGTCTGTCAACCAGAGCTAGCAGTATTCAGGAATCCTGCAGTACCAGGAGTTCAACTTGGAGCCTTATGAATTCAAGTTACTGGTATGCATTTCACAAACCCAGATTATATTTAGATGAGATGTATTTATTCAATGGTGTAAAACTGTTATATAAATATATCAAATGACGATTTTGCTTTTTGGGGGGTTTCTATCAGTAAGTCAGTATTTTTTATCTTTAACCCTCTTTATTATACTTAGAAATTCTGATATCCAGAAACTTTTTCCTCTCTTTAGATCTTATGTTTATGGTTAACTTATTAAAAGACAAAATTCCATCTTTATAAAATATGGTGGTATTCTATTTGCAGTATTTGTTCATTAAACAATTTGTTAGAGTTTACAGCTGATAACAAGAGTACAATAAGAATATCATTAATAGGGTCAGAGATATGACTTACTCCTAACACTGCACTCAGAAAGTCCTTCCGGTGGTCTTAGACTACCATATAAGATGTTGGACATTAAACCCAGGTTGGCTTTGTGCAAGGCAAATTCTCCACCCATTGTACTATCAGTACTCTAGCCTGATTGTTATACTAATTAAGGTATATTTTGAAAGCAATTTAGAGGATAAATAAAGTAAAAGTTGTTTTAGCCACTCCACAAACACACTTTTCCCCTGTTGGTTTACTTAAGTGATGATTTGGTAGATTAGTGGACAGCTTTACAGAGAATGGAAAAAAAATACTAATTGATGTGTTTTGTGTTTATTTGCTTGTGCTTCCTTGCCTCTAACATATCTCTGGATATCATCCATTAGTTTGCCCAGGAATTCTGCAGATGGTAGAATTTAAGGACTACATAGTGACTTAAAATTTTTTGTAAAGCTACTTTTAAATTCATTAGCTCCATCAACCTTTTTCCAAGCACACAGTGCCACCTCAAAGACCAGCTTAAAGCACCCCATGGGGAGGGTCTGCATAAGGCCCCTCACCCCAAAAAAGATCATATCTTAACTGAATCCTTGAAATTATCTTCCCAGAATGACCTTGTGTGACACTTGATTTTAGTTTCATCACTGATTCACATCCTCCACTGCATGTATTGTGAGGGGCTCAGGCAGGTCTTAGCAATTGTATGAAAATTCAGATGGATTCAAAGCTTTCCCTCACTCCAGTTAGTAAGGAATTCAATACAGAATATACACATTAGCCCATACTCTAGACAGGCTTTTTTGAATCAATTAAGTGAAGTTATGTTTACATTCACATAGCATGGGGGTTGATTATCCTCCCAATAGGCTGGACAGAGGAACTTCCTCAGGCACTCCCTGCCCCGGTGATGTGAGAGAGGGGTGGAGGACATTCCTACAGAATCACTTTTGAATTCTGAGTCTGAAGAGGCAGTAGTCAACTCATCTTCAGCATTCCTTTGATCTGATGTTTTAGTCTCAGCAGATGGTGATTTCTTCGGTTTAATGCCAGTGGTGGGCAGCAAATTATTGGCCTTTGGTAGCTTTTCATTTGAGCATGTGGGAAGGCACTTTTACTTTCTGATGTGTGAAACATTTCAGAAAGTTGGCCTCTACATTCCATAATACATGATGCATAAAAGTGAACAAGAATATGAGGCCAGAGAGATAGCATGGAGGTAAAGTGTTAGACTTTCATGCAGAAGATCAGTGGTTCAAATCCCGGAATCCCATATGGTCCCCTGTGCCTGACAGGGGGGATTTCTTAGTGTAGAGCCAGGAGTAATCCCTGAGCGCTGCTGGGTGTGACTCAAAAACCAAAAACCAAAAGCCCCCCCCCCAATAAAAAAATAAAGGACCAGAATAGCATAAAGCCTACTAAGAGTAACACCCAACTGCCTCGTATAAATATTACCACTACTGTAAAGCACATGGTAAAGGACATTAAAAAGGAGGAGGTGAAAAAAGACCAAAGTCCCTCTTTCCAAAAGTCAGGACACTAACATTGCCTTGATCCAAAGGAGGATTATGTTCCTTATCCAATGGGGAATTATCAACCTAATTATCCACTTGGTTCACCAAGGAATCATCTCACTGAGGTCATTACTGAGGTCCTTGTACAAGCACCAAATGCAGATAATTCCTATATTTCCAGGGGATTGGGGACTCAGTTCTTCAGAAAATAATCCAAACCAAGATGAAGAGATGAAATGGATCTGGGGATCTTTCCATGATGGCAAGTGGATATCCATAAGAGCCTCAGTCTTTAATGGGAAGAATAGGACTACCCGCCAAGTGAAGAACAAGCTGGCATAGAGAGCCTATCCAGTGGTTCTTTATGTTAATGTGTCATTAAATAAATATAAATAAGAATCCATCTTTGATTAGGTTGAATATCGGTTAATCCAACAATTTATGTAATCTAGTCAAGGACAAAAATCTCTATGATAATAGCAATGAATAAGAAAAAAACCCCATAAAATCCAAATTATTCATAGTGAAATGTCACCAAAATAAGATACAGTAAAAATATGCTCAGATAGTTATATGAATAGTGTATATGTCTTTAAAACAATCATTTTGAAAATAATAATTTCAAAATAAAAAACCAGGGAGAGGATTCTACTATCAATATTATTAAACAGCATATTAGAAATTTTAAGCAATAAAAAGTAGATAATATGATTTTATACATTTTAAATAAATTTAATGGGGGATTTACGTGATTAGATAAGAAATCAAGTATTCACCAGTATTGCCCCAGTGGCCACCTGAAGCACTACTGAGGTAGTTTTTTGTGGTTCTCAGCACTTCTGGGTTCAAGCAGTATCCTTATCACTGGGCAGTAGTCTTCCCTAAACATTCAGGTCTTCACAGATGAGGCTGAACAATGCTAGAAGTGGCCTCTGTTGCCTGTGCCTATTGCCTGTACATTTTCAAATTTATTTTGACATTTGAAAGTAACGTTCTTTTTTCCCCTGGAAGTGAAAAATAAAATGAATGTGAAGTCATTAAAGTTTGCCAATGTTGCCTTGAAATTGGTGGGGGGGGCAAGGAGTTTAAATCTACTCTTATTTCTGCATCATCAGTGCAGATGTGGACTGTTTTAACTTCGTGTACTCTGTTCACTTTTTCATTCTAGGAAGATCTTAGGGAACTTCCTGAAAATATTCTATGGAAACTTGAAAAACCATGGAATCCTCATTGAGAATTTCTGTTACAAACTTGTAATAATTTATTATCCATGTTATCCTAAGTGAGCCTATGTAATGGTTCACATACATGGTTTGTGAAAATTTAAGAAATTTCAAGGTTAAAATATAGTAAATATATGCCATTTGCAAAGTCATATGCTGATCTCCATGAATATCCAGCCTCTATAAATATTTCTCTTGTGCCTATAATTGAGAGAGGTCATGCCATTAGATTTACATGGAGAATGTGTTCATAGCCCTTGCATTCTCTTGCTTAGATTTTAGATACTTTAATTTGAGTAATAAACTTTCCTGTCTTTAAGCAGGTTAAAATAATTTATTCTTGTATACATATAGGAATAATTCAGATTTTATATACATGGATATTATGAAATAGGCCTATAGACCACCTAGGAAGCAATTGCCAAAAAAAGAAGCATATTCAAAGATGAAAATGTATATAAATATTCCTTTTATGTGACATTATACATGTGAGGATTTCCAGACACTTCCCTTTCCAAACACCACTACATTCTCCAAACCACATTTCAGTGTAAGTAATCATTTTTATTGGGTGAGAAGAGGTCAAGCCATTTCTAAAAGTAGCTTAATTTCACTGAAAGGCCATTGTGACATTTTATCATGCATTTTCTTGCATGTAAAACACAAAAACACAGAGAATTCTTCAGACTCCAGATACTTGTTTAATCACTGGTGTCATTTCACTTGTTTAATATCCTTTGGGTTCGGACTCATTGTTTTTTATAAAATCCATGTTTATTTAATATTAAGTATTTTTAAATTTGCTTTGTTCTAGGCAAAAATAAAGTGAACTATTTTCTATATGTCTTAAATCCTAAATGACTTGAATTAAAATTTATTGCATGTTTATATCAACATGTGCCAAATACAGTGGTATTCTTTCCCACTTAACCTAGTGGGATGTATACATTAACAAAAAGATTTTCAAACATAGTAGAAGTTTGCATTAGCTATAAATTTGCTAAATTTTGATATAAAGCTGAGGTAGATTTGTAATGCCCAAAAGTCACTGTGCTGAGAGGAGAAATATGGTTGTAAAGTGCCGACCTATTAAATTTGGTTTTTCTCAGAAATACAAATAGGATATATTCAGTGGGGGTAGAAAAAATCCTAAAGACAGATCTCCAAAATTTATTCCCTGGTTATTCAGATCCTAATCTTGGTACTGCTATCAAGGCAGTTTTCAGATATAAAGTTCAGCACTCCTGTAAGAAATGGAGATTCGCTGAGAGATTGAAACCTGCACTTTAAAGCAGAGGCAATAAATTTAATTATTTCCACAAATGAAATTAATTCAAACTCTCCTATAATTTTTAATTTTTAGGTAAGAACCCAGTTTAATTGCATTTTGATTTTGCTATTGTGAAACCTTAAGCAGAGAACGCAATTAAGCCTTCTCAGATTTCTGATCTATAAAACTGCACAGTAATAAATGGGTTAATTTAAGCCACTACATTTTCACTTGTTTGTGGCCCAGCAATAGAGAAAATGTACCCATTCAGACTAAGAGATGTCTAATGGTAAACCTATATTTAGGATTTATATGCTGATAAAAAAATTAAAGTTTCATGAAATGACAGTACACTTAATGCTTTTTGGTCATATTTAACCTTTGTATATGTGAACATCCCTAAAATTTTGTAGAGAAATGAGTTACAGAGCCTTCTCATGTTGCAGGCATCATTGGGCAGCACAGGAAAGATTACTAATATAAAGATTTTGAAAATATGCAACAAAAATTCAACAAGGAAATCAAAGTCCTCCAAGCCTTGGATGTTTGGAGATTACATACTAAACTTAAATAGGTTGATTTGGGTTTTTTTTTTTTTTTTTCGTTTTTCAGGCCACACCCGTTTGATGCTCAGGGGTTATTCCTGGCTACGCGCTCAGAAATTGCCCTTGGCTTGGGGGGACCATATGGGACGCCAGGGAATCGAACCGTGTTCCTTTCCTTGGCTAGCGCTTGCAAGGCAGACACCTTACCTCTAGCGCCACCTCCCGGCCCCTGTTTTGTTTTGTTTTGTTTTGTTTTGTTTGTTGTTGTTGTTGTTGTTGCTTTTTGGGCCACAGCTGGTGACGCTCAGAGGTTATTCCTGGCTATGCACTCAGAAATCGCTCCTGGCTTGGGGGACCATATGGGACATCGGGGATCGAGCCGAGGTCTGTCCTGAATCAACTGAGTGCAAGGCAAATGCCCTACCACTGATCTATTGCTTTGGCCCCTATATAGATTGATTTTTATGTAAAAATGTAAAGATATACAAGCTCTTCAAATATATTAGACCAAAGTTGTCTAAACAGTTTTTAAATGAATGTAGGAATAAAATGAAAACTCCATGTGAAGAAAAACAAAGGAAATGTTAAAATTAAACAAAGAAGAGACAGAAAAAATAGAGCGAGGGTTAATGAGTTAACAGGTAAAGAAATCTTAGCTGTAACACCAGAAGTATAACTCATAAAAGGGAAAACTGATTGGCTGGAGAGATAGTACAGTAAATAAGACAGCTAATTATCTTGCATGTGGCTGCCCCCATTTAACCAGTACCACTGGTCCTTTTAGCACTATCAAAAACAACTTCCTAGCATGGAAAAAGTAGTCTTTGAGCATTACAAGATTTAGCCAACCCTTCCAGTATGAAACTGGTAAGCTAGATTTTTAAATATAAAACCAACATACTTCTGTCCTGCTTAGAAATTAAAATATCAGCTAAGGACCAGAAGTGAATTTGTAGAATATATAAACTGTCAACGTTGAATTCTAGGTTAACAGTTTGAAAAGAATCAAATGAGTTGAAATGGCACTTCACAGAAAAGGATGTATGGTAATCAATATAATAGTATGGTGGGGGCATTTGTCTTGTATATGACTGACCTGGATTTGATCCCTGGCATTCCATATAGTCCCCTGAGCACCAATAGGATAAATTCCTGAGTGCAGAATCAGAAGTAACCATTGAGCATTGCCAAGTGTAGTACCCTCATCCCTAAAAAGGACATATGGGTGGAAGATAAAACACATGAAAAGACATTCACCATAATTTGTAATCAGGAGTGTGCAAATTTAAATTATGGGATATCACAGTATAGCTATAACAGCAATAATAATGTGAATCATATTTCCACACATTGATGCTTGGAATATAATTTTTACTTATATTTGGGGAAATAATTTGACTATTTATTATAAAGATAAGCATATACTTTACCAGATAAGTCATATCCCCATTCTTAAGTATTTTTACACAGAATTTTTAAATCAAATACTTAATGAGTATTTATGCCTGCTCTATTAATAGTTGTTTCAAACTGGAAATAAAATAATGGTATTCACCAGGTTAATATAGAGAAACAAATCATGGTACATCTATATTACAAAGTGGCATTTAGAAATGAAGAGGAATGAGTTACTTATTCATAGTTTGAAGGAATCTCAAAGCAGTGAAACAAGGCAATCCCAAAAGAAAACATATCATATAAACCCATTTATATGACATTCTCCAAGAACAAACCTGTAATTTTGATTAAATCTGTGCCAGGATGAGAAGGGTAAAAGAGGAAAAGACAATTTTGATGAGTGTCAGACCTGCTTTAGTTCTTCATGATGGTAGTAATTACATTAACCACAAATTGCATGTTAAAAAGCTAATGCTATTGTATATACAATTTTTTTATATTTGCTTTTTGGGGTCACACCCAGTGACACTCAGGGGTTACTCCTGGCTATGAGCTCAAATCGCTCCTGACTCGGGGGACCATATGGGACACCAGGGATATAAATAAGGTCCATCCTGGGTTAGCCTCGTGCAAGGCAAACGCCCTACTGCTGTGCTATCGATCCTGCCCCATATATACATATTTCATTAGAAAAGAGAAAGCTTTTGGTTATTCGATTTGGTTTTAGTATTGTGGCTGAGGATTCCATAAAGGTTTGTGCAAATTTCTCAGCCCTGATCTGGGCTTTACCTGCTGCTAACCTCTTTTTGAATCTTTCTTGTTGGAGTAGTGATGGGTGTATACATTTGTGAAGGAATTTATGGATATAATAATAGCAAAAAGAACGTATTAGACAGACATTTGCAAAGAAGCAAGAGTGTTTTAATCTCATTATAAGGGCATAGAGTAAAATACCAAATCTCATGTGTTATCTAAGTTGATATTATGGATGTTAACATGACTTGTGCCAAAAAGTTAGGCCTGAGTGTCATACCTAATATTAAAATAGGACAGTCAGATACTGTTAGAAATCTTGCTAGTAAATATTTATCTTTTTGGTCTAATTTTGTGTCATGTCAATAAGTGTTCCTGCTAAAAAGTTTCCTCTGGTGGCATACACGTAAGTTGGCATCTGGGTTTTATTCCTCCTGGGGAAGAAACAACCTGCTGAGACATCCTAAAGTAACATTTGTTAAATATCTACCAAGTGTCATGAGAGGTTAAGCACATAATTACCTTTCATGAGTTATCTATTAAAAGGACAGTTATCATATTTACTAATAAGAAAACAATGTTTAATAGTTATGATCAATCTGTAAGCCAGCTTGTATTTGAAAGAAATGCATTCCAATTAATTAGCAGTCCTCAGACAAATGACTAATTTCCCAAAGTGAATTTGAGAGATCTGAGTATTAGAAATAGTGCTTTTCTGTGGTTGCCCTGGAATCAAATATTCTAGCATACTAATAGTGTTGAATATTTCTTTTCAAAAAATACTTAACATAGAAAACAAATCTTGAAAATGTATTGGTAAATTTTAGTCAGGATTTTAGAAGGTTTCAGAAAATTTGTGAATAAAATATTTAGCCAGCTTAATTGTTTTAGTAATTTCAATATATTGACCTAAAAATGCTTTAAAAATGCATTGAAAAGGGGCCTGAGAGATAGCACAGTGGTGTTTGCCTTGCAAGCAGCCGATCCAGGACCTAAGGTGGTTGGTTCGAATCCCGGTGTCCCATATGGTCCCCTGTGCCTGCCAGGAGCTATTTCTGAGCAGATTGCCAGGAGTAACCGCTGGGTACCGCTGGGTGTGGCCCACAACCAAAAAACTAAAAAAAGAAAAAAATGAAAGTTGGTATTACTTTTATTAAGCACATGCTTAGTTAATAAATCATGCTAAATATCTATTTGATGTAAATAGTGTATACATTACATAAAACATCAATTTTTAATATTGCTTTAAATTTAGGACCATCCGATATTTGTAATTATAATTATATTATAACTTTAAATCTGCTCTTTAGATTTCTCCAACTAAAGATTTTTATTCTTTACTTGGAATTTTAAACCTTAATCTACTGAGTAGAAGAGACTTATAATAAGAAATAAAATGATTAAGATTGATAGTGTGACAAAAGGCCATCAAGACGTCTGATATGAATTAAGGAGATAATACAACAGTAGGGCTCTTGCCTTGTATTTGGCCAACTTGAGTTTGAACCCTGAGACTCCTTGTGGATCCCTAGGATTCCATCAGGATTAACATCTAATCACAGTTGTCTTGACCAACTCTCAAAAGAAAATCCTCAAATAGTTGAGTGTATATATATATATATATGTATATATATATATATATATATATATATATATATATATAAACTGGAATACTATGTGTCCATAAGAAAGGGCAAAATCATGTGATTTCCTTATATGGAATTCCTTATATGCGCTTTCCACTATATGGATGGAACTAGAAGGTATCATGCTGAATAAAGATTGGTAGAGAAAAAGGGAGAGCTACAGAGAGATCTCTCATATGTGAGATTTAAAGATACACACTAACATAGTAATAAATAGCCAATTATCAAAATTGAGTTTCAGGAAAGGGTATGTTAAAGTAGGAGGAGCTATAGAGCCTTTGGGAAGAGAAATGTGTGTGCTAGTGTAGGTGTGGTGTTGTAATGAAGTATATATGAAACCATCATTAAAATTATGGTGAGTCACAGCATGTCCATGATGTTCATTTTTTATTTTTACTTTTATTTATTTTTTGGGGGGGTCAGATCTGGCTCCACACTCAGAAATCGCTCCTGGCAGGCTTGGGGACCATATGGAATGCTGGGATTTGAACCAATGACCTTCTGTATGAAAGGCAAATGCCTTACCCCCATGCTATCTCTCCAGCCCTCATGATGTTTATTTTAAAGATTAATAAATAAAGATATGTTGAGGAACATTTGAGTTTGAATGGGTTATGCTATAGATGCATGCTTTCAATATTAATAGTTGTATGCTAAAATAGCACTTCTTTATAGCTTTTTAGTAGCCTGATATTTTTAGATTTAATTGTCCTGCTTCGTGCCTCTAGGATATGGTTACGTTATAACATTATAAAAAAGTACTAGCCAAAATTCCTGATTTATATGCAATCAAAATGCATAAATTTTTCCAGCTGTATTCCTAAACTTCATGAAACTCTTCAGTTATGATTCATCTTACCTAATTCTTAGATTTATGACATTTTTTATTCTCCAAGGCAGATGAAATCATTAATCTTACAGCATGATTTTTGTTTTCTGCTTTTAGCTTATGAGGAAGATCACAGAGAAAGCCTAGCAAATTTGATTTATCTTTTTGATTGATTAATATAGAAATAAGAATAGCACGGTGAATTTTTCACTACAGATTTATAAGAATTAGATATATGATCTACCATGTATGGCTTTTTATAGTGCGTTACAAGAATTATATTTTGGGAGTTGCATTAGAACCTAAATCAACAATTTCAGATAGTATATATCATTAATGATTTATTCATATTTCAAAACTACAATAGTATATATTATAAATGACTTAAACTCCTTTAAGACTTAACTCTTTAAGGATTTAAATTTCACTTCAAAAGCCATCTAATAGGGCCCGGAGAGATAGCACAGCGGTGTTTGCCTTGCAAGCAGCCGATCCAGGACCTAAGGTGGTTGGTTCGAATCCCGGTGTCCCATATGGTCCCCTGTGCCTGCCAGGAGCTATTTCTGAGCAGACGGCCAGGAGTAACCCCTGAGCACCGCCGGGTGTGGCCCAAAAACAAAAACAAAAAAAGCCATCTAATAATCCAACTTTAAATTTCTGAAAACAGATGAGAAGTGAATGTGAAACAAAATAAATCTCAAGTATATCTCAAGTAGAAAGCAAAAAATTAATCTGTAGACATAAATTTTCTTAAATATACTCTTTTCCATACTGTAACACTTCTTTCCATTATTTAATAGAAGAAGGAGGTAAGCAAGTTTTGTATGGTTTGTTTTAAGCTTAAAGAAAGTATAGAATAAGAATAGTAAAAATAAAACCTAATTTAGAATCTATCCTTGACCATGTCATCTCTACATGTTTTATCAGAAGAGGAAAATTCAGTGAGTGGCCACTCCTGCTGAAATACCTAACATTCTTTCATGGAACTTGCTCTTTCTATTCTCCTTTCTTTCTTTTCTTTCTTTCTTTCTTTCTTTCTTTCTTTCTTTCTTTCTTTCTTTTCTTTCTTCTTTCTTTCTTTCTTTCTTCTTTCTTTTTCTTTCTTTCTTTCTTTCTTTCTTTCTTTCTTTCTTTCTTTCTTTCTTTCTTTCTTCTTCTCTCTCTCTTTCTTTCTTCTTCTCTCTCTCTTTCTTTCTTTCTAAATTAAATTATAGTACTTTTATTTTCTTTTAATTTAAGCACCATGATTACAAACATGCTTGTAGTTAGGCCTCAGTCAAAGAAAGAAAAGCCCCCTTCACCAGTGCAAATTCTTACCTTCAGTGCCCCCCTTCACCCTCTTCCCCCATCCTCTGCCTATATTTGAGACAAACATTCTACTTCTCTCACTCATCAACAGTGTCATGGTAATTCTTTGTGTAGTCATTTATCTAACTGCATTCACCACTCTGTGGTGAGCTTCATATAGTGAGCTAGTACTTCTGCCCTCTTCTCTCTCATCTTTTTTTTTCCCCATTTCCTCCAGGATCTCATGTTTCATGGCACAGTTTCTCAAAGTAGTTTCTGATTATCCTTTGTATCGCTGTATTGTCTGTAATGGCCTCCCCCTTTTCTAATTTGGTTTATTAAGTTTCTCTCCTTTTTTTGTGTGTGAATTTTGCTACTGGTTTATTAATCTTGTCTATTTTTTCAAAGAACCAACTTTCGCTTTCGTTGATCTTTCAGATTGTTTTTTGGTTTTCCACTTTATTAATTTCTGCTCTAAGCTTTGTTATTTCCTTCAGCCTACTTATTATAGGTTCAAAATATTGTTAATCATTTTTTAATTTAATAAGCTGTCATTAGCTATTTTGTAGGTCCCTTTTTCCTTCCTGAATTGTTCTTGCAACTTTGATTTTGAGTCTGTTTGTTCTATTCAGATTTGTTTCTTGTAGTCAGCAGAATGGTGGATTCAGCTTTTGGATCCATTTTCTATTCCATATCTCTTAATTGGTGCATTTGGCTCCCTACCATGGACTAGTTTGCTTGGTCCTCATCCCTGTTGTCTTTGAGTATTATCATCATACTATCTTTTTTTTTACATAACCCATTTATGAGTGGAATCATTCTATGGGTACTTCCTTCTGACTCACTTTACTCTGCATAATAATCTCCATATCCATTTAGGTATAAGCAGTTTTCATGATTTCATTTTCCTAACATCTGTGTAGTATTCCATTATGTAGATGTACCAGTTTCTAATTTATTCATTATTCTCAGGCATTTGGGTTGTTTCCATATTTTGGCTATTGTGAATAGTACTGCAATGAACATAAGAGTGCAACTGCCTTTTCCTTTTTGGTCCCTAGGTTATATTCCCAGGAGCAATATTACTAGGTCATATGAGAGCTCAATTTCTTTTGTGTATGTGTGTTTGTGTTATTTATTTGTTGTTTAGGAGTGTCCATATTGTTTTGCAAAATTGTTAGGTCTGGGGCCGGAGAGATAGCATGGAGGTAGGGTGTTTGCCTTGCATTCAGAAGGATGGTATTTCAAATCCTGACATCCCATGTGGTCCCCTAAGCCTGCCAGGAGCAATTTCTGAGCATAGAGCCAGGAGTAACCCCTGAGCGCTGCAGGGTGTGACCCAAAAAACAAAAAAAAAAATAAATAAATAAATGTTAGGCCGATTGACCAGTAGTGAATGAGAGTCTGTCTCTCTGCATCCATGCCAGCACTGGCTGTTCTTGTTCTTTTTGATGTGTGCCGGTCTCTGAGTGTGAGAGGTTATCTCATTGCTTTGATTTGCATCACCATGGTGATTAATAATGTGGCGCATTTTACTTTTACTCTTCTGTACTCTTCCTTTGAGAAAGCTTTTGTTCATATCTTCTTCCCATTTTTGGATGGGGTTAGATTTTTGTCTTGTCTAATAGTGCCTTAGTGTTATAAATATTAATCCCTAATTATATGACTATTGGATGAATACTTTCTCCCATTACATAGGTAATCTCTGCATTCTGGTCATCATTTTCTTTGAGGTGAGAAGTATCTTAGATTATTATTGTGCCATTTGTTTATCTTTGCTTTAATTTGCCTGGTCAGTGAAAGATACCTTTACCTATCTCATGGATAGTTCTTCCTATATCTTCATATATATTATATCTATGGTTTTGGGTTTTATGTCAAGGTCTTTTTTTTTTTTTTCATTTTTCGGGCCACACCCGTTTGATGCTCAGGGGTTACTCCTGGCTAAGCGCTCAGAAATTGCCCCTGGCTTGGGGGGGCCATATGGGACACCGGGGGATCAAACTGCGGTCGCGATCTTTTCTTGGCTAGCGCTTGCAAAGCAGACACCTTACATCTAGCGCTACCTCGCCGGCCCATGTCAAGGTCTTTAATTCATTGTGATTTGACTTTTGTGCAGGATGTTAAAAAAAGATCTGAGTTCAATATTTTTACATGTCGATGATAAGTTTCCTAACACAATTTTTGAAGAGGCTTTCTTTGCTCCACTTCATATTTTTGCTCCTTTATAAATGACTAATTAATCATGTGCCAGAATTTTTCTTAGAATATTCAAGACTATTCCATTGATCTGTCTTTCTTTTTCTTTTTTTTTTTAATAATGCTATGCTGCGTTCATTACTACTTCTTTGTAGTATAGTGCAAATTTGAGGAAAGTGATTCTGCTGATTTTCTCCTTCTCAAAGATAACTTTTGCTATTTGTGGAGATCTATTGTTCCATTGGAATTTTAGAAGGTTTGATCTATTTTGTTGAAATATGTCATAGGTATCATTATATTAAATCTATGAAATGCTTTGGGGAATATTTCCATTTAAATGATTTAATCCTCCCAATCCATGAGCAGAGGATAGGTCCTGTATTCTCTTTTATTTATTGAAGTAGAATTTTGTAGTATTTGTTGGATATGTCTTTGACCTCTTTAGGTAAGTTTATTCCAAGGTACTTGATTTTCTGAGGCAAATTTATGGATGGGATTTTTTAAATTAATATATTTATTTGAACACCTTGATTACAAACGTGATTGTGGTTGGGTTTCAGTCATGTAAAAACACCCCCCTTCACCAGTGCAACATTCCCATCACCAATGTCCCAAATCTCCCTCCTCTCCACCCCACCCCTGCCTGTATTCTAGACAGGCTTTCTACTTCCCTTATTCATTTTCATTGTTAGGATAGTTCTCAATGTAGTTATTTCTCTAACTAAACTCATCACTCTTTGTGGTGAGCTTCATGAAGTGAGCTGGAATTTCCAGCCCTTCTCTCTTTTGTCTCTGAAAATTATTGCAAGAATGTCTTTCATTTTTCTTAAAACCCATAGATGAGTGAGATTATTCTGTGTCTCTCTCCCTCTGACATTTCACTCAGCATGATAGATTCCATGTACATCCATGTATAGGAAACTTTCATGACTTCATCTCTCCTGATGGCTGCATAATATTCCATTGTGTATATGTACCACAGTTTCTTTAGCCATTCATCTGTTGAAGGACATCTTGGTTGTTTCCAGAGTCTTGCTATTGTAAATAGTGCTGCTATGAATATAGGTGTAAGGAAGGGATTTTTGTATTGTATTTTTGTGTGCCTAGGGTATATCGCTAGGACTGGTATAGCTGCATCGTATGGGAGCTCAATTTCCAGTTGTTGGAGGAATCTCCATATCGCTTTCCAGAAAGGTTGAACTATACGGCATTCCCTCCAGCAGTGGATAAGAGTTCCTTTCTCTACGCATCCCTGCCAACACTGCATGTTCTCATTCTTTATGATGTGTGCCAATCTCTGTGGTGTGAGGTGGTACCTCATAATTGTTTTGATTTGCATCTCCCTGATGATTAGAGATGTGGAACATTTTTTATGTGCCTTTTGGCCATTTGTATTTCTCTTTTTGTCAAATTGTCCATTTTTTTCTCCCCATTTTTTGATGGGATTAGGTGTTATTTTCTTGTAAATTTCTATCAGTGCCTTGTATATTTTGGATATTAACCCCTTATCTGATAGGTATTGGGTGAATAGTTTCTCGCACTCAGTGGGTGGTTCTTGTATCCAGTACTCTCCAAACAAGTGAAAGCAGAGATTAACAGATGGGAATATGGATGGAGTTTTTAATATCTCTTTTTGCATTATATGTATATATAGAGGCCATAGTTTTTATCATATTAATTATGTGACCTGCCACTTTAGTATACAAATATTTGTCTAGGCTTTATATATTTTCTAAGTATAGTATAATGTCATCTGCAAATAGTGGAAGTCTGACTACTTTTTTTCATATCTGGATGTTCTTTATATATTTTTCTTAACTAATTCCTGTGGCAAATACTTCCAGTACTATAATGAATGGAAATAGAGAGATTAAATAACCTTTTATTATGCCAGATCATAATAAAACCAGAAAAGGTTTTTAGCTTTTCCCCACTGAGTATAATTTGAAATGATCTTGGGTTAAATGGCTTTTAATATAATGAGGAAACTTTTGTCAATTCCCATGTTGTTCAGTGTTTTTATCGTGAATGTGTACTGGATCTTGTTAGTTGTTTTTTCTGAATCAATGGATATGATCATATGGTTTTTATTTTATTGATGTGGCATATTATGTTGATTGATTCATATATTAAACTATCTTTGCATTCCCCAGAATGAATTCTACTTGGTCATGCTTTATGAACTTTTTGTTTGTTTGTTTTTGGTTTGGGGTCACACTGGTGACACTCAGGGGTTACCCCTGGCTCTGTGCTCAGAAATTGCTCCTGGCAATCCCTGGAGTCTCATCTGGTCCCCCAAGGATTGAACCAGTCCCATCTTTAATCTGCTGCATACAAGGCAAACACCCTGTCACTGTGCTATCGCTGCGGCCCAGCTTTATGAACTTTTTGATGAATTGTTGAATTTTATTTGCTAGCATTTTGTTGATGATATTTACATTTGTTTTCATTAAGGAAATAAAGGCTGCAATTCTCTCTTTTTGTGGTCTCTCTGATTTTGGTATCATGGTGATGTTAGATTCATAAAAATTTTGGGACTATTTCTGTTCCTTCATTTTCCTGGAAGAGCTTGATAAATATTGGCAGCGGCTCCTCTTTAAAGGTGAATGAATTCACTAACGAATCCATCTGGTCCTGGGTTTTTGTTTTGGGAACTATTTGTAAGTGTCATTTTAATGTCCTCATTAATGATTGGTCTGTTAAGGTATTCCAACTCATCTTTTTTCGACCTTGGGAGTTTATAATAGTCCAAGATTTTTCCATGATGTCTACATTCTCTTATTTGAAGCATAAAGTTTCTCAAAGTGGTCTTTGATTATCCTATCAATTTCCATATTATTTGTTCTGACATCCCCTTTTCATTTCTGATTATATTTAGGGTGTCTCTCCTTTGTGAATCTTGCTAGAGGTTTTTTAATTTTTTATGTTTTTAAAAAACAAAATTTTGCTTATATTGATCTTTTGGATTGTTTTGGATATTCAGTTTTATAAAATATCTATATGTATATTTTAAATTATTTATTTGAGCATCATGGTTATAAAAATGCTCATAGATCAAAAAATGCTGATAGTTGGGTTTCATTCATAGACTGTACACCCCCTTCACAGTGTAACATTTCTGCCATCAATGTCCCCCATTTCCCTCCTGCCCCAACTCCTGTCTGTCTTCAGGACTTTCATTCTATTTACCTTTCTCACTATCATTGTCATGGTAGTTGTCAATAAAGTTATTTCTATAAATGCACTCATCACTCTTTGTGATAAAATTCATATTATAGGATGGTCCTTCCATACCACATCTATATTGTCTCTAGGTATTATTACCATATTGTCTTTTATTTTTCTCATATCCCACAAATGTGTGACATTCTATCTCTTTCTACAATGAACATAGTACAGAAATCATTTATTTATTTTAAATAATTTTTATTGTGACCAATGTAAATTGCAAATCTTTCAGTTATATTTAAGGTACATAGTAACAGTGAATTAGGACCATCCCCACTACTAGTGTTGTCCTCTCTCCACCCCTGTTCGAGCATGTATCCCATACCTATCCTTTTGCTCCTCAGACTGTTAGTGTAACAGGTCCCCTTTGTGTATAGCTTGTTGTAGATTGGGTATCTTGATTCTGTTATCATTGACTTTGGTTTTGGTATTTAGGTTTGATCATTTTATATTTCCACTTACCATATTTATTCAAGTATAATAGGCACCATGTATAACGCGCAGCCCAAATTTTCTATTAAAAATCGATATAAAATGTTGTTTCACACCAAGCATTGTAATCGACAAAAAAACGTTGTTTAACACGTGCTGGCATGATAAAAATCATTTATTGACAACGTAAACTGCTATAAACACAATACCAAAATAAAATTACCAGTAACAATATTTATTTAAAATGCTTCCAAGTCAGATTCATCATCAGATACACTACAGAGTTGTTCCCATTCTTCACGAGTTAACTTTTTATTGGTGTCCCAATTGGCAGGAATATCTGTTTCTCCAGTTTCTTCGCTTTCTTCTGAATCTGAATTCCATAGCAGGTCATCTTCTGTGCCGTCCATTTGATTGCTGATGCCTGTCTTCAAAAAACTCTTGATGATCATTTCTTTTGGTATGTCTTCCCATGATGTTTCACAAGAGATAGGCCAGGTTTTTGAGGTTTTTTTTTTCTTCACCCTCATGTGCAGTGCGCGGCTGCAGCCCAGAAAAGGCACAGTGCGAACTCACAATTCACCTGCGCCCTCATTGGACCAGCCGCCACTGCCACCCCATCCCAGCCCTCGTTTATAACGTGTACTCAAATTTTGATTTCTTTTTTTTTTTTGGTAGAATATTATGCGTATTATACTCGAATATATACGGTAATGTTCATGTGCCTGTTTGCTCACGCCCATCCACCCCCCATTTATGAGGCAGAACAAGCTGATTCAAGTTCTGGGGTTATGTTGGAAAATGAAAAAAAAAAAGCTGGGAGGAGCCCATCTAGAAGCTATAAATGTAAATTTAAAAGAAGAAGAAAAAACAATGACAACAACAAAACAACAACAACAAGGAAAATAAAAGGAAGAAGGGCTGGTGTGGCAATTTTTTTTTTTTTTTTTTTTTTTGCATAGGCACGGTAAGTATTGGGGAAATTAGATAGGGAATTCCCTTGGCCTAAGAGATAACAGGGTTTCTCCACCCTTGAAGCATAATGTCATGAGAACAATTACAGGCTCTGGACATGCTCATTGTCCAACTCCAAGGTCTTTTCTAGTGCCAGGAAACAATCTGCTCAGCTGTGGTTGTTAAAATCAGTCCTCTGTACTTAGAGATCTTGGTATTTGCACAGATCATAGGATGAAGTCTAGAAGAGTCTTTCTTTATGGTTCCAGAAGTTCTGCTCCATCACAGTTGTTGTAGTCAGTCTTGTGTAATTCGTGATCATGGTGTTTGCACAGATCCTAGGCTGAAGCCTAGGCTAGTGTCTTTCTTTTTGGTCCTGGGAAAAGTTCTGCATGTCGTGGTTGTCAAAATCAGTCTTCTGTAGTCAGTGTTTTTGTGTTCCTATGATATATCCATCAAAAGTGGTCATGCTGGATCATATGGAGCTCATTTTCTTGCATTTTGAGGAATTCCATATTGTTTTCCAGAAGGTTGGACTAGATGAAATTCCCACCAGCAATGAATGAGAGTTTCTTTCTCACTGCATCCATGCCTGCATTTGTTGTACTTGTTCTTTGTGATGTACGCCATCTCTGTAGCATTGATGACACCTCATTGGTGTTTTGATGTGCATTTCCACGATGACTAGTGATCGGAACAGTTTTTCACCATCGCTATTTCTTTTCTGAGAAAATCTTTGTTCATTTCCTCTGCATTTTTTATGAAGATTTGATGGGGATTTTTGTTGTTAATTTCTGTCAGTACCTTGTAAGTCTTAGATATTATCTCTTTTTTTATTTTTATTGTGACTGAAGTTCATTACACAGAATTATTTACGGTACATAGTGACAAAGAATGAAGGGCATTCCCACCACCAATGTTGTCCTCCCTCCACTCCTCTTCCCAGCATGTCTCCCATATCTCTCTCTTTTACACCCCCCCCCCAGAATACTAGTGTAACTGGTCTCCACTTTACAGCTTGTTGTAGGTTGGGTATCTATTCTGTTTGGTGTTCCAGTCTGGTCATTTTTATTTATACTACATGTTCATATGACTGGTCCTGGTATCATTCTTTCCACCCTCCTCAATTTATAAGGCTGAATGATTCAAGTTATGCTATTCTGTTGGAGATAAAAATGGTTAAGGAAAAGAGAAGAAAAAAATTGGTATCAACTACTAAAAAGAAAAAAGAAAAATTACCAAATAATATCTACAAGAGTGAAAAAGAAAAAAAGTGGAAAAAAAAAGAGAAGGAAAATAATATCAAAAAAACAAACAAAAAAAACCAACAAAACAAAACCAGAAAAAGTGCTGGAGTGGCAGAGTTTGGTGTTACCCCACCTTTTTTTTTTTTTTTTTTGTATAGGCACAGCAAGTATTGGGGAAGGAAGGAAATTCCCGGGGCCAAAGAGATTCAGGGTTTCTCCACTCTTGAAGCATATTGTCATGGGAACAACCACTGGCTCCATACCTTCTCATTGCCATATCCCAGGTTTTTTTGGTTTTTGTTTTTGTTTTTTTGTGTGGTGTCAGGAAACTTTCCTCTCGGTTGTGGATGAGAAAATCAGGCCACTGTAGTAAGCAATCTTGGTATTTGCGCAGGTCCTAGGACAAGGCCTAGGATAGAGATTTTAAGGTTCTAGGTTCTGTTCCAACATTGTTGGTGTGTTCAGTTTTCTGTATCATGTACTCCATGGTTTTGCTCATTCCCTAAGTCGAAGTCCAGGAAATTATGGCTCCAGAGGTTCTGCTCAGTCTCTGTTGTCAGAATTGGGTCTCTGTATTAAGAAACCTTCATTTTTGTAAGAGTCCTGGGCTACAGCCTAGGGTAGGGTTTTCCTTAATGGTCTCAAGGTAAGTTCTGATATTATCTCTTTAGCTGATAGGTATTGGGTAAATAGTTTATCCTATTCAATGGGTGGCCTTTGTATTTTTGTTACTGTTTCCTTATAAGTGCAGAAGCTTCTCAGTACCATTTGTTTATTTTTGCTTCCACTTGTTTTGAAAGTGTCTTTTTCCTCCTTGAAGATGCTTTTAGTCTCAATGCATGAAATGTTTTTCCTTTTTTTTTTTTATCTCTATACCCTTTGGCCTCAATGTGAGATCAAGGACTTCAATACATTTAAATTTAACTTTTGTGCGTGGTGCTAGAGGTCTGAGTTTACTTTTTTGCCTGTGGTGAACCAATTGTCACAACATCACTTGTTGAAGAGGCTTTCCTTGGTCCATTTTGCTTTTCTTGTCCCTTTTTCAAAGATTAATAGATTGTATGGGAATCAATTGATGCAATACAATTCATGCAATCAATTGATTGTATGGGGATCAATTTCTGACTACTCAAGTGTCTTGCATTGATCTGAGGGTCTATCTTTATTCCAATATCATGCTGTTTCAATGACTATTGTTTTGTAGTTTAAGTCAGGAAATGAATGCCTCCCATCTTATTTTTCCTAAGGGTTGCTTTAGCAATTCATGTGCATTTATTGTTTCAAAAGAAATTACAGGAGTGTTTGATCCATTTCTTTGAAGAATGACATGGGTATCCTTAGAAAGATTGAATTAAATCTATACAAAGCTTTAGGGACTATTGCCATTTTAATGATGTTGATATGCCCAATCTATGCACAAGGTTTATGTTTCTATTCCTGTATGTCCTCTTTTATTTCTTGAAGAACTGCTTTGTTGTTCGCTTTATATGTCCTTCATCTCTTTAGTTAACTTGATTCTAAGACATTTATTTTTTCTGTGGTATTATTGTGAATGGGATTGATCTTTAATAAGACTTTTTTTCTATCATTATATATATTAGAAGGACATTATATATATTAGAAGGACACTTTGCAATATGAATCATTGCTTCTTGAAGCTTTTTAGTGGAGTCATTATGATTTTCTAAATATAGTATCATGTCATCTACAAATAGTGAGAGATTGACTTTTTCCTTTTCTATCTGGATGTCCCTTTTACTTGCCTAATTGTTATAGCAAGTACTTCCAGTACTATGTTCAATAGGAATGGCCAGAGAGGACAGCCTTGTTATGTGCCAGATTTTAGAAGAAAGGTTTTCAGTATTTCTCCATTGAGTATAATACTTACCATGGCTTAAGGTAAATGGTGTTGACTATATTGAGAAAAGTTCTTTCTATTGCCATATTTTTAAGAGTTTTTATCATGAATAAGTGGAGGACATTTTCAAATGCTTTTTCTGCATATATTAACATAATAATATGGTTTTTAATTTTTGTTTTGTTGACATGATGTATTATATTGATTGACTTTTGTACGGTAAAACATCATTGTATCTCTGGAATGAATCCTAATTGATCACGGTGTATGACTTCCTTCAAGAGGTATTGATAAGATTTTATTAATTGTATTTCCATCTGTGTTCAAGGATATTGACATGTAGTTCTCTTTTTATGGCATTTATGTCATATTCTTGTAGTATGGTGGTGTTAGTTTTATCAAAACTATTTGGGAATGTTTCTGTTTCTCTAGTTTTCTGGAAGAGCATAAAAAATTGTTAGTATGTCCTCTTGAAAAGTTTAATATAATTTGTGCATTCATCTGAGGCTGGGGTTTTGTTTTTGGTAAGAATTTTGATTACCATTTTAATTCCCTCAGTAGTGATGGATTTGTTACGATATGCCAGATCAACATGAACGACTTCATGGATAAAAACAGATAAGAAAATTTACAGACTCAAAACCAACCTTAAAAGACAAACAGAAAGGTCTACCTACTTTAAGACAAGGCAGACCAACAGAAACATCCAGCTCCTATATAGCAAAGACACTAAATTCTATGACAATTATCTCTCTCAATGCCAGTGGACTAAATGCATCACTTCAGAGACAGAGTGACAAAATGGGTCAAAAAGCTGAATCCAGCATTTTGCTGCCTACAAGATATATATCTGAATAGTCGGAACAAACTTAGACTCAATATCAAAGATAGTAGAAGAATCATCCAAGCAAATAACTCCCTTAAAAAAGTTGAGTGACCATATTACAATCAGATGATACAAATGATAGACTTAAAAAATTATAAGGGAAAAATTATAAGGGCCAAATATGTACATTTTATTTTAATCAAAGGATATGTACAACAGGAAAAATCACACTTAAACATATAACACCCAATGAAGGACCAGCAAAATATTTAAAATTATTTTGACAAATTGAAAGAAGACATCAATAGCAACACAATAATAGTGGCAGACTTCAACACTGCTCTGTCACTCCTTGATAGATCAACAAGGATAAAACCTAACAAGAATAGTCTAACTCTAAAATGAGAAATGGAATAAAGTAGACTTATTCATATATATATGAATCTCCACCCCTAGAAACCTGGATACACATTCTTCTCCAGTGCACATAGGTCATTCTCCAGAATATACAATATATTGATCCATAAAACATACCTCCATGAAAGCAAGAGGATAGATATTGTACAGACTACTTTCTCAGATCATAATGCACTGATATTAGAAGTGAACTTCTTTGTGAGAAACATCTAGTATCCTCAGGAGTGCCCCAAATCCTTTCCATGCTCAGGTTGTTCAGTAGATACCTTCCAAAGAGGATACCATTACACTGATTCCCCCTTAAAAATTAATTCTTCTTTGATTTTCTTCTATCTGATGGCATTTGTTTGGGGGATGGGTAAAGGGAATATCTCTCAAATGTATATAAATATATGTGTATATATGTATGTGTGTATATACATATATAATATATATATATATGATTATAGATTGTGCTTGACGCCTGGGTTCCCTATCAATAAATCTGAGTCAGCTGTCCAGAGCTTCAATGTAAGGGTTCAAATTTGAGGTGTTGGCCAGTGTTTAGAGACTTTTAAAGCTTAATAGTGGTTTTGGGGGACTCCAGGGTCACACCAGACATTTTTCAAGGGATCAGATAAGCTGCCAGGGATAATTAGTCAGCTGTAGGCAAAGCTTTAACCACTGTACTATCTCTCCACTTTAATTGTCCACTAATTTTTTTAATAAAAAATTCTTCCATATCTTTCTGTGTGATTTGACTCATATTTAGTTGATAATTGGGATGCTATTTTACTTCCTTTGTGTTTCCAGAAACTGTATTACAGCAGTTTTATTTTTATCTTGTATCTTCATGTCTTAATATGCATATTCATTGAGTATTATTTCTGAGGCACTATCAGTTTTTGTCTTTGTGTCTTTTATGCTTGTCACATTTTGTTACTTATTCCTTTAGGCTCAAAGTAAGAATAAGATTTACAGATAAATGACGTACCTTATAGGCCCAATCATAGGATAAGCAATTTGCCTATGATTTTGAATTAAAAAATCCTAATGGGTGGTTAAAATCAGCTGTATGGAACTGGACTTTAGCTTGGAAACAGCCATGATGTTTCTGACATTAAAATTGATTTTCAAATTAGTCTATTTCTGTAATGTATATGCTTAGGGGTTACTCCTGGCTATGTGGTTAGAAATTGCTCCTGGCCTGGGGGACCATATGGGACACCAGGGATCAAACTGAGGTCTGTCCAAGGTCAACTGACAGCAAGGCAAACACCATACCATTGCACTATTGCTCTGGCCCCATCATTATGTTTTGTGATTATATGATCAACTTGATGAGATGTATCCTATCACTCTCATAAAAGTGTACTTTATTTTATAATAAAAATTCTGCCATATCTTTCTGTATGATTTGATTCATATTTAGTTGAAAGTTGGGATGCTATTTTACTTCCAAAATAACTTTCAGTTTCCAGAAACTGTATTACAGATGTTTTTTTAAAGTTCTGTATTACATCTATCTTTAAGTGCTCCGCTAAATCCTTTCTCCCCTCTAATCTCTACCCTTTATTATAATAAGGAACATGTGGGATCTTGAAAAGAAGTAAAAATCATGGTCTTTTAAACAGAGCAATGCAAGTCATTTAATTAGTCATAGTTACAATTATTCTCCATAATTCTCAAGTCAAAGAAAATCTCCTAGCTTTCCCAAATGTCAGCGCAATGAAATTTAGATTAGTTAGAATTTAGTTGAAGACACTGATTTTACATTTAAGTAAATGAAGAACAAAAGCAAAGGTTCATTTTTGGTTGGTAAGGAACACCTTAATCTGTAAGAAATTCTATAATTGCTAGCCAAATATACATATGAGGCCCTATTTACAAGTTCTCATCATGAAATTTTACAAACACATATGAATCTGGAGGAGGGAAAATTCACTCATAATTTTACTACAATAACAGTTGCTATTAGCAAACTAGCATGCTATTTAGTAATTTTGTCCATAAAAAAGGAAAGTTTTTTAATCTCTAGTTATAACTTTATCTGACAATATGTACTCATGTTGTAATTATATTTCTTAAATGTACTTTATTTTTTTAAATATGTGTTTATATTAAAATAGTATTTATTTTCTTACTTTTGTTTTGAGGCCACACCTGGCCAATTTCAGGGCTTACTTCTGGTCTGTACTCAGAAATTACTCAGCTGATCTTGGAATATCTTATTTGGTGCCTGAGATTTGCACTTGAGTAAGCTGTGTGCAAGGCAAGCACACTACAAGCTGGACTACTTCTACAGGTGTTCATTGTACTTTTTTTTATATAACTACACAATATTATTCATTTCCTATTAGCTGGTGAGAAAGATATGGCCCTATAATCTCTGTTCTTTAATTCTCTCTTCCTCAGGCCTGGAGCTAGAAAGAGAAATGAGTATATATGGAGTCAGGGTTTGATCCCATGATGGTATGCTTCAAGGATGGAGACCCTAAATCTCTTAGGCCATGGGAATTCCCTTTCTTCCCCAATTCTTACTGTGCCTATGCAAAAAAAAAAAAAAAACAAAAACAAAAACTGGGGGGGAACGCCAAACCCTACCACTCCAGCACCCATACTTTTTCTTGTTTTGATTTGATTTGTTAGTTTTTGATTTTATTTTCCTTCTCTTTTTTCTTCCACTTTTCTCTTTCTTTTTCACTGTTTTGGTTATTATTTAGAGATTTATTTTTATTTTTATTTACCGGCTCTATATTTTTTCTTTTTTCTTCTATTTTTCTTTTCTTTTTTTTCTCTCTCTCTTCTTTCTTTTTTTGGTAGTTGTCACCAAATTTTTTCTCCCCTTTTTCTTAACCTTTTTATCTCCAATGACGGTGGAATAGATGCTCAATCTATAACAAGCTGTAAAGTGGAGACCAGTTGCACTAGCATTCTGGGGGGTAGAGGAGGGAGATATGGGATACATACTGGGAACAGGGGTGGAGAGAAGACAGCACTGGTGGTGAGAATGCCCCTCATTCATTGTCACTATGTACCATAAATGATGCAGTGAAAGATTTGTAATGCACTTTGGTCACAATAAAAATTAAAAAAAAAAAGAAAAGAAAGTTACTTTATACCTGCTGCTTGATTCCTTTTGATTTTCACTTTTGCTTCTCAGTCAAAAACTTCTCTGTCCCAAAGACTCTTCATTTTAAGCAAAAATACTTCTTCACTGTATGACCAGTGTATTTCTTTATTCGTGCTCAGGTTTCTCATGAATTGGGTCACCTGGCTTATCTTTTGCATTCATTGTTCTCAAGGATAATTTCATTCCACTGAACACCATCTTACAGTTTTAAAGACTTCTCTACTTTTCTGGCAATTCCTGGTGTTTGCATGGAAATTCTCTTCAGAAATATTAACACCAAATACTACCCTCCAGTCACAATTGTTAGTTCATTTTTGGAAAGTGCTAATTCTCATTCTTCCTGGATTTTTTGATTCTTCTATTTTATTTATTGTATTTTATTTTATTCTATTTTATCCTGCAAATTCCTAGGAATTCTTCTTAATCTTGTAATATGTCTTCATTTACTTTATTGAAAACTTATATAAATTCTTATTTTACACTTAATTTCCAGACTTCTACCATATTTAATCTAATTAAATATTATGACTCTTGACTGCTTTAGTCACTCACATAAGTTTTATTCTCTCTCTTTTTTGTTTTGTTTTGTTTTTTTTGTTTTTGTTTTTGTTTTTTGGGTCCCACACGGCAACACTCAGGAGTTACTCCTGGCTCCACGCTCAGAAATTGCTCCTGGCAGGCTCGGGGGACCATATTGGATGCCGTGATTTGAACCACCATCCTTCTGCATGAAAGGCAGATGCCTTACCTCCATGCTCTCTCTCCAGCCCCCACATAAGTTTTATTCTACATTGAATATTGTGTCATTATAGATCATGCTCTCCAATTTCAGATGAACATGTGTTTTCTGACTCATGGGAAGTATTTCTCTAGTACTCAGTTCTCTTCTCTATTTCTCTTGCTTTCGATTCCAACCAACTTTGACCCAAGCATCATGTTCTATCATATCTTTTTCACTTTGATGTTGAAAGAGGTCAAAAAGAAATTTTCTTAGCAAATTGTTTGTATTAAAGTTCTAACAGCATTCTTATTACATTGTAAAAACTGTAAGTATTCTTATTAGGTTAGAAGGAACAATAAGGAGCTCAACACCATCAATATTTTAATAGAATATTAGAAATACTAGCCAATGTTGTGCATATGTATTAAATGTTCAAATCTTTGAGAAACTATCTTCAAAAGCTTCATAATACCCTAAAAAGAGATGATTTTTTCCTCCCTACCTTTTTCCTTTTCACACCTCGCACACATTGTGTTGGGTGTGACCCAAAAACCAAAATAAAATAAAATAAATTCACTACCACTTACTCTCAAGTACTTGCTTCCTTTTCAATTATCTGAACTGCAGATTGAATCCAAGGCTGCCTTTCTGGAGTGTGTACTCTCTACTGAGTTATACCCCCTAACTGTCTGCTCTCCATTGTGTGTGTGTGTGTGTGTGTGTGTGTGTGTGTGTGTGTGTGTGTGTGTGTGTGTGTGTGTTTAAGCCACACCTGGCAGCACTCAGGGGTTATTCTTGGTTCTGTGATCAAAAATCACCCCTGGGCCTGGAGAGATAGCACAGCAGCGTTTGCCTTACAAGCAGCCTATCCAGGACCTAAGGTGGTTGGTTCAATCCCGGTGTCCCGTATGGTTCCCCGTGCTTGCCAGGAGCTATTTCTGAGCAGACAGCCAGGAGTAACCCCTGAGCACTGCCGGATGTGGCCCAAAAAACCAAAAGAAAAAAAAATCACCCCTGGCTTTGGGGACCATATGGGATGCTGGGGATTGAACATGCATCCGTCCTGGGTCAGCCACGTGCAAGGCAAACACCCTACCACTGTGCTACCACTCTGGACCCTGCTTTCCACTTTTTGTTGTATTCATAGTTCATGATTTGGCATTTGTAAAATTTGCATCTTGTTTTAGAATCTTACTGTTGTAATATTTTGGGTGTCACACCCACTGATGATCATGGCCTGAAGGCCCAGTATGCTTCATACTGTGATCTTGATGGAAGAGAACAGGCAATCTCGTGGTGGGTGTGGTGGTAGAATGATGTATGCAGAAAACTATCATTAACAGTATTATAAACCATAATACTTTATACATTTTTTAAAAAATAAAGTGAAAATGGTGCCAGAGTGATAGTAGAGCAGGTAGGGCATTTGCCTTGCATACAGCTGGCCTGAGTTTGATCGCTGGCATCCCATATGAATATGTGAGCACTGCCAGAAGTGATTTCTGAGCATAGAACCATGAGTAACCTCTGAGCCCTGCTGGATGTGGCCCAGAAACCAAAAAAAAAAAAAAAAAAAAAAAGAATTAAATATCTTTTGTATAATTTAGTATTTATATAATTTTGGAAAATCCTTTTTTGCTTGTAGATAATTTTAAAATGTCCATAACAGGAATGTACCGTATTTTCTGGCATATAAGACGACTTTTTAACCCATGAAAAAATTCTTAAAAGCCAGGGGTTGTCTTACTCACCAGGATACGTCATTCTAAAATTTACTCCAGTCTCAGGGACGAATGATCTGCCCCCCTCTTACCACTGCATCCCATCCAGCTGCCAGACATCATCACTCAGTCCTCTTCTTGTCCTGATTAATCAATCTTTCAAGGCACACAGAGGAGCTGAGTTACTGAGGGCTGTATTTCATTTAGCATCTGGGTATGCGACTTTCCAGTGCTCAGCTTTTTGGTTTTTTTGTTTGTTTGTTTGTTTGTTTGTTTTAATTTTTATTTTGACCAAAGTGGATTACAAATCTTTCACAGTAATTTTTTAGGTACATAGTGACATTGAATGAGGGGCATTCCCACCACCAATGTTGTCCTCCCTCCACTCCTATTCCCAGCATGCATCTCATATCCCCCTATTTTATCATCCGGGTTGCTAGTATAAGTGGTCCCTTCTGTGTCTAGCATGTTGTACATTGGGTGTCAATTTTGTTGTCATTGACTTTGGATTTGGTGTTTAAGTCTGATCATTTTTTAAATTTCTATTTAATGTTTAAATGACTGTCTGGTCTTGGTACCCTCCGTTATTTCCCCTAATTTGCGAGGCAAAATAAGATGATGGTTCAAAATATGTGGTTCTGTTTGAAGAACAGGAAAAAAATATAAAATAAGGCAAAAATCAAACAAGAAAAAAATGAGAGAAGTCCTTCTAGATGCTATAAATATCAGTTTAAGAGAAATAAGGGAAAAAGGAAGAAACATAAAAATACTAAAACAAAAAAGTCAAACAAAAAACTTGAAAAGGGACACAGAGGAGGCACTCTGTCTCCCTCTAGCTATCCTATTAAGCAATGCACCCCAGCCAGCTGCTCTTGGAGGAGCCCACTCTCCTCACTCTCAATGTAGATCACAATGGAAAAATCACCATCACTCACTACAAGTGACAAATGTAAAATAATGGTTGGCACGCCAAAGTCTAGCTTTATTAAACATATAATGTTAACCTTTGAGGGTTCTACTCTTTTTCTCTTACATTTTTTTTATATTCTTTTGGGTGTTCATTAAAAGAGAGGTAGTTTTATATGGCGGATATAGCCCAAACCCTATATTTTAACAGGAAAAGTAGGGGGTTGTCTTATATACCCAGTCGTCTTATATGCCGGAAAATATGGTAAATATATGTTATAAACATATAAAAGCAATAAAATCATTAAGTGTTTTATGTTGTTTTAATGATTCTATTATTTTGGAATACACGAAAAATTAAGTTTGGTTTTTGGGCCACATCTAGCTGTGCTCAGAGTCTACTCCTGGCTCTGCTGTCAAATCATTACTGACATTGTTTGGGGACCATATGTGAATCTGATGATTGAACCCCAGTCACCTAACATGCAAGTGTCTTTCTCACTGTACTACTTTCACTGATCCCAAAACTTAGATTTGAAAGACAGTAAGTTCATCTATTGAGGATATTCAGGATTATATCTTTGTTTTGTGGGGCCTCAAATGGAAATTCTCAGGGCTCACTCCTAGAACTGCACTCAGGGGTCACTCCTCATGAACTTGTTACTATCTGGAATGCTAGGATCAACCCCAGGTCAGCTACGTATAAGGCAAATATACTACCTGCTGTACTATCACCCCCAGCCATCAGGCTGATAGATTATTGGTAAAATAGTACATCAGATGAGTACCAAGGAGTCCAAGTATTATCGTCTTGACTGATAATTTAAAAGCAAAGATAATCTATCTGGCTGAAATTTTTATCTTCACATATCAGTATCAGTCATATAGACTTACCATTTTAATTTCCAAGGGAAATATTTAAAATATTCCTAATCCTAATATCATATATTATTTTATGTCATTTTAATTATAATATTTATGTTTAAAAATTAATGTTAATTTGTTTCAAAGTATATATTCAAAGCATACAGCAGGTACATTATTGTATAGCACTTATGCATGCAGCTTACTCAGATTCAATCTCCAACTTCTCTATAGACCTTTAATTTTTACTAGGAATGATCCTTAAATTGTAGAGCTAGGAGTAAACCTGAACACCACTGCGTGTAACTTGGTACCTCTTTCAAAAATAGAATAAATAAATGTTAAGAATGACCTATATCCCACCACAAAGAGTGGTGAGTGCAATTATAGAAATAACTACACTGAGAACTACCATAATCATGTGAATGAATGAGGGAACTGGAAAGCCTGTCTAGAGTACAGGCGGGGGTAGGGTGGGGTGGAGGGAGATTTGGGACATTGGTGATAGGAATGTTGCACTGGTGAAGGGGGGTGTTGTTTACATGACTGAATCCTAATCACAATCATGTTTGCAATCAAGGTGCTTGAATAAAGATATTATTTAAAAAAAAGAATGACCTATATCCTATGTATAATGTATTCTGTGCTATTTCTTTGAAACTGGATTAGTTACAAAACTGGAATATGTAATATTATACTGTCTGTTTACATTTTTCAAGTTACAGCTATTCATTTATCTCACATGACGAAGGAAAGTGGTATTCATAAAATAGTTGGGCCAGAGAGATAGCACAGCGGTAGAGCGTTTGCCTTGCAAGCAGCTGACCCAGGACCAAAGGTGGTTCGAATCCTGGCATCCCATATGGTCCCCCATTCCTGCCAGGAGCGATTTCTGAGCATATAGCCAGGAGTAAACCCTGAGTGGAGCCAGGTGTGGTCCAAAAATATTATTTAGTAAGCCTTTTTATATTTAAATAATAAAATAATTTTCTCTGGGGCCGGAGCAGTGGTGCAAGTGTTAAGGTGTCTGCCTTGCAAACACTAGTCTAGGACGGATGGTTGTTTGATCCCTTGTTGTCCCATATGGTCCTCCAAGCCAGGAGCAATTTCTGAGTGCATAGCCAGAAGTAACTCCCTGAGTGTCACCGAGTGTAGCCGAAAAACAACAACAACAACAAAATAAAATAGTAATTTTCTCTAAGACATAAAATTGCCAGGTAGGAACAATTTGAGTGACATTCAAATGAATGGCTCAGTTTAATACTTACATATTTGAGTAGAAAAAACTATCAATTTTTATTTATTCTAATGAAACCTACAATAAGCATTTAAATTTGGGACAGTATATCTGAGAATGCTAAGAACTTATTCCTGATTTTGTGCCTCAGGATCACTCCTGGTGGGGCAGACTGACCCATATATATGGGGTGCTGGGATTAAACCTAGGTTGACTATGTGTAAGGTAAGGTATGTGGTAAAGCAGCTGGCTGTACTATCTCTCCAGCCCCAAGTATTTAAATTTTAATTCTGGTATATAATGATTGATGTTTGTGTCTTCTAGGTATAGCTTATTTGAGTGGGATGTGTAGTGAAAAAAGAAAATGTATTATTGCTGAAGACAATGGCCTGAATCTTGCATTCACAATTGCTCATGAAATGGGTCACAAGTAAGTAACATTCTGGTATTTATAACTCATTAGCATATAACTATCACTTGCATTGTTAAGTTTAGTATATGCGTTTTGATTTTTAACTTATATTTAATTACTTAAAAAGTAACAAAACAGGGCCTGGAGAGATAACATGGAGGTAAGGTGTTTGCCTTTCATGCAGGAGGTCATCAGTTCCAATTCCGGTGTCCCATATGGTCCCCCGTGCCTGCCAGGAGCAATTTCTGAGCATGGAGCCAGGAATAACCCCTGAGCGCTGCCGGGTGTGACCCAAAAAAAAAAAAGTAACAAAACAATAAGATGTAAAAGATCATCTAAAAGTTAAGATCATCTCAATACTATAACATCTCTTATATTTTGACTCAGATCATATTGCATTATTATAATGTACATCAGAATAATCATCACAAAGCACATGCTTGGTTTCACTACTAATTTCCATGTAATATAAATGTTTCATTTTTGGAAATAATAGTGCTATGAATTATTAAAATGTTCAAATAAAACACTTGTATATATGACTGAAACTATTTCCAACTTATAATAGTACTTATGTTTGTTATTACCATACATATAAATGGAATTATCCTTTATGATTGAGAATAATGTACTTGATAGGGGCAGAGTAATAGTACAGTGGTTAAGGCCTTGTTTGCATCAACTCCCGTTTGAAATCTCATATGTATGTAAGCACTGCCAGGAGTGATCCCCAAGAAAAGCCAGATGTGGCTCCCCTCAAAAAATTTGAAATATAATTATAGCAAATACACAACATATATATATTTCATATATGTGTATTTCACTGAATGGTGCATCCAGTTTACATATTCTGTGTCTGTACTAGATATAGTTTAGTAAAGCTAAGGTTGTACTGATATTTACTTACTGGAAGAAAGCTTAGAGGAGACCATTTACATAGGACATAACACTATTTCAGTGAAAACTAACACTTTTATTTAAGTAAACTCAATTTTAGAAATAATTTTGAATTTTATGGAAATATTAATAATTAAATAACTCCATAAACCAATCCACAGAAGCCCCTGATTAGGGACTTATTCACAGTTTGATCCTGGTTGATGGTATTGGAGGACCATGTGGTATTAGAGGTCTGATCAAACTGGGCGTTGCCACATGTTTAAAAAAGATTTTTGTAACCCATATATTATCTCTCTAGCCCTCCAAATAGGATTGTTTTGTTTCTAGGAGGTGATTTGTACTTTCTTATTACTGTAATAACATTAGTTTATATAAAGTATACATTTTGTAGGTATAGTTTTACTCTTAAAGTATATAATACTACATTATAACCATCACTGAAATACCAATCTCTCTCCGTTCCTGTCTATTGAATCGTCTCCCCATTCCTTCTCATTCCTCCCCTCTTCTCCCCTGCCTAATCCCATCAGTTCTCTGGCCTTATACCCCAGGTTCGTTGTTTTTTTTCTGTTATCTTACTTTGAATCTTAGTTTCCCACATATAAATAAATATATCCAGTGTCTATCTCCTTCTGATTTAATAACTGATTTTAATGTCCTTTCTCCCTTGCAAGTTTTTGGTGTTAAGTGTTTTAGAATAAAGGAGATTTTAATTTTTTTAAAGATAAATAGATGATAAAATAAACATTCTTTTTAAATATTTTTATTTAAACACCATGGTTACAAGGTCGTTCATAATACATTTTTTCACAGATAAAGTTTCTCATGGTTGAATTGATCATACGATGTATATATATGTACATACAATGTACATACAACCTTCATCAGTGCACATTTCTTACTACCAATGTTAACAGTTTCCCTCTCACCTTCCCTGATGCCTTCTTCCCTCCCACCCTCTCTTGCCTGCCTCTGAGGCAGGGATTTTACTTCTCTCTCTCTGTGTCTCTCTGTCTCTCTCTGTCTCTCTCTCTCTCTCTCACTCTCTCTTTCTCATTCGTCTCTGTCTCCCCTTCTTTTCTATTGTGACATTGTAGTTTGTACTATTGCAATAGAAGGGGTGTAATGATTATCTTATTCATATTAAACCTTTACTTTAATTACACTTTTCTACTCTTTGTGACAAGTTATCCCATGGGAATGTCCTCCCGATTTTCATCTTTATTGTCTTTGGATTAAAATAAAGATTCCTTAGAGAAAGTGTACAGAGCAATAGCCTCCTGTAATCCTGTCCCTGGAGATAGGATAAGGAATCTGCATTCTAATAATGCTTTCACAAATTAAAGATATTTCTGTTTATCTATACCAGGAAAATAACGTTTGAATGAAAATAGCTGAGACACAAAAATTGTTAAAATTTAAGTACAATCATTCAGAAAATTATTCTCAATTATGCATCTATTATCAATTATCTCCTTTAGCTGTGCATTTTTATTTGATTTAGAAACAGTCTGAGTATGGGGCCGGAGAGATTGCATGTAGGTAAGGCGTTTACCATTCATGCAGAAGGTCATCGGTTCGAATCCTGGCGTCCCATATGGTCCCCCGTGCCTGCCAGGAGCAATTTCTGAGCACGGAGCCAGGAAAAACCCCTGAGCACTGCCGGGAGTGATCCAAAAACCACAAAAACAAAACAAAACAAAACAAAAAAACCAGTCTGAGTATATTTTTCATAAACCACACATAAGAGGAATCATAGAAAATTCTATTAAAAAAGTAATTTTAAGGATAAAAAATATAGTATAAGGATTTAGACTTTTTTTTTTTTAACTTTGCATACAACTTACCCTGATTCAATATATGGTCCAACCCCAGCAATTTGGCCTCCATGCACAGCAAGCCTGGTTGTAGTGGTCCTGAATACCAAGAGGCAAGTACTACTGGGTGTGGCCACTGGTTTTAAAAGATGTAAATTATGTATGTTTTATCTCTGTTATAGTATAAAACATAAGATGAACACTAAGGAAAGAATCTGATCTCGGGGCCCAGAGAGATAGCACAGCAGCGTTTGCCTTGCAAGCAGCCGATCCAGGACCAAAGGTGGTTGGTTCGAATCCCGGTGTCCCATATGGTTCCCCATGCCTGCCAGGAGCTATTTCTGAGCAGACAGCCAGGAGTAACCCCTGAGCACCGCTGGGTGTGGCCCCCCCAAAAAAGAATCTGATCTCAACCCAAGTTATTTTTATTCACTCGCTAAGACTTTTTTTCTTTTTCTTTTCTTTTTTTTGGGGGGGTGTCACACTCGGCAGCGCTCAGGGGTTACTCCTAGCTTCACACGCTCAGAAATCGCTCCTGGCAGGCTCGGGGGACCATATGGGATGCCTGGATTCGAATCAATGACCTTCTGCATGAAAGGCAAATGCCTTACCTCCATACTATGTCTCCGGTCCCAAAAGACTTTTTTTTTTCTAAAATCTACAACTACTTAAATGGAAAACTAATTGAGATAATTGTAAAGAAAGATCACTTCAGCCTTATGTAGTAGAAACATTGTTTTGTGACCAGGAATTTAGGTTGTAATGGCTAATATAGTAGTAAAATATTATTTTACTTGACTTTTATAGAGTTTTACCCAAAATCAATAGAGCTGTGCCAGAGGGACATGTAATGTGTGAAGAATTAGGGCCAGAACATGTGAACTACTTAGCTGCTAAAAATTCTTTTCGGTAAGCAGTATTTGTCATAAAAGTAGATATGAATATTTTTTATTCTAGAGAGTAAGAGACTAGCATGAGAATATTATGTCTTTATAAGAATAAACAGGACAGTTACTCTAAATAATATCATTATCATCCACTGTAAGCAAAAAGCTCATTGAAATAAAATATAGGGGATAGATATATTAAAAGATGCTCCTGAAAGGAAATAGGGATTAGGACATAAAGCTACCCACATAATGGAAGAAGCTACTCACCCAATACTCATCAGATAAGGGGTTAATATTAATACATACAAGGTACTGACAGAACTTAACAAGAAATATATACCTAAGCCCAACAAAAAATGGGAAGAGGAAATGAACAGAGACTTCCTCAAAGAAGAAATAAAGATGGCCAAAAGTCACATTAAAATTCTCCACATCGCTAATCATCAGGGAGATGCAAATTAAAACATCAATGAGGTACCATCGCAAGCCACAGAGTCTGGCACACATCCAAAAAACAAGAACAATCAGTGCTGGCAAGGATGTGGGGAAAAAGGAACTTTCATTCACTGCTGGTGGGAATGCTGTTTAGTCCAGTCTTTATTGAAATCAATATAAATATTCCACAAAAAAATCTAGAAATTGCACTCCCATATGATCTAGCCATACCACTCCTAGGGATAGATCCTCGAAACACAAAAACACAATACAAAAATTCTATCTTCATGCCTATATTCATTGCAGCACATTTACAATAGACAGAATCTGAAAACAATTCAGATGCCTGACAACAGATAAGTGGCTAAAGAAATTGTGGTGCATATACAGAATGGAATACTATGCAGCCATCTGGAAAAATAAAGTCATGAAATTTTCCCATACATGATGGATATTGAAACTATTATGCTGAGTAAAATGAGTCAGAGGAGAGAGTTAGACATAGAATAGTCTCATTCTTCTGTAGGATATAAGAAAAATAAAAGACAGCATGGTAATAATACCCATAGATATTAGAGATAAACACCAAAAAGACTAGCCCATTATGTGATGTTTACCACAAAGACTGGTGACTGCAGTTAGAGAAATAACTACATTAACAATTATCATGGCAATGGATGAAGTAAGATAAATAGAATGCTTCTGTTGAAGACAAGCAGATGGTGGAAGAGGCGGGATATGGGGTGCATTGGGGTGGGAAGGTTGCACTGGTGAAGGTGTACTTTTTATGACTGAAATCCAACTCTAAAAATGTTTGTAATCATGGCACTTAAATATATTATTATAATTAAAGTAGATGTTCATATGTGTAAATAGGGATATATATATATATATATATATAATATATATATATATATATATATATATATATATATATATATATATATATATATATTGGTTTTTGGGTCACACCCAGCAGTGTTCAGGGGTTACTCTTGACTGTCTGCTCAGAAATAGCTCCTGGCAGGCACGGGGGACCATATGGGACACCGGGATTCGAACCAACCATCTTTGGTCCTGGATCGGCTGCTTGCAAGGCAAACGCCGCTATGCTATTTCTCCGGGCCCAGTAGGGATAATTTTTATGAATATTAAGTATATATAAATTTTATGTGAATGCATATGTAGTTCAATGTAGTATTTAATAACCTATATTTAGAAATATATAGAGACTTAGAGGTATACAATTATAATTACTAACTTATCTAAAGCTATTTCAGAGAAAAACTTCTTTTGAACTTCCTTCTTTTTTTTTCTACTTTCTTGTTACAACTTTTAATATATTTCCTAAATTGGAAGATAATGAATCAAATTATTCCACAATACACAATTTGAGAAGGCAGACTTATTCCACTTAAAACAATTCCATCAAATGACCTCTGTAATCACAGACAAATACTTTTGTAATGAAATGGCTCTAAAGTAACTTGAGGTGAGTTATTAGGTTTATTGTCTTAAACTTACTTGAAGAAATGCACAGAGCACCAATGAATATAGCTGGGAAAAAATCAGTATGGTCACCAAGTAACATGAATGTACTCTGGGGAATGAAATTCTGAGTAATTGAAAAGAACAAAAACTTCTTTCTTTTGCTATTTAAGTAGTAAACATAAAAAATCTCAACAAAATATACTGAATTTTTACCTTAGAAATTATCCTTTTAAAAAAATATATGTATAATTGCATGCAAAAGTGCGTGAGAATCTGTAGCAAGAATGGAAGAAAATATGACTATTATTAAGTTTAGTATTCTCTTTAAAAACTTTCTCTTTTGGGGCTGGAGTGATAGCATAGTGGTAGGGTTTTTGCCTTCAAAAGGAATGACCCTGTTTTGACCCCATATGGTCCCTTGAGTCTGCCATGAGTGATTTTTGAATACAGAACCAGGATTAGCCCTTGATTGCTGCCAGATATGGCCCTAAAATAACAACAACCTTTATCTTTCTGAACAATACATGAGGATAGTGTTTGTTTTTCTTGAAATATATAGTTTAAAACATTGAATTTTATTGCTTTTGAATGTTTTCTTACTCATTAACTAAAAATGGGCTCTTCATTAATTTACTGCGAAAGCAACACTTTATTTTATTTTGTATAAAAAGATTAAATTTTTATATCTTTATTTAAGCACTATGATTACAAACATGTTTGTGGTTGGGTTTCAGTTGTAAAAAAAAAGAACAAATCAGTTGCTGATCCCAGCTGTGCAGTATTTGGAGCATTACCTTCAATAAACCTGAAATCTTTTGAGCTGTCACTCAATTCCCAACTTCATTATTCTTTTCAATTTAAAAATTTTTATGGATTTAATAGGACTTACTTATTTCACAAGGTATACATTTTCTCTATATTTTATAAACATATATGGTCTTATGAAACAGTTTCAAGAAATTTTACTTTTGACCCAAGCTTTAATGTATATCAGTATGGTAACTGGAGTTAAAGTAGCTTGTTTGGGAAGAATGTTCCAAGATGACCCACAGGTCCTATGATTGTAGCAATCAAAAAACTCAGTAAACCTTTTTTTTTTTACTCATAACTGTATTTTATTACTTGAAAGGACAGAGATTACAATCAGCAGGGGTGCTAAGTGCAGGTTCCCAGCAATACCTTCCCATTGCTCTCTTCCCCCTAATAATTATAGTAAACAATTTTGTAACCAGAGAATAATTTTGTAACCTGAACCTTGGTCTCCAGAGTTTTTCCTGGAGTCTGATTAGGTAGACATAACTAGCACTTCTTGGCACACCTTTTCAGGCTCTCCCGCTATGGAGATCAAGCTGCCCACAGCACACCACCATAAATTATCTGTTCACACAAACAGTCTCTCCCCACCAGTAAATGTTCTTATCAGGCAGGGTATCTGAGGTTACCTCCCAGAAGCCAGTCTAAGAACAAACCATTCTTTGAAATGTAAGGGCCAGAGGCCACCCAAACTTGCAGAGTTAACTCTTCATTTGACTTACTTTTTTTAGTGTTATATACTAGCCTAATAAAATCTAAGCGTAAAATCTTTTAATATTACAAAAAAATAATTGAAATTTATATCTTCCCCAAAGAATATTCAAAAAAGCTTGTGTAAGAATAAGCTCTACTTCAAATAATATGATCTGTCATTAAATTTGAGTGACATTTAGTTTTTCTAAAAGTTTAGGCTTAAATTTGATGTAATTATCTAAAATTGTAGCTTCTTTTTGATTTTTTCAAGTGTGTCAGTGGGACTATTGGTAAATTATAAAAATAGACTGTCAACATATTTTTGAATTTTCAAAATTTCATCTTTATCAGGTATGATGGAAGCTTTTTCAATATAAAAATATCTTATTAATTGACATTCAAATATATTCAAGATTCTAAGTTCACAGTATCTGGAATTAAGTATAGCTATCACCACATTAAAAGCAGAAACTGAAATTAATAGGGTCACCAAAATCTTTTAATGATGATTTTTAATAGCATAATCCTAGACATATTTCTGTGACTTTTCTAAATTTGGAGCTCAAATGAGTAATAAAATTGTGCCCTGGCTTACCACTTTGAGCTTCAGCTCACATACAGAGAGAAGAAAGGCAATAATATTATTTTAGAGATAATGATTGCCAAAAGCTCACACAAATCAAGTAGTTGTTGAAAGCCAAGCCTGTTCAAATCTAAAGTCCATGTTATTCATTTCTATGCTGTTCTTGAAATATTGAAGATGACTTCTAGCTAACTTAGTTTTAGGTTTTTAACTCAGCTTATTTCTGGGTTGCCTCTATTCAGCCATACCTCATGTTTCATTTACTGTCATTCTCAGCACGGGTCCCACTTTTCCCCTTTTTTATTTAAAGCAATGCAATTTACAAAGTTATTTATAGTTAAGTTGTAAACATATAATGTTTTACTACCATGTTGTATCAAATATTAATTATAAAGTCCTAGTTGTCCAGGAGTTTGGAGGATGGATGGATGAATGAGACCTTTCTAGGTCTCGCCTGGTGCCTGCAGCCCTTTTGGCCTGGAAGGTTTGTAGATATCAAGGTAATGGTGAGGAAATGACCCACAGCAGACAGATGAAGTTAGGAGCTTTATTAAGGCTCTAACCACCATGTGCATATCTCACATGGCTTCTAAGCTAAACCACCTCTCTACATCGGCCCAACCTGTCTCTCTTCACTACCTGCTACTTCGCTCTCCTCTCCCCCTGAGGCAACCCCCTTGTTACCAACCACATACCTCTCCCATCCAGGTAACATTGACAGGAAATTGGGGAAGGGTGTTAAGTAACAGTCCTTCTACCCAGCTTTTTAAAAAAGTTCCTTCTTCCAGTGGAGATGGATTTCACAGACTTTATGCTCCAAAAGAAAATGAACCATGCCTATTTTTGATTATCATGGGATTCCTAATATATTTGCTAGTGCTTATTATGTATTTAGTATTGTAAAATAATTGAATATTTTGTTTTTAATTTTCGTGAAGTTAAATGTTCAGGAGGGGCGGGAGGAGATTCACAGCATCCCTTACCTACAAACTACAGTTCTGGTTCAATGAGAGGACCCAAGAATTCGGTGCCTCTTAGGATCTGTGGTGTTGGAGATTAATTATGGCCATAGAGAAGCTCAGGGTTTCACCCTGTGATGCTCCAGGGAATTATGATATGCCAGGGATTGAACTGGGGTTGTCTATGTTTAAAGCATTACATCTTAGTTCCTGTATTCTTTCTCCAGTCCTTGGAATATTTTAATAAAGTACTTTCTTGGGACTAGCATGATAGTACAGAGGGGAGGGTGCTTGCCCTGCAGGTGTTCAGCCCAGAATGAATCCTTGACACCCCTTATAGTCTCTTGAGTCCACCATAAGTGCAGAACCAGAGCACTGCCTGGACAATGCCATGTGTGGCCCAAAAACCCACAAAAAAAGCACTTTCTTAATGGAAAAATTTAATACAGAGAATATCCATTAAAATTTGTTAGAGAAAATATAGGAGGTATTTAATTGTTTAACATTCTGGCATTTGGAATGTTAGTAAATTATCATATAAAGTTATGTTATGATGATAATACAAGTTTTCATATTGTTCTGGAAATAACTGTTTTTAGTAGGAGACCACACTCTGTGTTTTTCAGGAATCTCTTCTATGGAAATTGGGGAACTGTAACATGCCAGGGATTGAATCTGGGCCTACTGCATGCAATGTATATGTTCTCATTCATTGAGTTATCTCTCTGGTCTCAAAATGCTTTTTTTTTTCAATTGCTTTGTTTTAGTTTTAGGGTCACATATGGCATTGCTCAGAGCTTACTCTCGTTTCTATGCTCGGAGATAAGTCCAAATGGTACTTGGGGAATAATATGCAATACTGGAAATCAAATTGGGGTCAACAGCATGCAAGGCAAGCACCTTCCCTTCTTTATTAGGTTTCCAATCTCCTGGTTTTTATTGTTGTTTTTAATATATCCAGGACCACATAAAGTGAGATTTTATTCCACTATGCTCTTTAAGAAATAATTCACGTCTATGGCCATACCACCCTGAACACACCCGATCTCGTCTAATCTCGGAACTAAGCAGGATCGGGCCTGGTTAGTACTTGGATGGGAGACCACCTGGGAATAACGGGTGCTGTAGGCTTAAATAAAATTTAAAAAAAAGAAATAACCCATCACATCCTAGAATTGGTCACTCTTGACATTTACCTATCACAGCAAATGGAAGCTTTGACCTTCTATTTAAATGGAATTTCATGATCTTCTATTCCAAGACCATGCAGTTATCCTTGAGTAATCTCTTTTTCTGTACATTCATTCATCACCAGTTGACAATTATTTTATATGTGGAAACTTACTACTTCTTAATAATGCTACCACTTAATTTTTATCTGCTACCACTGTGAACAAAGTTATGATCATATTTTATTTATATTATTATAGGAACCTTTTAAAGATCATCATTTCTATTGTTTTCCTTCTCTAGTCTATTCTCAACTCGATTCAGGCAGATTTTTTTTAAATAAAGTCAATTTCTTGGAGCCAGAGCAGTGGCGTAAGCTGTAAGGCACCTTGCATGCACTAGCCTAGGAAGGACCGTGGTTGGATCCCCCAGCATCCCATATGGTCTCCCAAGCCAGGAGTGATTTCTGAGCACATAGCCAGGAGTAACCCCTGAGCATCACTGTGTGTGGCCAAAATCAAATGAAAAATTAATTTCTTTTACTATTTGTTCAAAAGCTTACATGAGTTCTCCATTTCACTAGTAAAATACCCAACCCACACAGTGACATGGGACTCTGTCTAGCCTTCTCTGCTGCATACCAGTCTCTGCTAACAAAATTCTGGATGTATCTATGTCTCTTATCAGTGACGCTACCACATGAAGCAAACAAAGATCTCATGCTTGCTTTTCATTCTAGATGGCATGTTTTCCAAATGATGGTCTTCATTCTTTTTAAGGTCTCTATTCAATTAACTTCTTCAATGAGCCCTTGCTAATAGCATGTTTAAAATATGTCTACATAAACACATCTCAGCTGATTTTCCTATGCCTCTCAATATTATCTATAAAAACTTTGAAAATTCTGACTCTTCTGTCTAGAATTCTTTTTCTGCATCTATATAACAAATCGCTTTTCCTTAGTTCAATGTCCTAATCCAGTACTAGAATTAGGTACTGGCATACCTGGAAAATAGTAAATACTCAGAAATCTATCAAGTGAAGATAAATGTTTCTGAAGCCATCGAATAGGAAACCTCACGAACTCTATAGAAGAGCTCAAAAAAATTCAGTGAGAGTGAATACAGTCTTCTTGATTATTTTCATTTTAAAATCCAACATTAAAATTGAAGTTAAGGTTTAAAATGAAAAGAGTTGAGGAGACATTGGGATCTCTTATTCTCTATATAAATAATAAAAATTCCCTAAAAAGGATTTTTACAAATTATATAACCAAGGTGAAGAATAAGAATGAGAAATTTTCATATACTAGACAGAAAAAAATCTTTTTTTCTCTCTTCCAGACAACAAAGTCTTGATATTTAATGAAGCAACCTTATGGTTTCATACATTTTGGTAGATGAAAGCCAATGCTTACTACCCTTCCCTTATTATCTGGAAATAAGTAAAGACTGTCCAGTCTATTAAAACATACATTATTCCTACAAAGCATGGCACTATGTTGCTTAATTCTGTATCTACCTATACATATGCCTCAGAAATTAATATGTAGATGTATATTTCTGTTCACAGTACAAGTAAGGTAGATAAGTAGTGACAAAATTAATTTACAAGAATACTTCTGAAAAACTCCTAGATAAAAGAAGCAATCAAGAAAACTAGAATATTCTCAAATTTAAATAATAATAACTAATGTGTTTAGCAATTAGTTTATCACAGTTAAAGCTATACATACATGCAAATGAGTACTCTTTATACACACCTAAAATTAAATAATAATATTGACATTTCAAGTAGTTGGAAATAAGTCATATTTTCTCTAACACAAAATCCCTTACTAAGGTTAGAAATGTCTCTATTGGCAGATAGCAATATACCTAAACAAGACATATTTCTAGGGATACAGAGACTGCAACTCAAATTTTTGTCCTGCCAGCTCCTTGCAGAAAGTGCTTTAGGAAATGTGTCCGTTGTAATTATCATCATCTCTAAACTATGGATAATTTTTCCTTTCAAGGTTTATTGTTAAGTGATGCTCTCATTGCATGACCCAATGGTTGACACCTAATACAGAGCAAATGACTCATAGTCATCACTGGAAGTAATAGAGTTCTTCTAGTGAATGTTTTCATGTAAAAGAAGACGCTTTCAACTTTTGTTTTGATATCAAGGAATGATTTTATTTTCTTCTTGACTCTTATTGAATTGGTGGAAAGTTTTCTTATTGTAGAGATTGTTGGAGACCACTAATAGAGTTTTTGTATTCAAAACTTTATTGAGACAATGATACCAGTTAGAGTCATAAGTAGTTTGTCCAAGTTAATAATCCTAACATGACAGATGTGGCAACTAGATTATCTCCAAATGCATGTTTAGATGACAGCAAGTACGTGTAGAGGGGAAAAATTCCCAGCTAACAAATGACCTTGTAAGTTTTGGCTTTCTATTTGCCTTTCTATAACATATCTTGGCAAAATTATTTCTAGAGTAAGGCATACAATTTTTCTATAGACTTTTTATTTGGTTTTAAGATTTTCTTAAGTCAGTAAGAGGCTACATTACTTTCAACCTTCTCTATACTTACAGGAATATGTAGTCTGCCTATGATCCTATGAGATGCTTATCTTTGAGCTAGGTCAGGAAATTAAACAAATAATATAGTAACGTTTTGTTTTCTGACTCGTTAAATTTTGGATATTAATAGTTGATAGGTATTGCTTAACATTATCAGAAGGAGAGATAGATCTTAATTGCCATGTAGTCAATGGACACAGAAGCTATGGAGCATTTGCTTGAATTTGTTGGGATTCACTGTGAAAAGAAAGTATCTTAAATTTCTTTTTTTAATTGGTTTCTGTGTTACATTCCTTGGCGCTCAGTCATTACCCCTGGCTCTGCACTCAGAAATCACTCCTGGCAGGCATGGGGGACCATATAGTATACCAGGATTTGAACCAGGGTCCATCCTGGGTTGGCTGCATGTGAGGCAAACACCCTATCTCTGACCCAGATCTTAAATTTTTAAGGAAAGAGATAAACTGGGAGAAATTTTTAGAGGAGTAAATGATACAAAAGGATATTAAAGCATGGCTTGAAGTGATAATGCAATGGGTTATGGTACTTGCATTATAAGTGGCTGGTCTAGGTTCAATCTTCAGCGTGCTTTATTGTCTGTCCTCCTACTCCCACCAGAATAATCCCTGAGTCTTAAATCAGGCCTCAAGATCCAAAACCAGCACAATGGAGAGACACAGGCTGGAAACAGGCATTGATGCAGAAAATAATCCACAACTAAAGAGGGTGAAACGAGTGAAGAATTCCAACATGTAAACCTTTCGCACTAAGAAGAGCGCAACTCAGTGGGAAGAGTTAGGAAACACAGAGAAAATATTTTTGAGACCCAGGGTATTTATTAGGAAGAATCACACTCACCCAGAGGTGGATATTAAGTGGTGTAAACACCAGTCATTGGTACTCAAAGATATTCAAAGATACTCAAAGGTATTCAAAGATGTTCCAACCAATGAATAACAAGGCATATACAGAGTGGGAATGCCTTCTAGTTAATACCACACCTGAGCACTAAGTATAAATGAAATGAGCTGGTCTAACAAAAATTAAATTTAAAATATTAAATTATAGATCATTTGTAAAGGAGACTAAAATGTTGGGAATTTATTCTGTAGATAACACGGCATTTTGAGAGTAGAAACACCTAAATGGAATATGAGTAAAAAAAAAAGATTTTTTAGACTATATTTCTAAATGTTAACTAGGGACTCTACATTTTCACCAGTTTACCATAATTGGAATTTTGATTCTGATGTACATATGGATTCATTATCTATAACTTTAATATCAACTTGCCATGGAAATTAAATGATTTTGCTAAAGAAACTAATTGTTTGGCAGGAGTATATTCATAAGAAAATCAAAATGCTAACGGCACAATTTCATGAAGTAAAGCAGGAAAGGCTCTGAGTTTGTTCCTCAGAAGTGCATATACTCCATTTATCAACCCCCACCATTGCTAGATGCATCACCTATAAATGACAAATTAAGGGAGAGAGCTCAGTTTCATTTATCGACTATTCAAAAATGGAAAAGGCAGTTCTCATTTTGAGAAAATAGAGTAGTGCAAGAAAGGGAGGACTGGGTGGTAGAGTGTCAGAAATGAGTGTGGGGAATAAAAGTAGGAGTACAGCATCCATTAGCTAGAAGAGAGCAGGGAAAGATTATTTTATCCTCAAGAGATAATAAACTCTGAGATAAGAACCACATCTGATTCATTTTATGACTCCAGTTCAAGTGTTTGTTGGAAAATTCCCTCAATCTGTTCTATGAAGCACAGTGAGAGCAGAGGAATTTTTATTTTATCTTGGATTAATCTCTCTTTTAAAAAAATTGATGTAATATGACATAGCATATTTCCTTTTTTAGTTTTAAGCCACACCATTAATTAAGATCTAATCTTACTTATTGATGTTGTTGTTGTTGTTGTTATTATTATTATTATTATTATACTGGGGATGCCTGAGCACTGCTCAGTAAGTCTCTAATGCTTATCAATCAATTGAGTCAGCATTTCAATGCAAGGGCCTGAGGATGTATTGTCGCTGAGGCCCTATAATGCTAGAGACACCCCCATCACCTGAACAGTGCTGAGAGCTTTCAGGACTACCCTTGGATGTGCTCAGGGAAGCATGTGGTGCCATAAATTAAACATGGGTTAAAGACATGTGGTGCCATAAATTAAACATGGGTTAGAGACACATGTTAGGCATGTTCTCTAACTTCTATAATTACTGAACCCAATTTTTTAAAATTTTTTCAACGTTGTTGATGACTTGCTTTACATTCTTTTTAACTTGCTAATAGAGCTATCGAATTATTTTCTGCAGACTGGAATGATGTTAATAGTGTAGACCATAAAAAGTGATAGAAAGAGGGGAGGTAATTAAAAGGGCTGGAGCTTATACTTTGTATGTGAGAATCATGTTCTATCCTCAGGATTCTCTGGTCTCCTACACACTGCCAAATACGGTCCTAAAATAAAGATCAAGTGAATCAATGAAACCTCTCATGCCTGTTAGTTAATGCCAGATTTTTTCCTATGAGCATGGAGCAGATGGCAGTAAAATCACATGAAATTAGAGTCTCTTGATTGTGTAGAATTGTCATACTGTATACATAGGCTCTACTTCAGCTAAGCATTCTGACTATTTTCAAAAACTAATTTTCCATAGGATATATGGCTTCTAGTGATAAGTCATATCAAATTGTTAAATAAATTCAGCACCAAAATATGTGGTAATTTCAAGTATCATTTACAAATCTGAGTCTTTTCAAATTGTCCCCAAAATGTGAATACATTTTGTCATGTTCTTTTCTCTAACTCTTTAAATATCAAAAGGGACCATCTTCTAAATCCAGCTCTTGCTCCAGCTTTACACGGGATATCACCAAACTTCCTGGCAGGGAGTCTTAAACAAGCTGAGAAGTTTTATATGATAAAAATATTTTTCAGTTGACTTGACAACGATGTGCAATGTTAGTGGAGAGTTTATTTGCCCAAGGCTCTTTGTCAAAATGAAATTAAACTGAGATTATTAAAATGATGTTTCATTGTAGAGTGAGGAGAGGTGTTGCTAATGTATTTGAGAATTTTATCCATGCAAGGTTTGCAACTTCATTTAAACTCTACCTGTAAGGTTACATTTTCCCTAATGGATAGGAGGCATTTAAAATCATTCAGAAAACAACCAATTAAGTGTGTAGTGTAGGGCTTTGATCCAGAAAGAAAAGCATTGTAGTTCGGTTGTTTCATAGTTATTTATTTATCTGATATCAAAGGGATTGGCTCTAAATTACAGCTCTTCTATTTACTTTTGTACCGTCCTCTCCTATAAAATAAAAGTCACAATGATAGAAACATGATGAGGATATTGGGAGCACAAATGATATCATCCTTATAAGTGACTAATATAGTAATTGGCACAGATTAAAGTTCACAATTATTTGTTTATTTCAAATCTGCATAATCAGGACCAAGAAGCATCTCCCAATATACCAGATGTACAGTAAGAAAATAAAATGCTTGACTCAATTTAGTAATGCTGTTTTCAGTTCCTTAAAAGTAAACAATATTTGAATTGCCACATCTCTCCATAATTTTGGCAAGTTTGTTACATGACAATCAAGATCCCAGAAAAAAAATATTATCCTCTCTGGATGAAAAGTAATTTTCCCAACCATAGAATATGGTATTACTCTTCTTAGAAGAGATGTCCAACTTTGCTAACTCTTACAAGGATTTGCATTCTTTCTCAAATGGACACATGATTTAGTAGGTTTTATTGTTTTTGAAAAACACCAGCTGCCCCTCAAAAATAAACATTTTGAAAACTTCACTACAGATGAAAAATTGAGCATGTTTTACATGTCAAAAGTCTGTTGGTCTAACTATTAGAAACTAACAGATCACCCAGATATGCTCTAACCAAGTGAGGTAGTGCTATTGGAAATGCCTGTGTGAGAACTATGCAGCTGTAGATAAATGCAGGAAGGTGTCTCTTAATCTGTAAATTGGCACTATAATTATAAATTCTTAGTTTAAAGTTCAAAATTCTTGCTATTATTCTTTAATGTTTTTTTCTTTAAGATGACATTTTCATCAAAGACAGCAAAAATGATCTTTGGCAATATGTATCTCTTACCGAAGTTCTTTAAGTGTCTCTACAAAAAATGAGATTATGGGCTTCCACTAAATTTTAAAAGTGGTGCCCAACATTTTGTATATTCACATAATTGGCACAGCCTATCAGTTGGGAAAGGATATGTTAAACATGAGAAAATAGGTATGTTTTACATTTTTATTCTTTAACCTCTGGTTACATGAGTATGGAAAGGGAGAGACCATTAAAATTTATTTCTGACTCTAAAATATTTCATTCTCATTCAACATTCCCCATAATAAACTGCCCCCTCCCCAAATTTCTGTCTGTTGTCCCTTGTCCTCTTTGTTTTAAAAGAAACTATTTATATTGGTATTTTCTATATGTTTTTCTGCTAATATGTGTATGGGACATGTATACACATTAATTATTCTATATAAAGTCATCAGTCTAGGAAAGAGAAATATGATTTGCCATCTTGTTAAACTTTTTAACTCTAGAAGTGAAAAGTAATACTTATAATGTATTTTTTAATTAATATTTTTTTATTTTAACCAAAGTGGATTACAAATCATTCACAGTAGTATTTCACGTACTAGTGACATTGAATCAGGGGCATTCCCACCACAAATGCTGTCCTCCCTCCACCCCTATTCCCGGCATGCATCCCATATCGCCTCTCCTTTGCCCCCGGGCTGCTAGTATAAGTAGTCCCTTCTGTGTCTAGCCTGTTGTAGATTGGATATCTTTTCTGTTGTAGTTGGCTTTGGAATTGATGTTCAAGTCTGATCATTTTTTTTCTATTCAATGTTCATACAACTGTTTGCTCTTGATGCCCTCAATTTCCCCCTCAATTTGTGAGGCAGAGCAAGATGGTTCAAGTTATGTGTTTAATGTATTTTAACTATATTTAGACCACATATTATCAAATATATTTATAAATATCTTTCTTGGGGAAGGTTAATACCCAGTGATACTCTGAGCTTATTCCTGACTTGTGCTCAGGACTTGTGTCCTGGTAGGACTTGGGAGATTCTGTGTGGCAGATTTGGTATAGTTAAGAGCTAAAAAGAGAATAAAAGAAAAAATAGCATTTAAATAGAGTTTGGAAAGAGAAGATAATGAGAAGAATTTAGTCATTGCATTTTATGGTTTTGTTAGTCCATTCATTTGAGTATGTCAGGTTATCAAAGAAGAGTCTAAACTTCAACATATTCAGACTTCACTAGAAAAGAATTAAGATGTCTAAGAATGTCAAGGTCTTCTGGGGATTACTTGTGTTATCTGGTGAATGGAATTGCATTGTATAGTCTAATGAAATTGATGAAAGCAGTAGAAAGTTAACATTTTTATTCCCTATGATTTCAATTTTTTTGAATAAAAGGATATCTGGCAAGAGCAAGAATCTAAGTATAATTGTATGTTAAATACATCCATGTGTTCCACATAGATAAAATGTGTCTTTATGTAAAAAAGATAATTTTTGATATCATGTCAATGGCTTTTACTAAGTAATGTGGTGTGAACAACTTAGAACTAAACATAGATCTGAAAGCTACGTTGAATCTTACTTGTGAACATTTTTCTTCTGTTATTTTAAGGTATTTTACTGTTTTTAATTGTGATTATAAAATAATTTAAATGTTCTGTACTTAATATAATTTTATTTTATTTATGTTATGTATGAATAAGCATGGGAATTAATCATGACAATGACCACCCGTCATGTGCCGATGGTCTGCACATCATGTCTGGCGAGTGGATTAAAGGACAAAACCTCGGTGATGTTTCCTGGTCCCGATGTAGCAAGGAAGATTTGGAAAGATTTCTCAGGTACAGGAGTCACTTCATTTCCTACTTCTGATTGTGAATGCTTGTGTACTTGCTTCCTAATCAGCTAGGGAGGGCAGAGTCGCTGAGAACAATGGTTTAAGAATCAAGGCAGGGGCTGGGAAGGTGGCACTAGAGGTAAAGTGTCTGTCTGCCTTGCAAGCGCTAGCATAGGATGGACCGCGGTTCGATCCCTCGGCGTCCCATATGGTCCCCCCCAAGCCAGGGGCGATTTCTGAGCACATAGCCAGGAGTAACCCCTGAGCGTCAAAAGGGTGTGGCCCAAAAACCAAAAAAAACTAAAAAACAAAACAAAAAAAAAGAATCAAGGCAATTGTTTGCAATCTGGCTCCTACCCAGACATAGATCATGACTTATTTATTATTTATCCCAATTTCTGATTTTTAAATAATAGAATGTGTAGGATGGCCCTGAACACTATTGAGTATGGGTCAAAAATGGAAGAAGGAAGGGAGGAAGGAAGGAAGGAAGGAAGGAAGGAAGGAAGGAAGGAAGGAAGGAAGGAAGGAAGGAAGGAAGGAAGGAAGGAAGGAAGGAAGGAAGGAAGGAAGGGAGGGAGGGAGGGAGGAAGGGTGAGGGGAGGGAGGGAGGACCTAGTTATGTAGTACAGTAGCTAGGGTGCTCACCTTACATATAGCCATCCTGGACTCTTGATCCCCAACACCCCCTCAACAGCAGGTTCCTGAGCAAAGAGCCAGAATAACATTCAGAACTATTAGTTGTAGCCAAAAAATAACAATAACAAATTACTACACTGACATATTTTATTCATTTTCCATGCCATTTAGACAAGTCAGTTTTTCCTATTACATGATTATTAAATATTCTAAAATATGTTTACAGTTCTCAGAAATGTCTGCAGTGCATTCTCTCTCCTTTGTCTTATAGTGTAGAGCAGTGGTTTCTAACATTTTTATACCTGCACACCATTGAAAGTAAGTGAAATAGTTTTCAGAAATCTGAGTCAAAAATATAAAAAATCTATACAACTACAAAACTGTTTATTAGGGGTCCTCAAACTTTTTAAACAGGGGCCAGTTCACTGTCCCTCAGCCCATTGGAGGGTCTGATTATAGTAAAAACAAAACTTATGAACGAATTCTTATGCACACTGCATATATCTTATTTTGCAATGAAGAAACAAAACAGATACAAATACAATATGTGTCCCGCGGGCCATAGTTTGAGGACCACTGATTGTAAATTGTAGAGTGTGTACAAGGAAGGCACTTGCCTTGCATTTAGACAACAGAGATTTGGTCCTTTGAGCCATGCCAGAACTCATCAATGAGTTCAAAGTCAGGAGTAAACTCAGAGATTTGGGAGGGTGTTGCCCTCTCAAATATAACAAAAGACCACCACAGCAAAAATATTTTATTTATAAGATCTTATAAAAGATGATTACTTATCATAATGTTGTGTGATATAGTTGAGCCTATGTTAAGAGATAGTAATTTTGTCACACACTGGAAGGAACTTTCTGTGGACAAGAACCAGGGACCAGCAGATGTAACTCACTGTTGATAGCCAAAATCTGGAAGCAACCCAAAGTGACAGAAAATAGATGAGTATATAAAGAAACTATGGTATACTTATGCATATGTGAGGAAAAATGAAATCATGAAATTTGCTTATATGTGTATGGATATGGAGAGTATTATGCTGAGTGAAATAAGTCAGAGGGAAAGGGATAGACATAGAGTAATCATAATGATCAGACTGATTTGTAGGATATTCAAAAAATGATAGCATGGTAAGATATAACCAAAGACGATAAAGATAAGAACCAGAGGACCAATCCATGATATGAAGCTTGCCACACAAATAGGAGGACAAAGAAGGAAAGGGCCACAATTACAATGATAGTTGGAAATGCTTACAATGACAATGATAATTGGAAATGTTTACTATGGACAAGAAAAAGGTGTTGAAAGATCAAGTAATACCCCTGAGAGAGGCAGGTAGTGGGGAGGGTAGACAGGAGGGCAGGAGAGAAACTGGGGACATAGGTGGTGGTGGGAAATGTACACTAGTGAAGGGTGTTTGTTACACATGTATTACTGAAACTCAAACATAAACAATTTTGTATCTGTGTATTTTATGGTGATTCAATTAAAGACTTTATTTTTGAAAAGAAAGAAAGAAATACACTGTTGAACAGTGTTCAGAGTAGGTACTATTTGGAACATTCATTGTGATCCTTCTAGGGTTTCAGTGGGAGTTTAGAGGTTCCCAAGGGGTATTCATGATTTTGATTAGCTACTGTCACATGAGTGAAAACTCTGATAAAGTTTAATGTCACTCAGAAATGTAAGTTGCACTACACTGTCAAGTACAAAAATTGTTTATTTTATTTTAGCATTTGCTTTGTGTAAACTTTTCATAGATTCTTTAAATCTCTGAATGCTATTAATCTCTTACATTCACCGATGATCATGAAGTAAGTTACTTTCTGGATGTGAACTACTTTGTTTGACAAATGGATATTTTATTAACTGCCTCACAGAATTACGTATATAAGCTCAGTTTGATCCCTATGGGAGACTTAATCAACCTCTATTTTCTCTTAAGAGGAATAATTTTTCTTACTATTGTGTTTGAGGTAAGTTCAGTAATTGCAAATTAATGATTCTCTTACATCAAATAATTTCCATAAGTATGCAATAGACAAATTAAAAAAAGAGTAAAATATTTTTAGGAGTGATCTCCTAGTAGTTCTTGGGAATTATTCCTAGCTCTGTGCTCAGCAGTTACCCTTGACAGTGCTTAGGGTATCAAAAGGTGGGCCAGTAATTCAACCCAAGATTAATAGTGGCCACATGCATGATAAATGCCTTATCTCCTCACTAGCTCTTTAGGCTCAGAACGTTTTCAATACTATAATAATTTTACCTGTTGCTATGCTAATTTACAGCAATTTTTTACATTTAAGACTCTGTATATTGCTAGGTCCAAGGCCAGTAATTGCTTGCTGCGAACAAATCCTCAGAGTGTTGATTCTGTGATGGTTCCTTCAAAGTTACCAGGAATGACTTACACCGCTGATGAACAGTGTCAGATTCTTTTTGGGCCAATGGCTTCCTTTTGTCAAGAGATGCAGGTAAGGTTTCCAGGTGAAAGGGAATTCTCAGGAGATGGTCAAGTCATGGTTGGAAAATATTGATTGAAATAAGACAGACTGCCTATATTTTACAATTTATGACTCAGTAGCACCCCAATGATAGCAAAAAAGAAGTTTTCTAAGAAAAAATTCTTTATTGTTTGCCTGGCACTTGGGGGAAAAGTTGTAGTATTTTGTCCAATTTAGGAATGCCTCCCAGGGGTCCTCAAACTTTTTAAACAGGGGGCCAGTTCACTGTCCCTCAGACCATTGGAGGGTCTGACAATAGTAAAAACAAAACTTATGAACAAATTCTTATGCACACTGCATATATCTTATTTTGCAATGAAGAAACAAAACAGATACAAATAAAATATGTGGCCCGCGAGCCATAGTTTGAGGACCACAGCGACTATCTACTTGTAAATGGTACTGGAGTTAGAAATTACTAGCAAACACCAATTCAGAGTGTGTGTGTGTGTGTGTGTGTGTGTGTGTTTCTCCATTTAGATGGTTGGTAACTGGGTGAGAATATACTGAAAAATTAAGTATAACATGAAAAAACATATATTCGAGGCCTAGGGATGTGACTCAGTGCTTGCACACGTGGTTGCATAAGGTTTGCATCTGAGTTTGATCCCTAGCAGTGCAAATACATATAACACAAATAGGAACAAAATTTAGAGAATTTTTTTATAAATAATTGAACAAGAGGAAAGGCATATGTGTTGGGAACTTAAGCAATCTATATATTAGGATCCAATTGACCACTGGTTGATAATTCAGAGTCCAGTTGTATTCCCACATAAGTCTGTATATTGAACAAAGTGTTGCTTTGTTTTTATATATAGTCACTGTGAAATAAAAATGTTATTCATGATAGGGTTTCAGGCACACCATGTTTCTACACTGGTTCCTTCACTAGTATCCACTTACCTCCACCAATTGCCACCACTCACCCTTTGTTTCCCAGTCTGCTTCTATCAAGTCTGCTTCTATCAAGTCATTTTTCCCCCTTTTTAGTTACTTGATCTGTGGTTTATAGTACTATTGCAGATAGAGTTTCATATATAACTCTTTACAAAGTGTTTTTTAGTATAAGATTTTCAGTTATGTTTATCATTCCCTCTTTAATTTTATCCTCTCTTCTTGTCAAGTCCTGTTACTCATCTTCTCCACTGTTTCCTTTCTTCTTCCTTCTATGTCTTTTCTCTTTCACTCCAGTGATAGACTGTATCAGCACCATTCATTTACTCTTCCTAACCTGTGATTATGTCAAAAGAATTTGGTTTTGTTGGAAATACCTTTGGATAACAGGATGCATAATTGTAGTCATTATATGGAAAGGAGTAAATGGCATAGTTGCTATAGACTTTATCTTTGTAGGGTTTTTTTTTTTATTTTATTTTAAGCCTACAAAGCAGTGCTCAAAAGGTCTAAGGAACCCACCAGAAATATTCAGGGACTTCTAGTGTTGATTTTAGCAATGCTCTGGGGACCATGTGATGTCAGGAATCTAGTCTGATCAGGTGCTTACTAGGCACTTCCTCTTACCTTTATACTTTGCCCATGCTCTCTGTAGTTTGTATCAAAGAAATGAATTTGCTTCACTGACTTGCTTAACATTTTCTTCTCACCAGTTTCTCTTACTGGTGCGTAATATCCATTAGGGCAAAAAGTATTTCTCTAGTTGCTAGCCCAATATTTTTCCTTGTTTCTAGTAGATCACAGAATAGGGACTCATGTATGATTTGTCTTATGACTAAAATAAATGACGTGGCGCTAAAGGTAAAGTGCCTGCCTTGCCTGCGCTAACCTTGGACGGACCGCGGTTCGATCCCCCGGTGTCCCATATGGTCCCCCAAGCCAGGAGCAACTTCTGAGCACATAGCCAGGAGTAACCCCTGAGCGTTACCGGGTGTGGCCCAAAAACCAAAAAAAAAAAAAAAAATAAATGAATGCACATAGTAGCAGGGAATGCACTAAGCATGCCTTGTGAAAAGCTCGGTGCAAGTGGTATTAAGCAGTCATGAAGAACACAGCTCTACAGATGGTGGGACTGGTACATGACTCACTTGTAATTTACAAGTGTCAGAGGCTTAGGACTCAGCAAAATTAGAGCTTTGCCAGCAAATGGCTTGGCTCTGTTCCATCTGTTGCTGTACTTCTGCCACTCAATTCATCAGGTAACCTTTGGATAACTCTACTCTCATCTCCAAACCTTTGGACAATCAAAAACTGGGCCTCATTCTTTCTTAAATCTTTCTTAAATCCTCAATGCTTGAATTACACATGTTTGAGTTACACATGTATAGACACTTCACTAACTAAAATTAGCATTGTTTTGGAAAGCAGGAAATTATTATTGTGGTTGTTGTATTATTTAGAAAAAATAATGAGCAGTTATAAATGAAAAGTTTTTAGTGCCCCCTTTTAGAAAAAAAAGTAAGGTCTTATTTACTGATACTGGGGAGGAGGGATCAAATTCAAGGCTGCTCACATTTTAATCTTGTATTTTATACTTAAATTATCTCTTCAGTCCCCCTAATTTTTGTGTTTTATAAGGTATCCCAGGTGTTAAAAGATACAATTTTGTTAAATTTTAAATTATTTATATTAATATTATATCAAGCTTTTAGAAATTGTGTTTAATGACATTTAATATTGTCATTATTTAAATTTTGCTAGACCTTTTTAAATATTATGAACCTCTAAAATATATACCTGATTGTGGTTTGATCTCATTGAATTCTTCCTACTTACTTGGAGTAAACATTTAACTCTTAAATTGGTTATAATTATAGTTATAATTAGTACTACATTTCAAATGTTCTTATTGAGACCTATAGAAGTTGTATAGCAGCTGATGTTCTTACATTTATCAAGAAGGAAGTGTTAGTTGAAATTCTAAAATGGGATGAATTCTTACTGCTGTGATCTATTGCTTCAAATTTCTTTACAAGCTATACACACAACCTCTTTACACGTTATCTTCTGTAAGAAAAGTATTTAAATCAGGTCCAATGTTTAAACTGAATTTATTTTCTCTGAAGTCTGAATCATTAGGACAGAAAAAGCTCAGGTGGGGACCAGAGAGACAGAAGAGCAGGTAAACACTTGATTGCAGATATCTGATCTGGGTTGAATCCCTGTCACCCCATTTTGTCTCCAATCCCACTGGAATGATTCCTGTGTGCAGAGCCAGGAGTAACCTCTGAATACTGCCAGAATATGGCCCAAGTCCACTCCCACTCCCACCACCTCCCAAAAAAAGAACAGCTCAATTTATTTTAATTTCCTCAATTATTTGCTTATTTGCTTTATGTAGTTTTCACTACCCTTCTTGCATGAGCTTCACCCCACCACTCCCTCAGTTGACATACTATAGCTATTTATTAAGGAATTTAATCTATCCAAATCTTAGATTGTTGGCTTGGTTCATAAGAACCATGATTAGGGCTTCGTCTAACCATGCTCTGAGACCTCTGATGATGCCTGGGAAAACCATGTTATGCCAAGGATTGTAAACAGCACCCTAAACCCAGCTCTACCTATTTATCAATTTTTTTATTTTTTATTTTTTTGGTTTTTGGGCCACTCCCAGCGATACTCAGGGGTTACTCCTGGCTGTCTGCTCAGAAATAGCTCCTGGCAGGCACGGGGGACCATATGAGATACCGGGATTCGAACCAACCACCTTTGGTCCTGGATCGGCTGCTTGCAAGGCAAACGCCGCTGTGCTATCTCTCTGGGTCCCCTCCCCCTTTTTTTAAATAAAGTCATTACCCTACTTAGTTCCATCTGTATGTACTCTTTATAGACAGCAATGTAACAAACAATACCAGGAAGAATCTGGTTACTTTAGGCAGCCAGGGAAAACCATTTTTAATAGTCAGCTTGGTTAGAACACTCTGGTGAGAGAATTGTAAAGACTTAAGTCCTCAGCTACCTAGAGTTTGCTTTTTAGCCAAGGAAGACAGAAAACAAGAAAATAGACATTTACTATGTTGGACCAAGACAAGTTTTGGAGAAATAGACTTTTCATGTCAGAAAAGTCAGGAGTTCAGTGATGGAAGGATGTGGCTAATGCTAGTTTATATAGATGGATCTGGGAATTTAAAAAAAAAAGGTCATATTTGTTTAGAGGTCTGGCACAAAGTGAGAGCAAGCCATACATTATTTGGGAGGACTGGGGGACACAGTATAAGGAAATAGAAAACAAAAGGGCCCTGCAATAGGCATTTTTTTTAACTTACTGGGCACTTATTCTGAATTTAAGATGCTTATGGACATCCAAGTAGAGCTGTTATTAGGTCCAAGCAATCATTCAACAGCCATCCTTGCCTCAGAATTATGACCCCACCAAAACAAACAAATACAGTATAATCCTCATGTAAGAGGTGATTTTTCATTAGAGAATACTGAATGGTAACAATAGCAATGAATTAAAGAGAAAAAAAATTCCAGGACTCAGAACATGCTGTCTGTATGAGATAAAAATTAGAAAAATAAGAGGAAAGCATTTATTAAAACTCTAAAACAGCATTGATATGAATAGAACTGGAAAGAAAGGTAAGATTCTGGAAGCTAAGAGGAATAATTTTAGAAAGTGAAAATCATTAACTGTTTCAGAAGTGGAAGACAAGATTAGAGTAAAAGGAAGTCTGAGAATAAGCAATTGTTGGAGTTTTCCTACAGGGTTTTGAACACTGTTATTTTGAAATATCTTGTAAATCCCATCTACATACATGGGAAATATAATGCCAAATTATGAAGGAAAATAATTATATAGGTATAGCTGATGGAAGTGTCAAGCCTGTTAAACCCCTTATATTTGTCTCACAATAACCCATCTGTCACCTAGGTTTCTCCTAGAAGACAAGCTCTATAATACTACAGAAGGTAGTGATCAGTCTTTTTCATCACTATTACCAGAGCACCTAAAGTGTTAAGTATTTGTTGAGTGAAAAGTAAATCAGTTGAATGATGAGTTTCAACTGTACATTTTCACCTCATGTCAATACTTGATTCTCTGATATGTATTCTGGGTAGATAACATAAAAAGGTAGTGGTCTAAAATATTCACTGATGACATAAAGTTAGCCTACAAAGTCAAAAAGCTTGTTTCATAGCTTTCACATGAATTAATTAAGCATTTTTAGGACAAATCCTACTTCCAATCAATATAAATATCAAACTGCATGGAGTGTATTTTGTTTTAGCAACTTTTCAACATGTGTTCTGGTAGAATCCTTTTTTTTTTTTTTCTTTTAGAGAGGCACACCTAATGGTGTGCAGAGATAATGCCCTATTGTTCTGAGAGGACCTTAGGTAATAATGAACCAGGGTCTCCCATAAGCAAAACAGAAGCCTTCCTTCGCCCCTGTACTATCTCTCCAGCTTTGACTGGTACTTATTCTATAGTATTTGAATTATTATCACTTTTCCATACTTGTAAATAGATAGATATTAAAGTATCTATGATTTTACATGTTGCTCTATTAACCCAAATTTACCCTTCAGATACCACTTGCATCTGCAAAATGTTTAAAGACATAGCTATAGGGATGTTTGCAAAACATCTTGACTTCCAGCAATAACAGCTCTCTTCTGCATTACTTTGCACATTGCTAACTTGTTGGATGGCTTGTTCCAGAGTACTGAGCAGTGGGTGCCTTCAGGCCATCTGGTGTCTTCAGAGTGAACCAGATACTTCCTCATCAAGTCATTGTTTCAGCTGCCTGAAATATGATAACAGAGATGTTTCCTTGGAAACTGTAAGATGTAGCCATATAAGTATTAGATTTTTGAATAAGAAGATAGTCTGATAAAAATCAAAAAAATTTCCAGAAAAACTGTGAATTGCATAAGCATGATATTGTTAGAAAATTTCCAACATAATAGAATCATAGCGTGACTTTAAAAAGTAGTTTGACACTTATCCACATGACATATCAAGCAGATTGGAATTTTCAAACCTTTCAGTATATCCAGTGAACCAGCTGACACTGAACTGAGTTCATTTATGAAGAATTCTAGAACTTGAATATCCAAGAATTGACATAGTAAAATTCCAAAAGTAGTTGACATTTGAATTGAAAAAGCTAAGCATGAAATAGTCCTTGATGCTTAGTTGTGGCATGCAAATCTGAAATGGCATGGTTAATAAATTATGCTGTCAAGTTTGGTGAAATTATGCATTTCAAAGTTTCTCTTCATATGATATCATAAAAATGATGGAGGCTAAAACTACCAAGAAATTAATTGTTTGCCTTGAAAGTTGGAGCTTTATTTCATCTTTTAAGCTTTAGTTCCATTCAGTGCAGTAGATTGTACATTATCTAACTGGATGGCTTATTTAACAGGATAATCTAGTTCTTTCATTTCTATTCCATTAATGTTTTGCCATAGAATTGCCTTAATATGGCTTTTTTTTTAAGTCATCATATTTCTTTTGTTTTGTTTTTGGGCCACAGGGATGGTGCTCAGGGTTTATTCCTGACTCTGAGCTCAGAAATCACTCCTGGCCACCACAATGGATGATGCTGGTGATCTAATACAGATTGGCAGCATGCAAGGCAAATGCCCTACTTGCTATGCTATTGCACTGGCCCCTTAAGTCATCAACTTTCTAAAGTACCTACTTAAAGTATTGGTTATTTTTATTTTTCTGTTTTTTGTTATGAGCTGCAGAAATTCTATTTTTAGACAATAATTGATCTTTATTAAAAATGTGTATTTTAAACCACTTTTTCTTTTGGTTTTTGGGCCACACCCAGTGACACTCGGGTTACTCCTGGCTATGCCCTCAGAAATTGCTTCTGGCTTGGGAGACCATAAAGGAGCTGGGGGATTGAACCGCAGTCTGTCCTTGGTCAGCTACGTGCAAGGCAAACACCCTACCCATTGTGCCACTGCTCCGGCCCCAGTTTTATACTACTTTTGTCTTTTAATTTGAGATGATTAAATTCCTTAAGATTTCCCAATAAAACTGTGCTTTTGAAAATTGTTTACCTCGGGGCCGGAGAGATAGCATGGAGTTAGGGTGTTTGCCTTGCATGCAGAAAGACCGTAGTTTGAATCCCAGCATTCCACATGGTCCCTTGAGCCTGCCAGGAGTGATTTCTGAGGGTAGAGCCAGGAGTAAACTCTGAGCGCTGCCCCTGTGACCCAAAAACAAAAAGAAAACAAACAAAAAAAAATAGTTTACCTCACATATATTCTTCCTGACTGTGAAATTAAATTTTTCTGGAATATATTACTTTTCTTACAGCTGAATTATTTTCTTAGTGTCAGAGACATTTTGGATCTAGGTTTTAATCAATGAATGAAAATTTTAAGGATAGCTTTTTATTAATCACATACATTTTTATTATACTGTAATAAGTTTAATTTTATTTGATGCCAGTTATTGTTAAAAAATACTGGTTTACAATTTACTAAAAACTGGAACATAATAAATGCTAGTATTTATTCATTATTTACATACTTGAAGAAATGTGCATTCCTTATAGTTTATATAATATATCTAAAATCTAGAATGAGTAAATAAACATTTCAAATATCTACATATTTTTCATTTAGTTCATAAGTAGGCATTAAAATACCCAGCTCTACTACTGTATATTTGTTTTGTGTTTTTTTATTATTTTATTTTTCTGGTCAGATTTTTTTTCCCTTTTCCTTAATTCTGGGATTATATTTTAAAAATTATTATTGGCATTAAAACTACTATCAAAATAATATATTCCACACTTTATTTTCAACCTTCCTAGATATAAGTTAAAGAGAAAGAGAAAAGGAATTCACTTTTTTCACAGAGGACGTGTGTGCCCTTTGTTGGTGGACATAGTATGGTTGCATTTAACCCTAAACACAAAAGAACATATTCTCTCTTGTGAATCAATGCTACCTCGATAAAAAATACTTCAAAATACAATTTATTTACCCTCTATGTCATTTTATATCAGTATCTTTTCTTTTTCTTTTTTTTTAAATTAGCATTCCATTGGAGAAAAAAACATTTTATCATTTTACCTCTTAGTAGAAAGTTAGTTTAGTGGCCATTATTAATAAGGCTACTTACAGAATGTGTGGAAAATCACTTGTATAAACATATATTACAGAAACATATTTTATTCTACAATATTAAACTGTTAATATGTTAGATATTCTTTTACAGATTGTTAGCTGGGATGAGTTGTTTGTTTCTGTAAAGAAAGTTCAGCTGCACCATAGTCACCCATCTGTCCATGTCTTCTTTTTGGCAGCAAACACGTGTCTTGACAGTGCAGAGCACTTACAGTAGAGACCATATGGCCTGCAAGCCAAGAATATGTATGATTTGGCATTTTATGGAAAAGTTCGCTGATCCCTGAGGTAGTAGATGGTCCAGATTCTGTTTTATTTCTCCAAAGACAATTTCACTTTTTGTTTTCACAGACAATTAAGTTTGTTAAATTCATTTTAATTACCTTTTTTAAATTTTTTAATTAATATCTTTATTTAAACACCTTGATTACAAATATGATTTTAGTTGGGTATTAGTCATGTAAAGAACACTCCCTTCACCAGTGCAACATTTTCATCTCCAATGTCCCAAATCTCCCTCCTCCCCAACCCCACCCCCACCTGTACTCTAAACAGGCTTTCTACTTCCCTCATTCATTCACATTGATATGATAGTTCTCAGTATAATTATTTCTCTAACTACACCCATCACTCTCTGTGGTGGACTACAAGTCGTGAGCTAGACCTTCCAGTCCTCCTCTCTTTCTTTCTGAGAATTATTGCAAAAATATCTTTTATTTTTCTTAATACTATAGATGAGGGAGACTATTCTGAATCTATATCTCTCCTTCTGACTTATTTCATTCAGAATAATAGATTCCATATACATCCATGTATAGGAAAATTTCATGACTTCATCTCTCCTAAGAGCTGCATAATATTCCATTGTGTATATATACCAGTTTCTTTCTTTTTATATTTTATTTAAACACCTTGATTACATACATGATTGTGTTTGGGTTTCAGTCATGTAAAGAACACCACCCATCACCAATGCAACATTCCCATCACCAATGTCCCAATGTCCCTCCTTCCCACCCGATCCCCGCCTGTACTCTAAACAGGCTTTCCATTTCCCTCATACATTCTCATTATTAGGACAGTTCAAAATGTAGTTATTTCTCTAACTAAACTCATCACTCTTTGTGGTGAGCTTCCTGAGGTGAGCTGGAACTTCCAGCTCTTTTTTGTGTCTGAAAATTATTATTGCAAGAATGTCTTTCATTTTTCTTAAAACCCATATACCCTAGGAACACAAAAATACAATACAAAACCCCCTTCCTTACACCTATATTTATTGCAGCACTATTTACCATAGCAAGACTCTGGAAACAACCAAGATGCCCTTCAACAGACGAATGGCTAAAGAAACTGTGGTACATATACACAATGGAATATTATGCAGCTGTCAGGAGAGATGAAGTCATGAAATTTTCCTATACATGGATGTACATGGAATCTATTATGCTGAGTGAAATAAGTCAGAGAGAGAGAAAAACGCAGAATGGTCTCACTCATCTATGGGTTTTAAGAAAAATTAATTACCTTTTTTGTAAGGTAGCACCTCCTATCTTTGTTCACTATCCAGAAGCACAAGAAATTATTTTTTAGGTTCTGTCTACTGTTCATGGTAGTTAACTGCAGAAAGATTGGTCTACTGCAAAATCTACTTACTTCATCATTATTAAAGGAAGAACATTTTATACTAGAAAATTCTGCATCTTTTTTCTTTCAAAGTGTTCTATCCAGTGTTTTATTGTATGCAGTTTTTAGCTCTGGGAGTTTCTTTGCAATGATATCCTTGACTATTGATTCTTCCTGGGGATTTTCTTTGTGTGTCTCCGGGATTCCAATGATTCTTCTGTTGTTTATGTTGAGTTTATCAAAGACTTTATTCTCATCTGTTCACATTCTTTGAGTATAAATTTCCATTGTCTGATCATTTGCGTTAAGGCTTTTTTCCAATCTCTTCTTTTGTATGGAATTGTTATGCATCTCATCTCCCAGCTCACTGATTCTGTCCTCAGCAGCTTTTACTCAGTTGTTGAGGCTTTCCAGTGAGGGTTTCATTTCTTTTACTGAGATTTTTGCCCTATTATTTCAGTTTGGAGTTTTCTGGTTTCTATATTGTGATCTCTTCAGCTTGATCTATGCTTTCTTTGAGTTCTATGAACAGCCTCCATAATTCTTCTCTAAATTCCTTATCTGAGTGGCTTACTCTGTGATTGGGACTTTTTTGGGTCATCAGAACTGCCATCTTCAATATCTATGCATGTTGTTGGCCTGCATTGTTTCCCCATTGTCAAGCTTGTAATGTGTTCTTTTTTTCCCTACGTATTATAGTGGGGTTTATGGCTAGAAGAAGCACACATTTGTGAAGCTAAGTGGAGAAGATGCTATACTCTGGCTCTGTTCTTTATGAGTAGGGGCCAGCTCACCTCTGAATAAGTGCCCTCAGGGAATGATCTGGGTGGGGAGGGTCAAAGTCCAGGCCATAGCAGAGTAGAGAAACATAATTCACAATTCCTGCCATGTGAGAGCATACAACAGCACTCAGCCCAAATCACATTCTAGCCTATAAATGGTTTTCCCATTTTGACAAATGAAAAATGAATATTATATTTTATTAGTTTTCTGGGTAGTGACAACTTGTATAAATCTGTATGGAATTTTATGTAAAACATGTTGTTAAAAATGTTTTTTCCCCCTTAATTGGGTCTAGTAAGTGGTTTTAGAAATTAAAGTAGAAAAAATATGGTCAACTCTGGCTTGTTTAACAAATGAAGAGTCTTTGGTTTGAAAATACTCTATCTTCCACTTATATCATGGAAGAGCTAGGCATAGCTGAGTTCTAATATCACAGGCAGGAGACATTCTGCTGCTCAGGTGAATAGTCCTGCAATTTCTTCTAGCAGTTTATTGTTTTCATTTTGACAGTTTGGTCTGAAATCTTGAGACTGAGTTATTTTTAAGAATGAAGCTGTCATCTCTTGCTAGACCTGCAGACCATGAAGGCTAAAGAGATCTCCTCTGAAGAGAATTATTCCCCATGACTGTGCTTATCTTGAAAAGCAGCCAAGTTTGCTTTTATGCTCTCAGTGCTTCAGGAAGAATCAATTAGAATACCTGCTGTTTTGAATAGTAAATAATGGTGAAAGGTCAGCATTTAGACCACCAACAGTGTTCAGCAAACAGGATAGAATATTTGCCTTTTATTTCAGTATTCACTGGTTAACTGTGAACCTGACTAAAATAATACCTGTCATGATACATATACACTTTATTGAACATAAGTAAATGGGAATTCTTTGGTGGAAGATTCTGCATTTGACCTCATATTCTCAAACATCCTACATATAAAGATCTAAGAAGGAAACTTTCTGGATCTAAGATTCTCAGATTAAATGTGATTAACTAGAATACAAATGTTCCCCCCAAATTACTTGATGAACAATACATTTCTCTCTTCATATTTATGAGCCTTAAATTATGTTTATTTAAGTATCTGGGTGAATTTTTGATAAATAATGCATGGGAAATAGAATATAAATTAAGTAAGATCATATTCTAAATGTAACATTTGTGTAAGATATTTAAAGCAGAAAGATGCATCACAGCAGGTAAAATAATAAAAAACAATGTCACATTCTTGCCATACACTATTGAGTTGACACATATTTTAGAAATCCAAATTTTTAAATAAATAAGGTGACAAATTTACTATTAAACTAGTTTTAGACATATTTTAAAGCTGATTGAAATGTTTATTTAAATATCTTTTCTCAAATATTTAATAGATTTGGGTCCTGGGTTAAGTTATACTTCATATTGATTTTTTTCATGTCAAAAGCTACTGCTAGTGTAAACCTCCCAAAATAACTTTTTATTTTACTTTTTGCTTTGGTTTTTTGGCCACACCTGGTGATGCTCAGGGGTTACTCCTGGCTATGCACTCAGAAATCACTCCTGGCTTGGGAGACCATCTGGGACACCATAGGATCCAACTGTGATTCGTCCTAGGTTAGCATGTGCAAGGCAGATGCCTTATGCCCTGCGCCACAGCTCCAGTTTCCCAAAAAACTTCTTTTTAAATACTAATAACTATTCCCGTGCTATGTGGTTTCTAAGTGGTTTCCTTTTCCCTATAAATTATACCTTCTTCCTAGGGAGAGTGAACTGGTCTTTGTCATCCAAGAACTGGCCTTTATGTCTTTTGTTTGTTTGTTTGGTCACCCCTGGCAGGCTCAGGGAACTATAGGATGCTTGAGATTGAACTTTGATCAGCCATGTGGAGCAAATGCCCTAACTCCCTATCTCTCCAGCCTCATTCATCTATTCTTAACATAATTATACCTACAAATCATTACTTCTTCCCAATGCAATCACTCTGAATGGCTAGTATAATTATTTTTAACTTGACTTTTTTCTTTTGCTCCTACTCCATCTTAGGTCATCACATGTGTTTTATTTAGATAATTTTGAAGCAATTTATTAAGTAATCAGATATTGTCTTATTTTAATATATTACCTTAATAATATATTACCCCAAATGATAACATAGCAGGTAAAGTTCTTGTCTCACATGTGGTTAACCTGAGTTCAAACTCTAGCACTCTATACATGATTCTGAGAATTCTGCAGGGAGTGATTCCTAAGTGCAGAGCCAGATGTAAGCCCTTCCACATACACAGTGAAGGTTATTTTTATTCAATGATTTTCTAGTGTACTAACAAAAATACAGAATTCACTTTTGAATATAGGAAACTTTTGCCCTGATTAATGTAATGCTCCTCTTTTCAGCATGTGATGTGCACTGGGTTGTGGTGCAAGGTAGAAGGCGAGAAGGAATGCAAAACCAAATTAGATCCCCCAATGGATGGCACTGATTGTGACACTGGTAAGGTAAGTCCTCTTCTCAGAAGAATGATAAATGAAACTTAAAAACCTGTCAGTGTATATTGCACATTATCTTTGGCCCTTGGCATATGACTCGATCTTAACCTAGTGGGATTCTTACAATACATGTAAGATATTTTAATGTCTCATCTATTACTACTTTTAATTTACTTATGTTCTTCAAATCCCTGATTTATTTGCTAATTATTGCCGCAATTATTTTTTGCTATTATGAATTATAATGCTGATAGAGCTGTATCATTATTTGATCACGAAAGAAATAATTTTTATTAAATATTTTTAAAGGATTGTGATTTACTATTCATAGTTAAGTTTTAAACATACAACGGTTCAGCACCAATCTTATCTACCACCATTAACATTCGTCCACCAATGTTCCCATACTTTCATAGCCTGTCATCATAATAGACACTTTTTTAAGTTTGGTTGTTTAAAGTTTGGGTCTGATGATTTCATTGGTGTTGAGTCCGTGATTTGGATATTTTGTTCTATGTTTCCTTAACATGAATGCCCTGAGTTCCCTCGATCCTGTTATTTTACATCTGACTTACTACTTACTACTCCTTCATTCAATTACTTTCCTTCTTCTCCCTATACTATGGGAACAAGAGTATAATGACAACCCCCATTTCTCAACAACCCCCATTTAAACCATTTCATTCCCTTATATGTTTTCTAAATACCACATAGAAGTTATATTATCCTCTATTTATATTTCTTCTGGCTAACTTCATTTACATGATATCTTCCATTCCACCCTAGTTGCAGTAAATTGCATGATCGCATCATTCCTTACAGCTATATAATATTTCATTGTACATATGTACCACATCTTCATGATCCACTAATCTGCTGTTGGACATCTAGGTTGATTCCATCTCTTAGATATTTATTGTACTGAGTGTTTCAATGAATAAGTGTCATTTTTTAAATGCATGTCTAACTGTCCTTACTGTCCTGGACATAGATACACAAAAGTGTAATTTCTGGTCATATAGCAGATTGATTCTGAGTTTACTGAGAACCCTTTATACTAGTTTCCATAGAGATAAAACAAGACAGCCTTCCCATCAGCTGTGCACGGGGGTTCCTTTTTTACTGCATCCCCACCAACACACATTGTTCCCAATATTTTTTGATATGTGCCATCCTCAATGGTATAAGATGATATCTCATTGTCATCTTTATGTGGATTTTCCTAATAATAAGTAATAATGAGCTTGTTTTTATGTGCCTGTTGGCTATCGGTTTGTATTCCTCAGCGAGGTTTTTGTTCATTTCCTCTTCTCATTTTTGATGAGATTTTTTTAGATTTTAGGGGTTAATTCATTGTTTTACTATTTAAATGAAACATTGGTAAAATAAAAACAATAATAATATAAATAGTACTTTTCAGAACTGATAAATAGTTCCTGGTATAAAATTTCTCCAGAGAGCCACTGAGTACTATAACTTTTCTATGTTACTTCAGGCATCATGCATAAAATATTCCAGTTGATATTTGGGGATTAGTAAATATTTGGCTATGTTATATATTCTAATGAATTTCATAAGACTATAAGAATTTATTAGGATACATTGCCAAATCAAAATAATCTTGATGAAAATTAATTTTCTTCAGAAGAATGTGATATAGTTGGAACTCAGAGCACTATTGTGGTTGATTAATCAAAAGATAACGGTACATTTATATGTCTAAATTGTACTTTATGACTAGAAAAATATTTTATGAATAGAGATATATTACATATGAGATTAGAATTCTTGCATCTGAAGAGCATTAAATTTAAAAGGAAACAATAGCATAGACTGATGTTTACTGGTATGATTACTTAGTGAAAAAATATGTACCATATCAGTTTATAAATATATGCATATATGTTTTAAAAATGACAGAGTGAAATTTCACTTTTATAATTTATCCTCAGGAAATTATTCATGCACAAAGACATGTGTGGGGTTGTGCTTTGGGTGGGCAACAGCATACACACAAATGCTATGTGAAAAAAATTTGCACTAGTGAGCAATGAAAAATGGCAGAAAAAGTCAGGCAAAGAATTATTCCAGTGCAACTGTTTATAAACTGAGGCAAATACATAGATATATAAAGAAAAATCTAGGAGACCCATTAGTTAGTGTAATTGGCATGTGATGCTTTTTATACTATTTGATATTTAAGGTAAAAGAACAGTTTCTATCAGACGAGACCATATATATAAGTATAATATAGTTTTAAATATATCCAGCTTTATATTTATATAAAAAGATATGTATATATAGCTTTTTTTTTTTTTTTTTTTTTTTTTTTTGTGGTTTTTGGGTCACACCCGGCAGTGCTCAGGGGTTATTCCTGGCTCCAGGCTCAGAAATTGCTCCTGGCAGGCACGGGAGGACCATATATGGGACGCCGGGATTCGAACCGATGACCTCCTGCATGAGAGGCAAACGCCTTACCTCCATGCTATCTCTCCGGCCCATATATATAGCTTTTAAACCACAAAAAAATTGAAAATATCAACTCCAAAAAATTTGTAACTAATTCTTGGCAAAGAATTGGTATAAATAAAGCAGTGGGAGAATCAATTTTTCTGGACATTTCTGGTTCTATGACATAAGCTTAAATAATTTATTCTGCAATTTATTTAAAAGAGAAAAAGTATGAAAATGTTTTGAAGTCCAAGACATTTTTAAAGATTAGTAATGTATCACTTACAGATAAAATCAGTAAGAAAATGTTTTTTTAAAAGAAAATTCCAGTGAAATATTACCCAGTAGTTTACAGATTGCAGCAGATTATTTTCTCTAAGTTTGTATGGAAAAATCAGAATTTGGTCTATTTCATCTTTTTAAATTATACACAAAAGTATATCCTTTTATCTTTATCCTAGAAACTTATTAGTTGAGTCACAAAACTGCACAAGTAATAATTTTTATCATTCTCAGAAAAATAAAAATAGTTCAGAGATAACAACCATGTATTCACACTATGAAGAGCCCATTTATCTCAATTAATTCTACTGTAACAATATAAAATTTCTTCAGTTTCATAATCTAAAAGTCATGAGATTTATTTTGACACTCATGTTTTTATTGTTAGAAAAATTTGCATCCTTGAGCCTTTGCAAATAAATGTGTTTTTATAGGTCAAAGCAAAATGCTCATCAGAAGTCACAATTTTATTTCCCTTTAATTGTGCTAATAGTATTCTTTTAGTGGTTCTATATAATGTTTTGTGTTGAAATAATTAATGAAATTCTCAGTTTCACATGCCTATGGGGCCCTCAAAACCCATCTGTTCCAGCAGTTGTAGATATATCAAAATTGTTTGTACAATTGAGTGCCTTCTGTAGTGCTAAAATCTTTGAGGGCTTGGAGCTTTTCAGTTCACACTGTTTATTCAATAAATCAGAAAGCAAAAAAACAAATAAGTAAACAAATCCTAGAATTTCTCCAGTCATGTTAATCTAGCTATCCAACTAGTTCTTTACAGAGTACATAACATAACTTATTCTGAGAATGTGCCCACTAAATTTATGATTCAAAATGACTGGGATAGCAGAAATTTTTGTTCTTCCTCATAGGCAGCATTTTCCAAATTAAAAGCAGGCTGTTTTCTTATTTCTCTTATTTTAAATACTGTCATCTTTATTTCTATGTTTTACATTTACATTTAACAAAGATCGAAGACTTGATAAAAGATTGGGTTAAAACCAAGAAAGGTTCTTAGAGTATGTGTTAAGAACTGGGGAATGTACAAATTTACTTGAATTTATGACAGTTATGGAGGGTTTTACATAATAGATTTTATTTTTCTAAGTGGAGGTTCTCAGTCACCATTATTAGTTAAAATGAATGAAGATCCTAATATCTTTGCAACCATATGTTTGCAGATACAGAGAGTTTATTACCCTCTCAGTCAATGTTTTTTAACATTATAAGGATCCTCTTTTGTTGCTTTCATTACTTTTGTGTATATGCTCACATAGAAACCTGAGAGAATAGGAATGTACTCTATTAGGTCAGATATGTCTCAGAAAGTATTTTTATCAAGTATTTCCTTAGAAATTATACAAATTAGGTTCAATTCTCGGATGACTTTTTTCTTTTTAGTTGATAAGCCATTTATATTTTTTGAGGCTAAAAAGTATAGATAAAACAAAATACACCAGTAGAACATTGGTGAAAAGCATCATAAGCATTATAAACCTAGTAGAATATATTTGATTGCTTGATTATGCAGAACATTTAACTCTTCCCTCTGTGTTGAAGCACAGCTCCACATATAAAACACAAAATAGATTTGTTATAATTTTATACAGAAATCTAGTTATCTTCAAAGTGGGATCCCCAAATAAACGTCACTGATGTCAACTAAATTGGCTTGCATAACCTGTTTCATTTCTCATCATTTCCCAGATATGGTCTGGTTTAAATGGTGTGCAGGTTTAGGCCCCAGTTTCTTCCAGTATATATTTAGTCGGAGCAGTACACATATTTAGTTAGAGATGTAACCTGGAAAAAATAAACACATCCATGTAGGCCCAAACAATACAGACAGTTGAAGCCAGGCAGCTGTCAGTTTGGATTGTTTTTCCATGAATGGCATGACATTGTTAAAATTGTCAAACCAATAAGTTGTTGAAAGATTTTTTCAAAGTCTGTCGACCTCCTTTTTTTTTTTTTTTCAATTTCCAGACTTCAGACAAAATGGTAATATTTTACTAACAATCAGCATATTCAACGACTGAGCTATTGAGCGTTGTTTTCCTTATGAAAACTAGATTTAAAACTACTTGAATATAATTTAAAATTAATATAATAATATATAATAAAAATATAATTAAAAATTGGAGAAAAATCTACAAGATTTGTCCAGTAAAATTAAAACTGAGATAGAACAAATTTATGTAATCAAGTTTTCTAAATTTTCAAAAACATTTATTCATAAACAAAACATAATTTGTATAAAATATCATTAAATATCTGAATGAACAGAAATGTATTTATTTTTCTGCAGTCTCATTAATAAAATGATTCACATAATTTCCAGTAGTTATATTAGTATCACAGTTAACTTTGACTAGATCCTTACATTAAGTTTAACACTTCATCCAACCCCAGATAAATATATTTCCATTAAGAGCAGAAAAGGGAAATATATTTAGTTTTTTATAAATTTCTGGGAGAATCATTTAACTTAACTTATCATTATAGAATTGTTAATCTAAATGTTCTTGATATCATTATTTCCAATTTTTTTTTGGGGGGGGCACACTGGCAGTGCTCAGAGGTTACTTCTGACTGCACTCAGGAATCATTCCCCGCAAGCTCAGGGGACCATATAGAATGTCAGGGATGGAAACCTGGTCAGCAACATGCAAGAAAAACAAACACCCTACCCATTGTGCTATCACTCTGGACCCCAGGATGATTTTTCAGTTAGATTTTTCTTTAATATATTTGCTGTGATCATATAACTATTTTTTTTTCAAAAATAAGAAATTCTGATAATGTGTCCACCAGGATCTGTACCCATTCATGGGTGAGACAGAATTTCTTACCCTGCTCTTGTTTGAAGTCAATAGAAAAGTAAATATTAAAGGGGGAAGTACACTCCCCCCCCCCCCTCTCTCTCTCTCTCTCTCTCTCGGGCTTTGGGTCACACCTGGTGACTCTCAGGGGTTACTCCTGGCTATGAGCTCAGAAATCGTTCTTGGCTTTTGGGGACCATATGGGATGCTTGGGATGGAACCCAAGTCCATCCTGGGTCAGCTATGTACAAGGCAAACGCTCTACAACTGTGCTATCGCTCCGGCCCCACCTTTCTCTTCTTTACAATTATTTTTCTCAGTTAACAGATACAAAATACTTTACAGACTATTTGGATTGAAATAACAAAATTGCAAAGAATTTAATTGTCCAGGTATTTCAATAACTAACTTTCAAGAAAGGAAATTTGCCTTCATATTATTGCTCAAATGTTATGGAAGTTATTTTAGAAAAAAAGTCCAAATACATAAAGGGAAGTGATAAAATTTCATGTATTTCAAATTATAATAAAACAAACCCAAATATACATGCAATATATATTAAATTTATATGTACATATTTACACATAACCATGTTAAATATAAAATTGAAATGTCAGTGTCGCCCTAATTATAGAAAGGTATATATTTCTTCTTTTTTACTCTCCTCTATATCTCTCTTGTTTGTCCCTTTTAAATTTCTATCACTCTTAGAATGTATGCACATTTCTTTTCTTCCCATGATACCCATACCATCATGTCTTTGGGTCAAGACCAAGTAAACTCCATACCTTCTCTTCATGACAAGTGTATGTTCTGGGGATTGGAATACCCACATTGAGGCACTGGTTTCCGTGCCTCATACTGAGTGACCTGACTAAAGTGCAGGCTGGACTGTATCATAGAGCACCATGACAATTAGTAAACACCAATTTGCTTTTGTTCTCTTTAACTTACACTCATAAGGTGTCGTGTAGCTATGACTAATGACCATCCCAATGATTCATTAGGGCAGTGAATGATTTTTTCCATAGTTCCCTGATTTGTTCACCTAAGATCTGACTTTTGGAATAGTGGTGTAAGGCTGGAGAATGTAGCAAGAAGACTTCATCTCCTGAACAAGTGGCTGGAGAGTGGAGTATGTGGAGCCCCTGTAGCCGGACCTGCAGTTCTGGGATCAGCAGTCGAGAGCGCAAATGTCCTGGGTACTTGTTTCTTCAATTTTGATTTATAAATGTTTCATAGGTTAATTATGTTAGAAAGCCAGTGGATCTCTCAGACCTAATCCACTTGGGAAAATAAGTCCTTCAAATTACTGTAAGTTTAAAAAAAGAAAAAGAAAACCCTTATTAGAAGAAAATAAGATCAGACCTTTAAAGAAGGACCAGCTTTAGTAAAATGGCTCAAAGGACTACAATGCAGGCTATGTGGGAGCCTTGGATTTGATTCCCAGAATCCTTAGTCCTTCATGGTCCTTTGAATAGTTACAGATGAACTTTACAACACTCACAACTTTACAAAACTTTAGGAATATCCCTAAAACCCAAAATAATTTAAAAGTAGTAGCCAATATAACCAACAAACAAAAAATAGCCAATATGGAGTTAAAGACATAATACTGAGGTTGAAGTGCTGACCTTTCTGCCAATGTGGAACTAAAGAGATAACACAGAGTTTAAAGTGCCACAAAGTTTCTTAAATACATAAAATAAAATTTGAATAAAAGAGTTTGGAGAAAAGGTATAAAGACAATCTAAGGAAAAGTACTAGATATTTGGTAATATCTGCATTAAAGCTTATATATAGTTTAAGGACGTATTCCTGAAATGGTGTCATAATGTAAAGCTGTATTAGATCAATACATTTAGGGGAGGAAGAGTTGTGCCACACCTGGCTGTGTGCAGGACTTGCTCCTAATTCTGCGCTCACATATCACTCTTGGCAGTGATCAGGGCACATGATGTTAGGCATATATGAGAAACCCACTCTACTTCTTTTATTTTATAGAAATATCTTTGTATTGAGGTAACATTACTTTTTGACACTATACATCCTTACCCCTTTAAAGCATATGATGTTACTAGTTATGTCCTCCATAATATTAATTTTATATGCTCTAATACAAGGTGTGTGCCCAATGGGTCAGTGACCTTATAAGAATGTGGTCTCGAGGCCATACACAGTATTGCTCAAAGATCACTCCTGGAGAGACTTAGGGGATTATATGTGGTACCAGGTACTGAACTGGGATCAGCTGTATGTGAGGCAAGCACCTTAACTGCAGTACCATCCCTCTAGCTAAATTTTAATGACTGTCTAAAATTTCCAGAAGAATCTAAGAACTAGATGTTAATAAAATTGCAGCCTTGGGGCTGGAGAGGTGGCGCTAGAGGTAAGGCATCTGCCTTGCAAGCACTAGCTTAGGACAGACTGCGGTTCCATCCCCTGGCATCCCATATGGTCCCCCCAAGCCAGGAATGATTTCTGATATTTCTGAGCGCATAGCCAAGAGTATAACCCCTGAGCGTCAAATGGGTGTGGCCCAAACAAACAAACAAAAAAACAAAACATTGCAGCTTTTCTGTTTTGTCCTAAGCCTCTTCCATAACTCTAATTTATCATTTACACAAGTTGTCTTTTTTCCCTCTCACATAAATGAAGTTAAATTTATCAAAATTTTTTAAATGCAGTTTAAAATATGGATTTTCTACTATAAGTTATTTAACGTATCAACGTTTTCAAAAGTAAATTTAATGTAAATACCTACATCTTACTAGTATAATGACTTTTAAGATTTTTAGATAATTATTTACTTAATGAAAACCAAGACTGATTATTTGTTCTCTCTTTTCTAGGCTAGATACTGAAGCCAGGGATTGTAATGGTCCCAGGAAACAGTACAGGATATGTGAGAATCCACCTTGTCCTGCAGGTTTGCCTGGATTCAGAGACTGGCAATGTCAGGCTTATAGTGTTAGAACTTCATATTCAAAATCTGTACTTCAGTGGCAAGCTGTCATGGATGAAGGTATGTCCAAGCAGACATCACCAAGTTCATTTGGTAGAAGTCAAGATGTACAAAGCATTGGTAGCAGCAAACAATCCTAGTTTACAGATTATATTTGAAACATCTAAGATTACTATGTCTTTCACCTTTCATGATAACTCACAAACATATGGCATAAAATGTATTTGAAAGTATTGAGTTGGGGGCCGGAGAGATAGCATGGAGGTAAGGCATTTGCCTTTCATTCAGAAGGTCAGTGGTTTGACTCCCAGCATCCCATATGGTCCCCTGAGCCTGCCAGGAGCGATTTCTGAGCATAGAGCCAGGGTGTGACCCAAAAACAAAAAAAACAAAACAACAACAACAACAACAAAAAAAAGAAAATAAAGTATTGAGATGTCTCAGAAAGAAGATGAATATTTTTCTGAGGTGAAGTGTGGGGCTAAACAGGATGTGTCAAGGGGATAAAAGGTACCAATGATTGTTTATAAAACAAATAACTCATAAAACTTATGAGAATAGTTATGACAATAGTTATTAACTCTGTTTAGAATATTTGAAAGTTGCTGAGTAAATCTTTAAATTTCTTAGAAGAAATGAATCATAACTATATGTGATTAAAACTAGACATAGTGATTAACTAGACATAGTGTGATCATTTCATGTATATGCACATCTCAAATCATGTTGTAGAACTGAAAGAAATGCAAAGTATGGCAGTTATATTGCAATTAAAAACTTAACCTTAAAATTGCTAAGCATTCATGAATTCAACTAAAACTAAAAAGTGATTAAATCAAATATTTGTGGAGATGTGGAGAAGATAAATCTTAAATTCACTGTTGCTGGGAATGTTAATGGAGCAATTAATCTGAACATTTATTTGTCAGTTTCTTAAGCAACTAAAGACACAAATGAAAAACACGGTCCTTGGCATTTGTCTCAGAAAAAAATGTATGAAAATACTGTGCAAATGTTCATTGACAGTTTATTGTTTTAATATTAAACATTCTTTATAACCCAAAGAATCTTAATAGCTGAATGTTGAACAAATATGTCTATCTATGAAATAGTCTTTTTTTTGGGGGGGGCCCACAACCGGCAATGCTCAGGAGTTAGTCCTGGCTCTGCACTAAGCAATCGCTCCTGGCAGATTTGGAGGACCATATTGAATGCCAGGGATTGAATTCAGGTCCATTCTGGGTCATCTGTGTGCAAGGCAAACACCCTATCACGGTGTTATCGCTCCAGCCCTCCTATCTATGAAACATTCTGACACAATTATTGATAAATGCAATGGTATGATGGATTTTACAGTCTTTGATTTTATGGGAAATAAAGCCCAGCACAATTTTATATATATAATGCTTGAAATATCATAACTAAATATTAAAACTGATAGATTTGTGGTTGCTAGGGGATAGAGATGGTGGTGGAGAGAAGGATGGGTATAACAATAAATGGGGAAACTTGATGATAGATTTGTTTAGTATTTTGACTGTGGTGGAGTATATAAAGTCTATACATGTGTTAATATAGCATATAAGTATGGAGTCAGAGGGATAGAACAGCCAGTAGGGGCCCCGAGTCTGGTAGGAGCAAATTTTTTGCACAGAGTCAGGAGTAATCCCTGAGTACCTCCAGGTATGAGCCCAAAACAAAACAAAACAACAACAACAAAATAGCATAGAAATATAAGCACACCCCAGGCACCAATTTTACTTTTATGAGTTTATATGGTAGTGGTCTTACCGTGTACTCTGGCAAAATAGATGTAACCCAGTGGAAACACAAGATCTCATTATTTTTGTAGTTTTCTCCAAATCATTATTTCAGGCTCAGCATTTTAAGACACTTATCTGCTACCTTATTACTTAATAATAATACTTGCTCATGAGCTGGAGTTATTAAAATTACCATAGATCCTCTTAGTTGATTGTGATCTCTACATTCTCTGTTGTTTCTGTCCATTCATATGATAGCCTCCGATGCTTCAATAGCACTACTTGTAAAAGTTTAAATTCCACTGCTTCTCAGTTTTAATACTCTATCTGATAAAAAACCCTCCTCTTATTGTGAGCATTTAGACAGTTATGAATGGTATTAGTTAAGCAACAGGACAGCTTGTTCCACTGCATGCTGGGAAGATGAAAAAGCAGCCATCAGGTTGCTGTAAAACACATAAATTCAAGCTTTCTATGCCAGCGTTTCAACTGCTTTGTACCTTGTAGCAAAATTTTATTTCTTTCAAAGTCCAGTGAAATCTCTCCAACTGTGCTATGGAAGCTTTCTCCATTTTCCTTTTTCAACTATCTTATTGACTATTCTATTTTTCTCAGGTACTTAATCTTTCTTTGCTAAATCATTCACATTCCATTTTAAACATTTCTCAAACTCTCTAACTATAAAATATAAACATTTCCTCATGATCCTCCTTCAACAAATGCATTTGCACTTTCCTCCCTTGGAAAATATTCTGCACAGAAGAGTGCACTACCAGGATTCCACAGATAAATCACATTGATGTTCTCAAGGATTTTTATGGAAACTAAACCTGATAAATGGTTTCTACCCCTCTTCTAACTTGACTCTCAAGGCATTAAATTGATTGCCCACCACTTGTTTTTTCCAGATGTGTGTGTTCTTTTTATCCAGGATACAATACTGTTCTAGATTTCCTGTTTATTCTGCTGTGTTCTCTTGCCTGTTCCAGATGCTTTTAGGCTTTGGCTTTATGTTTTGTTTTGTTTCATTTTGGTTTTAGAAGATTTTGTCTATTTTCACAACTTCTATTATACAAAATGCTCCTGAATTTATGTCTTTAGTTTTATTCTTTGAACTTCAAAGTTGTATGTACACCTTTCTACCTGTTTTTTTTCTACTTGGACATCTGCACATTTAAGGTTAATCTCGTAATATTTTTGTTTTTTGGGGGGCCACACCATCTCATCCACAACTTCATTCTCTTGTGTTGTTGTCTCTTTAGGTAACTAACTGGCTTTATTTGTCTGCCTCAAGCATGTAATGCTGCCTTTCTCCAGGAGTTCTTAAACACAGTTACCCAAATTGCAATGAACCATCAGCACAACCTTATTGACATAACATTCTCAAATTAGTTATGAAAAACACATAAGAAAATGATAAGTTCAGAAGAGATAGCACAGCGATAGGGCATTTGCCTTGCATGTGGCTGACCTGGTAGAGTCCCGGTTCAATTCCCATCATTCCATATGGTTCCCCAGCCTGCCAGGGGCGATTTCTGAATGCAGAGCCAGGAGTGACCCCGAGCACCGCTGGGTGTGGCCCAAAAACCAACCAACCAACCAACCAATCAATCAATCAATAAAGTTTAATATAAAAGAAAGAAAATGGTAAGTTCATCTTTTCAAAGCTTGGACACAGAACCTTGAAGTTGTTTTTGTTTCTGACTTCAGTCCCCAGCACTAGCAAAATAAAGATAAATGCAGTCATATATAATATTGCTCCATTCACTGAGAAAGAAGTATAGAAGTCTTCTATTGGCCTTGAAGTGCTAGTTAGCTACCTTTTACCCTTAACTTCCTTGATTCCTATTCTCTACCACATGCTTCCACCAGCACCAATCTCTGCTCTGTTTAGGACAAGTAAGGTACTTTGTTGTCTTGGGGTTTTGGAAGCTGTTCTTTCAGTTAAAAAAGCACTTTCCCAGGACACCCGGGTGACTCATTTTCTCATCATCTTTGGGTTTTATCTGTCAAGTCAGTGTGTTGCATATACTGTTTTGTAATACTTCATAAAAGTAGAACTTATCATCTACCATAATACTTATGCTTTGTTTCTTAATAAAAAATTATTTACCCTCTTAAAAAAGTTAGAAGAGCAGTGTTCATTGTCATATCTCAGAGGTGTCTCTATCTTTAGGATCACTAGCATCTCTAAACAAAATAGATACTTAATGAGTATCAGGCAGATGAATGATATTTGCTTTTGTTTTTGATCCATACCTGGTTATGTTCAGGAGTTACTCTTGACTCTGTACTTAAGAATTACTCCTGGTGGTGCTTGGAGGATAATACAGGTGACAGGTATCATGTGCAAGCAAACACTTGACCTGCTGTACTATTGTTTGAACCACTGGAAGATTTACCTTGTGGGAGTCTACAGATAATTCATCCTGGTCCTTCTTTCTCTCTTCTAATATAACATGCTCTTAGATAGTGTCATTCTTTCCTAGGTATTGTTTATATTTTCTAGGATAAAGGAGCATACTGTTTATCATTAAATTTCTGTGAACTCTGTGTCCTAAACATCCTAAAACTTTTTTCATCTATCACAGATGTTTTTTTCTTTTAAACCTCCTTCTACCATTCATATCTAGTCAAAGTAGAAAATAGAAAGTAGGGGCCAGAGCTGTGGCACAAGTCGTAAGGCATCTGCCTTACGCATGCTAGCCTAACACAAACCACAGTTTAATCCTTGGGGTCCCATATGGTCCCCCAAGCCAGTACTATTTCTTTTTTTTTCCAATTTGAAAGCAATTGTTTATTAATTGACCAGATTACAAAAATAATGTAGGTACCTTAGTTCATCCGTCTAATCAGCCGGTTGATCTGGTCTTCCCTGTTGCCAGCATCTCCACCTTCTACAAAATGGGTGGTCTTTTTCTTCATCCCACCTCGAGGAGAAGATAACTTAAAGGGCCAGAGGAAGTTGTTTGCCTCTGTGAAGCATTTTCCAACAGTGTAGATCTCCTGAATCAGATCCTCCATGCAAACAATGCCATATTTACCAAGAGTTCTGGCAATCAATGCATTATCTGTTAGGGCAATTCGCTTCTTGTGGATTTTGCCATAACCACGCTTATAGATCAACTCATTTACTGACTTCAGGTTTGGATACCCCCATGCAATATAGGGTTCTACAATCCTCAGCATGTTAATTGAAGCCTTGTTGAGCTTAACAAAGGTGCCATTGAAGATCTGGCGAAGGCGAAGAAGTTGCAGCACCTTTCGGACTTTAGGGCTCACACCATTGATACCTCTGATCCTGATGACAAAAGCCAATTTGGGTTCAGCAGGAACGTAAAAGTTGCCAGCTTTTCTTGCCATCCTAGCCATCCGAATCTCTGTCCTGTACATCTGTCTATTCTCCTTATGATAATGCTTAGCTTTTTCATAGATCAGCTTTCTCCTTGCCTTTCGAAGCATCTTTTGGGCAAACTTCTTTCTCAGGCGCTTAATCTTCAGCTCTGCAAAATTCTTGCGCTTTTCTTCAAGGTTTCTGGAACATCAGGAAGCTTCTTTTTCTTCTCTAATTTTGCTGCTGCTGGCTTAGCAGGAGCCTTCTTTTTCTTGTTTTCTGCGCCCTCCATGGTTCCAGTCGGAAAAGAGCACCAGTACTATTTCTGAGTGCATAGCCAGGAGTAACCTCTGAGCATCGCCGGGTGTGGTCCAAAAATAAAAAAATAAAAAAAAGAGGAAACAACAGAAAAAAAAGAAAAATAGAAAGTACCTAAAATAGAAAATCCTGCTCTTGTTTTTACTGTTTATTTGTTTTTATTTGGGGGGCCATACCCAGTGACGCTCAGGGGCTACTCCTGGCTTGGAGAACCATATGGGACGCCGGGGGATTAAACCCCGATTCGTCCCAGGCTAGCCATGGCAAGGCAGATGCCTTATGCTCTGCATCACTGCTCCAGCCCCTTGTTTTTACTGTTTTAATGTTCCTAATGCTTCTCTTCCCATACTCTCACAAAGAAAGGCATCATGATCCATGTAATTACCAAGAAAATTCTTGGTATTTACTTTCAGCGTGTTTGTGACAAGACTGTCACCTGACATGGATTCATGTTTATTAATGACAATACTATCTATGACTAGGATTCCTCAAATAGTTTCCTCACTAATTTATTTCAACCTCCTCCAGTCTTTAATGTTAGCTGGAAATCTGTTTTTGTTTGATTGCTTTTGGGCTACTCCTAGTGGTTTCCAGGGGGTTACTCCTGGGTCTAGACTGAGAAATCATTCCAAGTGGGCTTGAGGGATCATATGGGATGCCAGAGATCAAACCACAGTTGGCTGCATGCAAGGCAAACACTTTACTCCCTGGTAACATTCCTCCAATTCCACTGTGGCAATCTTTGAGGTCCTTCAAGGCTGGCCTCAGTGATGCTAGGGACCAGGTGCCATAACCCCTACAATATCTCTCTTCACCCTACAAGCAATATATTTGTCAAGATATAGTCGGAGTGACTGTTCAAATCATAAAAACCATCATTTGATTATTTGAGAGCTAATCCTACCTCTGCTGCATTGTAGGTGACAATGCAATTTGATAATAATAGTTTCATTTGAAACATGTTTAATCATATAGAAATAAGAAATGGGAACCACAGGGCCAAAGCGATAGCACTGGAGGTGTTTGCCTTGCTTGTAACTGACTTGGGATTGATCCCCAGAATCCCATATGGTTCATCAAGCCTGCCAAAAGTTATTTCTGAGTGCAGAGCTAGGAGTATCCCTTGATCACTACTGAGTGTGGCCCAAGAAACAAAAACAAACAAACAAACAAACAAAAAAAAGAAGAGCAGAATAAAAAAAAAGAAAAGAAGAAAAGTAATGGAAGCCAGAATTCTTCAAAGATATAAACAAAAATTTGAATAACTTGGGAATTACAATGAAAGGAGTTCTCAACTCATAAAGTGATGTTTATCACCAAAATAATAATAATAATAATAATTAATAATACATAGTATATACTTATAGAAGAAGTATAGATAAAGTATTTCCAGGTGAGTTTTTATCATCATGTATTACAAAGTATGGTGAATGACATACATAATAGTCTCTAGTGTTATAGAATTAAAATGCATAATTATTTTAAAAAATCCCAATAGCTAAGAACAAATGACATATTAAAATGCAAACAATTCTGTTATTTTATGTAGCATGTGAACTTATTTTTAGAAAAGTTAAATGGAGAATGTCAATGCATTAGCAAGTGCTTTTATAGGAAAAAAAAAGCATGGCTTTAACATTCAGGTATTTCATATACTCTACTACAATTTGGCAGAAATCCATGTTTAATGCATATTTTGGAAAGGATTGGTCTCTTAAATCAAGACAAAGCCTGTCAGCCAGTACTGGCATGTAACATAGATCTTATAATGTCACAATCTCAAGGGCAAACTCTAAGAAGCAAGATTGATATCAGTAATACTTGTCAACCATAAGACTAAGCAAAATTAGTTGACAATATGTTGTAAAATGAGAAATACAAAGAACTTTTTCAACTTGAATGCTTTCTTGGAACATGTATATAATTTTATAAAGTGACCCTTTTTAATTTTACTTGTTTGTCTAGTTTGTTGTTTGAGTGAAAACTGAGTGAATAGAATTATATCTACATAGAGAGAAGTATGCAAATAGGGGCATTATTATATATACATACACATCATTATTAAGGTCTTTTCATTATAGCAGCTGTTTTTAGCTCTAAAAATATGGCATAGTAAGAAGTGACTGAATAAACATAACCTACTTTGGGGTGTGAGAGCACTCTAAAATACCTTATTGCAATTTATAATGCCATTTTATGTGCTTTTTGTTTGGGGCTGGCAGTGCTCAGCGGTTACTCCTGGCTTGGCACTAAGAAATTATTCCTGGCAGTGCTTGGGGAATTATATGAGATGCTGAGGGTCAAACCCAGGTCAGTTGCATGCAAGGTAAAAACGCTACCCATTTTATTATTACACCTGCCCCATAATGTCATCTTAAAGGGAAATTTCAAAACCATGCATATGAAATGCCAATTTTCAAATCCCAGAATTGTTCAGTGCTACTTCTGCAAACTGTTTGAAATGGTCGATACTAAAGGCTCCTTAAACTGTCTTTTTCTCTTTACAAAGTAATACTCTGTTCCATGTCTATGGCTGGTATTTGGTATTTATTGAATATTATCATCAAAATGAAGCTTTACTGAAGACAATAGACTATTTTCCATTAATCTAAATTAGCTTAATAAACAGTAACATGTCTGTTTGGTGTCAAGCCAATGGAGTAGTAATGTAGCATGGAAATCTCTCTGAAGTTTATGATTTGAATAATTCTACTACTGGTATTACCAACTCTGGCAGATTCTTTGCAGGATGCTTAAGAATATGGACAACACTTAAAGAATACTTTGTAGAGTCTGGAACCATAGCACAGCGGTAGGGCAGTAGGGCATTTGCCTACCGGGGACAGACCCAGCTTCTAATCAGGGTTCAATTTCCGGCATCCCATATGGTCCCTCGAAACTGCCAGGAGCTATTTCTTAGCGCAGAGCCAAGAGTAACTCGTGAGTGCTGCCCAGTGTGGCCCCAAAACAAAAAGAATACTTTGTACTGCTTTGAGTTAATAGTCAAAAATGTTTCAATTCCAGCAGTCCATATTGCCTAATGAAGTACCAAAGAGCTTGCCAGTCCCTGAAGAATATATATTTTTTGTTTGTTTTGTTTGTGTTTGTGTTTGTTTGGAGACCACATCCCAGCAGTGCTGAAGTTCCTCCTGGCTCTGAGCTCAGAAAATACTCTTGGTATATCTTGGGGGATGTGGAATGCCAGGGATCGAACCTGGGTTGGCCACATGCAATGCAAATACCCTAACTGCTGTGCTATTATTCTGGAACCCTTGAAGAATGTTTTCATTAGAACAGTGGTGATCAATTTAGCTAATATAACACTGACTTTCTAAGTAAGCAGGACATGATAGTGCAAACTATAACACTTTAGCAAAGTGCATACTAATGGATGAACATATTCATGAGATGGTATTGCCTTTCTAGACATCTTGCAGTGCCTAGTAAACTTGCTTATGTTGGATTTTTTCTTGTTCAATTTAGTCATTTTTAAGTTAGAAGGAGCTAAATCAATAATATAGTGTAGTATGTGTGCCTGTCACACAGCCGACTTGGCCTCAATCCACAGCATCCCATATGGTACCCTGAGCATCTCCAGGTATACTTCCTGAGTAGAGAACTGGAGCAATCCCTGAGAATTACTGGGTGTGGCCCTAAAACCTTTCAAAAAGTTAGAAAATGCCAAAGGCATGAATGGGATTAAAAATCATTTAGAGTATTGAAAATTATATGGAGATATTAAAAGCTTTGTGAAGATGTGGGACATCTTCAATAGATATTAAATAGCTGTAAGAAATAAAACAATCATGTAATTCACTTCAGATGCATAAAACTGGAAGATATGTTAAATGAATTAGAAGGATAAATGCAGGGTAATATCACTTATATGTATTTAGAATAACTGCATGAAGAAATGCAATGACTTTAGTGGGGTTTGCCAAGAACACTCTAGGCCCCAGAATATGGAAAAGGAAAATAATTGAGCGGAGGAGGAGAAGGATACATCAAAATGACAGGGGATAAAGGCTAAAAGGGGTCACAGGTGCATTGGTGGTATTAAGAAAAAACAGAATTGAATATCCAAACCAGAGTAAACAATAATGAAATTAGAGGCCCAAACTTTAACAACAAAATTTAAAGAAGTTCTTGTTATAAGGGCAGACTGGGACTGGGGGTGGTGGCGTGGACTCTGGTAACATTGGTAGAAGGAAATTGACCTGGTGGCCGGAATGGTCTATAACATTGTATGCCTGGAACTCAACTATGAATAACTTTGTAAATAACAATTACTTAAATAAAAAAATTAAAAATAAATATAAAAGCTTCATGAATAAGGTACATCTTAAAGTAGCACAATTCTCATAAAGGAAACTTATTCAAAGCAATAATTGGTTATGGGGATTCAATTGAATTTTCAGGAAGAGTGACTTCTTTGTGTTGTGGGAAAGTAATAATAGTGATTGATAGTGATTGCTGCTTTTTTTTTTTATTGATTTTTGGTTTTTGGGCCCACCCAGTGTTGCTCAGGGATTACTCCTGGCTATATGCTCAAAAATCACTCCTGACTTAGGGGACCATTATGGGTCACCGGGGGATCAAACCATGGTCAGTCCTAGGCTAGCCTGCACAAGACAGATGCCTTACCGCTTGCACCACTGCTCTAACCTTTTTTTAATATTTTTTTTGTTGTAGTGATTAATGCATTTTTTTTTTAGAAACTTGAAAGATCTATTTAGTTTAATGTTTGCTCTGGAGTCACACCCAGTGGTGCTTGGTGGCTACTCTCTTAGCTTGATACTAGGGATAGGATGGTTACTTGGCAGTGCCCAAGAGGCCATGTGTTGTTGGGGATCCATTGTGGAGTTCTGCTCAATCTTTTAGCTAAATCTCCAGTCCTGGAGACATATTACTTATAAAAGGGGTCAACATTCATTAGATATCAGTATGTTTCCAAACACCCTCTTATTTACTTCTCAGAACTCTCTAGTATTATCTGTCTTAGCATTGCATTACTTGATTATCAAATTAGATATTTTTACTTAACAACTGGAAAATAAAGCTTGCAAAAATTATTTATATCCTAAATAGTTAATATATTGCATGTATATTTATAACTATATCCACACATATTTTAAATATATATCTATATTTAATATATAGCATATATTCATAAATATGTATTAATATATAGTATGTACCGTATTTTCCGGCGTATAAGAAACAAAAAAAATGTCAACCGAAAATCGGGGGTCGTCTTATACACCGAGTATATCCCGAAAAATATTTCAATATGCCGCTAAATGAAAATTGTCTGAATATTGCCACAAAACGAATTTTCCAACTCGATCCTGCACCAATCACTGCAAGGCTGCTCGGACCTCCTCTCTAGCTCAGCCAATCCAAGCAGGCTTTTGGTGCATGCCAATTAGATGATGTTCTGGACCCGAATCTACACTGTCAAAAGCCTGCTCAGATTGGCCAGAGTCAGAGAGGAAGTCTATGACAGTAGAACCTTTGAACCTTTGCTTGTTGTGATTGGCTCACTGTGGGACATACAGTTGCAGCACAGGAATGTTCTGTCTGATTCAGTGAATATAGGCCTAAACCTATGTTTTAACTGCAAAATTAGGGGGTCGTCTTATATACCCAGTCATCTTACACACCAGCAAATACAGTATTAATAAATATATAACATTTATATTTATAACAATATATATCCCATATTTTATAGAGAGATATATTTATTTCTCACTTCACTTTCTCCTATTCATCTATAGAAAAACCATGTGCCTTGTTTTGCTCTCCTGTTGGAAAAGAACAACCTATACTTCTATCAGAAAAGGTGATGGATGGAACTTCTTGTGGATCTCAGAGATCAGATATTTGTGCAAATGGTCGGTGCCAGGTAAGATATTTTACAGACACAATTTTCATGCTCAGGGCATATTATCTGACTATTGAGTAAGTTTATTCTGGTGAAGCTTTGAACTAAGATTCAAAAGATGTCAATGTAACAAATTGTGGTTTTAAGCAAATTTGACCTACATTGAAACTCAATTTTTTTCTCTCTATAATAAGTTGTTTTTTGTGGGGAGGGGGGGCCACACCTGGCTTTGTCCTCAGAAATCACTCCTGGCTTGGGGGACCATATGGGATGCCGGGAGATCTAACCGCAGTTCATCCTAGGCTAGCGCTTGCAAGGCAGACACACCTTACCTCTAGCTCTACCGCTCTGGCCTCTCTATAATGAGTTTTAAGTGAATGATCTATAGTAATCTGCAATTGGTTGTGAGAATCTGATATTTTTAATTTGTAATATACATATTATAACTGTAAGTAATAATACTGATGAAATTGTCAACATATTCAAAACCAAAACTTAAAGCACTTCAGCAGTCCATGTCTTATGTCTAAGATGGGGCAAAATCTGTAAACTCAGTTTTTGCTGAGTTTATTCTGAAAATAATTTCAACACTTAAAGCAGTAATTTTTTGATGGAAAAATTGTTTCTTATAACAAAAATAATTTGATTTTCTTTTATATATATAATTTGTCTCTATCTATGATTTATAATATGTTCTCCAATTAATTTATTTTTTGAAAAGTAGAAAAATCTACTGGTTTTTGGAAAGATAAGACTAGAAACCAGAAGTTGCTAGTCATAGTTCTACAGCTGTCTTATCGACCTTCTCTGAGAGAAAAATGTATCAGAAATTGAATTCCAAGTGCTTTCTTAAGATTTTTATCAAAGAAAGAGCAGGATTGAACACGGGGAAAAATTAAACTGTGATTACAAGACCTGTGCTGACACTGGTGGAAAGCACTGAAGCTGGGATAGTAGAGAAACAGTGGTTCCAACTGGAGGAGAAAATTAAGGCCTTTCTCTGGAGCATCTACTTGAGTTTAGATTCACATATTCCCTGGAGAGAAGAGGTGATCTTGTTAAAGACAGTTTTCTTCAGGCTCAGCAGTTCTAAAAAGAACTGGCATCTCTTTCTCATCAGCTGATTTATGGAAGAGGAAGGGAGATTATTCTTCATTTAACAAACAAGCATCTAAGTGTGTCAACACTGAATCTCTGTCAGCCCAGAGCAAACTGTCTATGGACAAATCCTTAGCAATCTATGAGTCAACCCACTAATTTGTGAAATGATGTCATTACACTGGAACATAACAGATACCAGTTTCAATTGTGCAAAACACACATTTTTATTCACTGTACTTTTTGAGGATTTGACAAAATGTTTGCTTTTCCTCAGAAATTTCTGACTTATGTATGAAACCCCTCGGGCACATCCATATCATATTTGAAAACCATGAGATTTAGATCAACTAATATTTGGTCCAAAATATCTTTGCAGACTTCCAGATAACATTATGAAATTTTCCCAGCTCTGAAATTTTTTGTTCCCAACATGTTAGAAAGTTTAAAGCATAGAATCATGTGATTAGGGGCCGGTGAGGTGGTGCTAGAGGTAAGGTGTCTGCCTGGCAAGCGCTAGCCAAGGAAGGACTGCGGTTCGATCCCCCTGGCGTCCCATATGGTCCCCCAAGCCAAGGGCAATTTCTGAGCGCTTAGCTAGGAGTAACCCCTGAGCATCAAATGGGTGTGGCCCTAAAAACAAAACAAACAAAAAAATAATCATGTGATTAATTGGCATAAGAAACAATCTTAATATTAAATATTACTTAGCTTTATTTTCAATTAAATATGTCAGTAAACTTAAATGTAAATCTTTGTCTATAAAACTATTGCAGGTACATATCTGTACATATTTGGTTGTCAGAACCACATGTTATACAATTTAAGCTTTTAACTTCATTTTACCATTTTACATAAATCTGTCAGATTAGTATTGTGAATGAATTTAATTTTCAAAAGGAATTATTTTTCTTCTGGCATATGCCAAATGCAATAGCCTTGAACTGCTATGCTTTTCACTTAACAGTGTCATGGAAGCCAGATCTTTTATAGAGATCCTAACTAGACATTAAAATTCTAGTAACAGCAACAAAAATTCTGCACCAGTGTTAAGTAAATGTGAAGACTATAATTAAATTAAAGTTCTATGAAATGGATTGTGATCTCTGACAACTTCGAATACTTTAAAAAGTTCTGGCATTTTAACCAAAATGTTTTGTTCAAACTTTAAATATAATTAAAACCATGCTCGTTCACCCCCTGTGGACAATCCTTTCTATATATTGTGTTTGGCAGATTAGAGCATTTTATTTCATCATGAGATATATAGCAAAGGAGCCAAATATAGAATTCTAAACATCTTCAATGAATTGAGAAGAATAATTGAAAATAATGTTTAAGGAAGGATTGAAGGAGGACTTCATTCCAGTTGTAAAATAGTTACAGGGATGTAAGACATGATGGCTATAGCGATTAATTCTGTAATATGCATTTGAAAGTTGCTAAGAGGGCCCGGAGAGATAGCACAGCAGCGTTTGCCTTGCAAGCAGCCGATCCAGGACCTAAGGTGGTTGGTTCGAATCCCGGTGTCCCATATGGTCCCCTGTGCCTACCAGGAGCTATTTCTGAGCAGACAGCCAGGAGTAACCCCTGAGCACTGCCTGGTGTGGCCCAACCAAAAAAAAAAAAAAAAAAAAAAAAGAAAGAAAGTTGCTAAGAGAGTGGGTGTTTCAAGTTTTCGTCACCAGGAAAATAATGTTTATGGTGGATATTAACCAGTGTGTTGATCATTTTAAGACATCTAAAAATGTAAGTAGTTTATTACGATAGTCTTGAATCCAATATAATGTTAGAAATCAATTAAACCTCAGTTAACGGGAAGAAAAGTAATTTAACAGTTTTCTACTGGAAACTCCACTTGGCTCTATCACCATCATGAAATAAGATAAAGAAAGCATGTTTCCTCATTGGTAACATTGGTCTACAACACGACCGTGGCATGAGGGCACCTCATTGTAGTTCAGCCTCAACTTTTGGAATCATAGGACACTATCTGGATCACTAAGAAAAATTGCAAAACCTTTTCATTTGATGCTAACCAGACATGATTATATATTTATGTCTGATCCTAACTTTTCTTTGTTTCCAAGACTAAATATCCCAATTACTGCAGTTTAAAAAGTAAGAGAATTAGCGCATACACATTTGTTTACAATTTAACTACTTCTCTCTCACACATACTCTCTCTCTCTCCCTCTCTTCTCTTTCTCTCTTCCTCTTTCTGCTCTTCCTCTGTGTACTCTGATTATTTACTTCCATAATATCCTTAGGGATGGAGTAACGAAAGTGCTTTCACTACCATTCTAATCTCTTCTCTTGTATTTTTTTCCAGTAATATTTTTGGTAGCTAAAGAAAATATATACATTTTCCTAACTCTAGGAATTCCCAGCTTTTATTCTCCACTCCTGCTGAGTGAACTCTTCCCCTGCCTTTGTTGCATTTTGAATATTTCCTGTGGTGGCTACCTCTTTCATCCAAACACATTCTCTTCATTTCTCTCTGTATAAACTTTGACTTGCAGATCAGAAAGGAATGCCCAGGAAGGCATTGTTTTGTCTAACTATAGGACACCAATAGCAATACTCCCACACTCCCTGAACCTGAGAAAACAGAGAAAAAAAGATGTTATATTATTCAGGTTTAATGCAGGTTTTTGCTGTGCCAGGTACATTCATTCTTCAGCTGAACTTTGTTATCTGTTAATTTCCTCCACATTAAAAGATCCTGTTTTCCTATTATGTGTTTAAGAGTTTCTTTAAAATAATTGTGTAACTGGTTATAATTTGTATAAGTTATATCAATGATTATGATCAATTGTATGATCTTATCTTGTTTGTTTTTTTTGTTTGTTTATTTTTTGGTACATCTGCGATACTCAGGGGTTATTTCTTTATTTTTTTCTTTCTTTCTTTTTTCTTTTTTTTTTTTTTTTTTGGTTTTTGGGCCACACACGGCGGTGCTCAGGGGTTACTCCTGGCTGTCTGCTCAGAAATAGCTCCTGGCAGGTACGGGGGACCATGTGGGACACACCGGGATTCGAACCTTTGGTCCTGGATCGGCTGCTTGCAAGGCAAATGCCGCTGTGCTATCTCTCTGGGCCCTCAGGAGTTATTTCTAACTCTGCACTCAGGAGGTATTCCTGGTAATGCTGAGGAGGACCATATTGAATGCCAAAGATTGAACCAAGGTTGTCCATATGCAATATCAGTACCCTTCCCTCCGTACATTGTTCTGGCCCCTGATTTTCCCATTTGTTTCTAATAGTATCAACAGATTAAATACTGCTCTTTGAGTATGAACAATTTTGTAAAATTGGGCCATGTTTTGTGAGTATCAAAGGATAAGTAATATATTTATTTTGTAAGAGCTTCTGATTTAGTTTTAGAAGGTTCATTTTAAGAGAATTCTGTGAAGGGAGGCACAGCTGGCTGTGCAGAGTTTTCTCCTTGCTTTTTATTTAAGGATCACTCCTGTCAGGCTTGAGGGACAATAAGGGGTGCTGGAGAATGAACCTATGTTGGAAGCATGCAAGGCAAATATTTTACCCATGATACTATCTCTCCCACCCCCATTTTAACAGAATTTTTAAGAGAGCCAATAAAAATGAACCCATTATCTTTCATATTTCCTTATAGCTGCCATGGGATATGAGTGATTCTAATATTCCTGTGCTGAATGCCAAAGAAAATGGGATAGAGTTTATTTGTGGACTGCCATGAAAATAAACATATATGGGGGGATTTAAAAAAAACTAGTATTTATATTGCAACCACTTTAGAAGCAAACTCATCCATATAATGAACTGTATGTTGAGTTGAATGGATTAACTTAATCATGTTATATTTAATTGAAATATGATTTCTCTTGAGATATATATGAATTGCATTTAGTTCAATATTTTTACAATTTGCCTGTAACTACAATTTGTTTTTAATATAAGAAAAATGGAAAAATAATGCAGTATGAGACTTAAGGCATTTGCCTTGAATGCAGCTAACCCCAGTAATGCATGTGATCCCCCAAACACCACCAAGAGTAACCCTAAAACACTGAATCAGGAGTAGCCTCTGTGTATTACCAATGTGCTCTAAATCCAACAATGTGGTCTAAATAATCTCATCACTACCCTGCTATATTTGATTATTTGATAATGTTTGAAAAGAATTTGCTGCATTCATTTGCAATAGAGAATATGGAATTTTACTAATCTTAAGTAGTATATCTATTAATATATTTTACTAACATTGAGTCTAGCTATGAAATAGAGACTTAAAGTATCTACATTAGTGGCCAGAAAAGAAAATGACAAAAGCAAAAATGCTGACTTTGTGACAGCATGTCTCAATAATGTATTATCATTCTTTTATTGCAGAAGGTTGGTTGTGATGGTTTATTAGGTTCTCTGGCAAGAGAAGACCACTGTGGAGTATGCAATGGCAATGGAAAATCATGCAGAATCATTAAAGGAGATTTTAATCACACCAGAGGAGCAGGTATTTTTTATTTTATTTTATCTTATTTTATTTTATTTTATTTAAGCACCATGGTTTACAAGGTTATCCATAGTTGAGATTTAGACATACAATATTCTAGCACAGAATCCAGCAACAGTGTCAACTACGCTTCACCAACATTCCCAGGGTCCCTTCCCTAGCCCCCTACACCCAGCCTGCAATCTGGCCAGGCACATTTTTAAATTTGGTTGCTAAAGTTTGGAACTCATGACTTGAGTGTTGTTGACTCTGTGACTTGGATAGTTAGCTTCTTCATTCCTTAACGGCACCTATGTACTTTAACCCCTTAATTCCTGCCCTTTTGTTGCTTCTCTTGATTTCCTTCAGGTCTAAGTGATTATTTATTTTTAGAAGTTAAAATCCAAACAACTTTTGAGGAGAGAGATCACTGAGAATAGAAGTCACTCTTCTGATTCAATTGAAGTTTCTTGCCATAGTTATTGGACACTTTTTTATGATGACATATAAATATGTGATAAAGGCTAGAAATTCTAACAAGTCCACTTCCCAATAATTAAAATATGATGTCATCTGCAGAGCATTTAATAGCATTTAATAAGTTGGAGCAGCAAGGGAATAATCAAATTTGTATTGGTAATATTATCAGTTTCTACAGATCATTTTCTTTATGACAAAATATAGTGTTTAACAGAATATAATGATTTATAACAGCCTGCAGAAACAAGAGAGTATTAATCTTCAGGTTTTCAAATTTCTTTTCTTTTTCTTCTTTTTCTTCCACTCTCTTTTTCTTATTGTTTTTACTAAACTCAAAAGAAATACACTTCTATACAAAGGAAATACACTTTTTGTAATATACTATAGAGTGGTGTTGCATAATGAAAAACCTATAAAGGAAATACAACAGGATAGCCTACTGTTCCAGATTATTTTTTTTTTTTTTTTTTGTGGTTTTTGGGTCACACCCGGCAGTGCTCAGGGGTTACTCCTGGCTCCATGCTCAGAAATTGCTCCTGGCAGGCACAGGGGACCATATGGGATGCTGGGATTCGAACCGATGACCTCTTGCATGAAAGGCAAACGCTTTACCTCCATGCTATCTCTCCAGCCCCCTGTTCCAGATTATTAAAAGTAGGAAGTCTTTCTTGTTTCGTTCATTCATCTGTCAGAACTAACATTCAGGAGAAAAGAGGATGAAATAACTCTCAACAATCTATCTGTTTTTCATTTATAAATGTTACACACTAAAAGTGGTTTCATCCATACTGAAAAATAATTCACATAAGCTAAGTGCTTTTTACCCAGAAAATGCTCTATAGTTAGATTCACAAGCCTATTTGGGAGAAATCATTTTTGTCAAGGTCAGGGAACCATACGGGTTTCTGGGGAGAGAATCTAGGTCAGCTGCATTCAAGGTAAGTGCCCTACTACTGTACTATCTCTCTAGCCCTGCCTGAGTGTCTCTTGAATCCGCCTATTATTTAATTCTATTCTCATCATCATTAGGATATTTCTGTTACAAATATCACCACTTTATAGTTTAAAAAAATTGTTTTGGTTTTGGTTTTGGGCCACACCCATTGACGCTCAGAGGTTACTCATGGCTATGAGCTCAGAAATCGCCGCTGGCTTGGGGACCCATATGGGATGTGGCGGGGATCTAAAGGCAGTCCATCGTAGGCTAACATGCACAAGGCAAACACCATAGGCCCTGCTCCACAGCTCTGGCCCTCAAATTTCTATATTGCCCACAAGACCAAAATATGTTACTACTTTAATAAAATACTAAAAATGTAGTAAAGTACTAAAATAGATATTCTATTTACATATTTAATTTAAATTTAATTTAATATTTAATAAGTTTACTAATTGAGTTGGGCCACACCCAGCAGTATTCAGGGGTTACTCTTGATTCTACACCCAGGAATTATTCCTGGTAAACTCAGGGGACCATCTAGGATTCCAGGAATTAAACGCAGGTTGGCTGCATATATGGCAAATGCCCTACCTGCTATATTATCATTCTAGCTTTCATGCACAGCTTCTTGAAGTTGATAGTAACCTCTTGTTAGGTTCCCACAAAATTAAAGATGAATGAGCTTAAAGTTTTCAGCAGCTTAAAAATAAAGAAACCTCTGGATAAATTGTAGAACCAAATCTCAGTTTTCAAAGCTGTGAAAAAAGAAATCTCATAGGTAATACAAGTAAAAATATGTCAGAACTCATTTAGAAAAGTCTTGTTTCCTTGTAGCTGACTCACAGGTGTTGCACTACCAACTAACATTTATATTCAGAATAAGCTTTTCTGTCTGATTATGTTGAGAGAGGTTTTTATAACACAGAAGTTCAAAAAGATGAAAAATTGAGGAGCTTCACCTATACCATAATTTTTTGAAGTACACTTTGGTCTTATTTAATATGCATGGCAATAGTTCTCTGAAGAATATTAATGCATATTCAAGACTGATGTCTTTAATTATAGTCATCTTCATTTCTCATTAACCTTATAAGACCAAAATATTAATAATACAATTAGATGCTTTTCATTCTGACTGAATTTGGATGATCCTATTTTCTCCTCTATAAGTTCTACTGCAAACTCATTTTCATTTCTCTCTAACCTCTAGTTCATTAATTGGTTTCCTATAGGTAAATTACATTGACAGTATCTGTTATTTGAAAAACATTAGAAATTTCTATAGCTTTAGAACAATACGTTAGAAATTAATATCAATTGCTCGAAGAGAAGAAACTAAGTATCTTTACTCAGATCTTTATATTAGGGTCTGTGGTCCCTGCCTGTCTCTCCAGTATGTCTCATACCAGGATAAGATGTGGTCATCACAATTTTTACATTATGCTCACTGAACAGTCATCCTCCAGAGTTTTACTTTTTTTTTTAATTTTTATTTTTAATTATGAGAACAAGGGTGCAAAGTAAGAGGACAAGGTAAAGTTACAGTGGAAGGACAATCACCCATAACATAATTCTCAGAAGTCCCCTTGCTGATATATTAACTTTGAAATTTCAGCCAAAGAACATTAAGATAAATAAGACAGAATCCATGTACAATTACTTTGTCCCTCAAGTCCCCAGATTGTAACACATTATAATATTTCTTAACAGTACACAAGGCAATCTAAAGCCATAAAACTTATGTAACTCCTTAAACATTACAGGCATAGTATTTTCTTACATTTCCATATACATGCATATTAGCTTAAGTTAACCTCAAATTTTAAGTGAGTTCTTTTTAAGGATTAGAGTCAAAGGAGCACAGTAAGAATGGTGTTAGAGTGGCAATTGTTGTTTGCATAGGCCCACCAAAATATGAGGGACATGGAAAGAAATAACCTTGGCCTAAGTACAAAGAGACCAGACCCCTGAAGTTTCCTGGCACAAGACCAAGTCTAGGCTCCAAGCAAGCTAGATCGTCCAATCCAATACATTGTCTGTAGTGCCAACACACTTTTATTTTTCACACAGTCTCTGTTGTTGGTATCATGTTTCTGTATTAAAGATCCTGGAATCTGCATATCTTACATTGAAGTCAGGACGTGGAGCATCCTCTCCTTTCACCTCACAATCAAAGGGCAATGCAGGGAGCCCTGTCCTGTAAGCAGGTCGTTGTTGTTGTTAAGTCTTCTCAGTGTTAAGGGAAGTCTCTTTTGAGCAGGTCGAAGTCTGAGCAGTGTAGGTCTTCCGTGGTAGAGGATTGCTTCCAGGTGATGTTATAGACCAGCCTGGATGTTTCGTGGATGGCTTTCCTGGTTCAGGGGAGAATGGAATATGCCCTTTCTTCTGAGGTCTGTGCCAGGTCGTTATGTCAATGTTCAGGGTGTAAGGTCCCTTTGCACTACAAGGTTTGTGTGTTCCAATCTCTATTAGATAGGATTTTATTTTTATTTATACTATTTTCCCATTTTAATGTGCCTATGCAAATAAGAAGCAATGCCACATGGTGTTATTGGCACATATGGGGGCCATAAGAACAATTACAATGATTCCATTGACATGATTCAATCATAAGCATTAAACTGGGGGACTCTTCCACCAAAATTCCTTGTTAAACAGCTCAAAAAGAGAAGATAAAAAGTGGTTAGAATCATCACTGTATAAGACAACATTTAGTAAGAATTATAGCTGTCAGAGAAAAAACACAAAATATTCTAAAGAAATACGTGTCCATTTTATGTATCTTGAAACAGTTTGGGGTTGTCACACACAATGCACAGCTTTGGACTGTGATTACGATTCTACACTACTGAAGTTAAAAAGAGTAAACTAGGTTAGTGATGTTTGAGAAGGGGTTAGAGAGTTAAAGATTAAAAAAGAGCTTTGTAGGGGTGTGGGAAAGGGGAGAATACAAAATAAACATTCTGTATACGGAAAACATAACATAAGAGTTTTACTTTTTTTTAAAAAAAATGTTGCTTTAGTTTGGGGGTCATACTTGGTGATACTCAGTTTCCTCCTTGGCTCTGCACTCTGGAATTACTTCTGGTGATATTAGGGGACCTTATAGAATGCTGGGGATTGAACCTATGAGACAATCATTCTACCCATTGTGCTATCTCTCTGGCCCCAACCCGTGCCTTATATCTAAGATTATAGTTCTTTTTTCACTTTGTTTTGTTAAGATTATGATACTTATGGACTATGACTTAGATAGAATTTGATCTCAGATCCCATATCAGTTTTCAGTAACATGATTCCTGAATAACCTTGATCTACCTCTTAATTATAATGTCTATGAGATATAACTCAAACCACATTTAGAATTTTTTCAGTCACTGATTTTTTAAATGCAGTCTTTATTTGTAGGAAAATACCCATAGAAACACTTTTAAAATATCTTACAAGTATTCATGACATTACAAACAAGTACACTTTTACATTTATACCTTTCACATACATATAGAAGTCTTAGAAATGCCTTAAAGCAGTAGATTATTTACATGATTTTATAGCTAGATTATAAAGAATTGGTAAGAAATTATGCATAATAATATAAAAATGTGTAGCTGAGTTTAACTGTTTCCTATCACAGGAACCATGTTTCTGGGTGTTTTCTTTGAGGCAGATATTTTCTTTTCTTTTTGCATTATTCAAACTCTTCAGCATTGTCACTTAGGGTGTTAGCCATATCTGTTGTCAAAATAATCAATGCAAAACTTGACAAGAAAAATTATATCCTGCTCTGTCGCTATAATCTACATAATCTTTACAAATGTTTTTGGTCAAGGTGATGTTTGCCACTTTCGTTTTCCACAACTCAGCAGATATCTTTCAACTGATTGGATTTAAGAGAGAGTAATTTCCCTCGAAACAATTTCAGTTTAGGAAGTGACAATAAAGCAAGGAAACTGGACTATCAGTTAGAACCAGGTCTAAAGCAGGTATTCATGTAAAAAACAAACAAACAAACAAACAAAAACTCTGGAGAAATAATAGTTCCAGTGATGACACTGAGAACTTGGGCTTTGATTTGGCCATTTCTTTGCATTTTAAAACCCTAACCTACTGACCTCACCTATGATAGGATTTTCACTAATATACCAGTTACCACCTGATTTGGACTACTGACTCACAAGAGGAGCTTCTAGGATTGATGGCATACTCTACCTTGAGATCAGGTTTCAATTGGTGCAGGAATGAGTCCACAAATTAGTAAAGCCCCTCGGGGGATTCTCATGGGCAACCAAAGCTAAGAACAGCTGTCCTCCTTGTGGGAGGAAGTCATCTACCTGATTATATAATCCAAAACTGGTAATGGTCCTAGATCTCTATGGGAGACCACTAAGATTTTAGATTTGATCTGACTTCTTAGGGTCTGTGATGGGTTCTGGTCTTCTAGAATGTTCTCTAGAGGTAGACCATCTATGGGGACAGAGGTTGAGGGCTGGAAGTGGGGAGAAGTAAAATGTGTAATAAACCAAATAAGTTTCACCATATTTAATACTACACAGACTCTTATTAAATAAGGTAAGTTGTTGATTGGACTCTTTAAACAATAGTAAGCTATTTTATTTAGTAAGATGTTTACTTTTTGTTTGTTTACTTGCTTGGGGACTACTCCTGGTGGTGGGGGTCATTTCTAATAGTATGCCAGGGATCACACATACAAAGTAAGCCCTCAACCTTTCGAGCTATTTCTCTGGCTGAAGATGCATACTCTCAAGTTTTCCATACATTTCTGAAAACAAACACACTTGATACTCCTTGGCTATTATAATGCACACCAATACAGTGTTTTACTTCCTGTTAAGAGTATAAAATAAAGCAACATATTAATGAAAACATCATTTATGTGGGAATGCAGAGATTTGGAATCTAGATCTGGCCATGTGGAGTCTGGGACAACTAAGTAAGTCTCTTGACATAAATTTTTCCACCCCTCAAACAAGAAAGTCAGTTTCAGATCTCTAAAGCTCTATCAGCTTTCTAAGGAAAGCTGTAGTAATAGCTCATGTAGTTGGCAGTTACATTTGTGATAGATGAGATTAGTTCAGGTTTCATGTAGTATTTAAAAGCCATTAATGAAGAAAATTTTATACTTTTTCCTAAAAAGATAGAGACCATGATAGAGACCAATTACTCTCAAGAGAGGTAACAATTACAATCAAGATTTCTTTTCTGGTATTCTCAAATTTCAGAATATATCTTCACTAAGAAGTTTTTCTATGTACAAATTATATATAGTATATAAATACTATATAATTCTACAAAAAATTACAAGCTTTTTTTCTATCTCAGCAATAGCATATTTGTAAATGGGTCTTCCCTATCCACTTTACTTCATCATATAACAAACCACAATATTTTTTCAAATTTATGGAATTTAGAAAGATGTCAGATGATCTAGGATCACCTACAGAAAGTAATAAAGTACTATACTACCAGTGTGCTATAAATACTACTCGGGGTTATATAAAGATATTTTATTCTGGACTAAGTGCAAAAAACAATTAATTTTAGTAAGCTAAATGACCTCATCAATATTTCATTAGCATCCATTATATATCTGTTTAGGTTTCTAAAGCAGAGGAACTCTAATTTAACTCATCTTTTAATCCCCTATATATAGAGAGTGTAAATGTAGTTGATAAAGTTGACCTAAAAAGTAAAGTTTAGGGGGCTAGAGAGATAGCATGGAGGTAAAGTGTTTGCCTTTCATGCAGAAGGACGGTGGTTCGGATCCAGCATCCCATGTGGTCCCCTGAGCCTGTCAGGAACAATTTCTGAACCTAGAGCCAGGAGTAACCTCTGAGCACTGCTGGGTGTGACCCAAAAATAAATAAACAAACAAACAAACAAACAAACAAACAAATAAATAAATAAATAAAAAGTAAAGTTTATATAACATTGGTATTTTTGCCTTATTACTTGCTGTACCTTTGCTCATTTGTTTATTGCATATTACCAGTGCATGAATTTATATATGTACACATTATATATTTATTAGCATTTATACTCATAGATCTTTTCACCACTTGATCGTAAGTTCAATAAGGAAAACCTTTTGGCTGTGTTTTTTAAGCACTATATTCCTAAACTACCCAATCACAAACATTGCATGTGTTCATTAATATTTCTAATTTTGTGCTCATCAAATATTATATTGCTAAAATGTTTAAAAACCAAAATGCTGTGAATGCTTAGTGTATCAGGCACTTCATCTATTGGAGACTCTGTGTTTTTCTTCCTTTTGAATTTTCAATTTCTCTTGAGACAATTTTATGTTTATAGTTTATGGACTTCCTAGAATTTCTGAAAGGAATTTCAGCCTTATTCGATCCAGTTGGCCACAACATGAGATATAGTGTCAGATGAACACACGTGCAAACACATATGGGTATTTTCAGTCCCCATGCTCTATTTAGTTTGCTAAGTCATTTTTGTTGGAGCTAGAAAATAAACTTAGAGGGTTTGGGGGCTTTTTTTTCCCCTTGAGTGTTTTATCATGTCTTTCACTGTACCTTTTCTAGCCAGGAAATAATTTATTTAAAGAAATTTTTACGGTAAATTGTGTAGTTGACCAGTTGTGGAATTATATAATTAATAACCTACATTTTAAAAACAATATTAAATTTGTCACTGTGAGTGTTATAAATGATGGTGTGAGCATGTATGGAACACATGCTTTTAGGATTTTTTATTATATGTTTGCCACTGAAATAGAATCATAGCCTCGCCCGGGTTGTTGTGTTTGTTTTATTTACTTCTTTTGGTTTGTTTATTTTTGTTTCTGTTTTGGAGTTATACCCAGCTATGTTCAGGAATTAATCCTGGCTATACACTCAAGAATTGCCCATGGTGGTGCCCGAGGGACCATATGTGATGCAGGGAATAACTATGCATGGAACCTGCCCTACATGTTGTACTATCTCTCTGGCCCTTCATATGTCATATTTTATGAAATATAGTAGTAGTGGATCACAGCATAAAGTGTGTAGTGGTTCTAGGCAAATGTGAGTAAAATGACCATTGCAATGCTGTCTTAAAAGAAATATATTTTTCTCTACCTTTATTTTCCCATTCATAAAATTGGAAGTGTATTCTGGGGTCCTCAAACTTTTTAAACAGGGGGCCAGTTCACTGTCCCTCAGACCATTGGAGGGTCTGACTATAGTAAAAACAAAACTTATGAACGAATTCTTATGCACACTGCATATATCTTATTTTGCAATGAAGAAACAAAACAGATACAAATACAATATGTGGCCTGCGGACCATAGTTTGAGGACCACTGTTAGGATGATAATATTGTGTTCAAATGTTATAGTTTATCTGTAGTACCTATCATACAGCAAGTGTTCAAAATGTAGCATTCATTATTTCTATTAGAAAGATAACACTTTCTATTAGCATTTTAAGATGGCTTACTAAGAATGGTAATAAAACAAGATTGTCCCATATCTGTAGAAAAGTGTCCTCAGTCATAGATATAACCTCTTAATTATGAAATTCAGCATAATCTCCTTAATTTTTTATTTCTACTGTCATTACAGGTTTTTATATAGTTGACAATCAAACTCCTTGAGATATCGTAAGACGCCATGCCACAAAAAATACCAGATTGTCCATCTAATCATGATTGTTCTTTATCTTTACTCTTTTCTGATCTTTGTTCAATCTTTCTGAATATTACTGTTTCCAAGATTAAATGACTTCCCCCTTATTTCCTTTCTCTACAAACCCCTGTGTCCAATGTTTTAAATGACTACCCCTATGAAGATACTGCTTAAAGGTTACATCCAAAAATTGCTCATTTTCTGGAGTTTTAGATGTCTCAGAGTTCTTGTTGGATGTTTTGTCAGTGTTTTACACAGTTTGCATACAAACTGAAAAGCAGAGCTTAACAGCTGTGATGTCCATGTTCCTGTAAATGATAACCCAGGATCATGTACATAATAATATGCTGCACCCAGACCTTATTACCCTGCTTTCAATTAGTCACCAAGTTCAGACCATCTGCTTCTTCACAATGACTTCTGCTTCTCTAACTTATTTTCTGCTTTTACTTGGTTTTTAAATTAGATTCCTGCCATTTTTGTTTACAACTAATTTTGCTGGGTATCTTTATACTGCTGTTAGGTACACATTTTCCAAATCAAGATCTAATGACCAACCAAGTACCTGGTAAAGTTTCATCAAACTTTCAATTGAAGAATTCAATGTCCTGGACAGGTTTTTAAACATGTAATTTTTGTAGACAGGCATTGAAACACTTTATTTTTGGTTTGGGGGCCACACTTATGCTCAGGAGTTATTCCAGCTATGGACATATGAGTAACCTCTGGCCATGCTTGAGGTCTCAGGATTCAAACAGGTCAGTTACGTGCAATGTAAGTGTTTTAACCACCATATATCTCCCTGATCACTTAAACTCTCTTTAATAACACTATCTTACATCTTCTCATGCTTTTTTATTATGAGGGGAGGCATTGTTCAGTGCATTTTCTCTGGCTCTGCACTCAGGGATCACTCCTAGCTGTGTTTGAAGGTCAATAAGCTATGTTAAGATCCAATTGGAGCTTTCTACATGCAAGATAAGTGCTTTGATCCCTGCCCTATCTCTCTGACCCTATCTTGATCACTTCCCTGTCAAAATATTTTGTGTGCTACTTAAAATATTTTTAACATTTTGCTTGTGTAGAGTAAACACATCTATCTGTTTTTCCAATCTTTATATCCTTTTACTATTTTCTGTGTTTTACCTTTTTTCTTTCTTTTTTTTTTTTTAGGGAGCTTTTAAGCAGTACTTAGGGGCCTAGGGACACTCTTGGAAATAGTTAGTCAAGTGAATTGATAATTCCTTCTTTGGAACTGAGGATATGGTGTTTTTTGGGCCTAGCAATGCTAGGAACTACCAAGGCCACTCAGTACAGCTTAGGAGCCTCTAGGATTCTAACTAGTTGTACTCAGGAGATCTTGTAGTACCAGAAGTCAAACTTGGGCCAGCTCCGTCTATCTATAAGCCTTAATAGCTATACTATATCCCAGGGCCCCTTCTTTGAAGCTATTTTATCCATTGATTTCTCTGTGAAACTTTTCTTGATCCTGTAAACTATTCCTTATTCAGAATGCTAGTGTTACTCTGTTATGAGTAAGGTATATAGTTATTTAAAATTAGAGGTTGAGGAGGAAAAGCCCATCGCTCTCAGCTGAAAAAATAAATAGTTGTGACTGTGGCTGCAAACCTGGATAAGGCCCTTGTCTTGCAAGTGGCTGAACTGGGTTCAATCCCCAGAACCACATATTGTTCCCACACACTGTCAGGAGTGATTTCTGAGCACATAGCCATAAGTAAGCACTGAGCACCAACTTGTGTAGCCCAAAACAAACAAATAAACAAGCTGAAAATATCAATCAAAGGTTATTTTGAGTGGCCATGTCATCAGAGAAGATAAATACGGTTTTGTTTTGTTTTGCGGGGGGAGAGCTACTCCATCAGGTTCTTTGAGAGTAACTGGCTCTTTAAGGAATCACTCCTGACTGGTTCATGAGACCATCTGGGATGTTGGGGATTGAACATGGGTGGGTCTACCACCAGCAAGGCAAGCAACCAATCCAATTGCTCTGGCCCAAGGTAGACAGTTTTTTGTTTGTTTGTTTTGTTTGTTTAGTTTTTTGTTTTGGGGCCACACCCGGTGACGCTCAGGGGTTACTTCTGGCTCTGCCTGAGCTCAGAAATCACTCATGGCAGGCACGGGGGACCATATGGGAGCCAGAATTCGAACCACCGTCTGTCCTGAGTCAGCTGCGTGCAAGGCAAGAAAGAGCCTTACCGCTGTGCTATCTCTTCGGCCCCAATGATGACGCTTTATTATTTATTTATTTATTTATTTGTTTGTTTGTTTATTTATTTAGTATTGAAAATGATTTGAGTGTTTGTGAATGGAAACCACGATTCTAAAAACACATGCTTCTAATTTTGACCACCGCCAGCAGGGGGAGTGTCTGCTAACATTTGATATGAATACAGCCAGTTTCGAAATCCTAATAATCAAAGACTTCTCTAAGAAAAATTGTTGTGCCTTTTAAAAATGAAGAGTATTTTTTAAAAATAACTGAGGTTATATAGAATACTGTGGAGTATATTAAATATCATTTAAATGAAATTTAACAGAGGCAAAAGTGGGTGTCAGCTCTATTACTAGTCTATATGAAAGGAAGTCAGTTTTGACTTTTTCAGCACTCTCATTATACCACTTATTCTTCTCTTACTTTGTCTCAAACATTACATTCCTAATATCTGTTGAAAGTATTTTTCTAAGAAACACTTATTGCTCTTTCTAGCAATCTGAAGTGAGACTGGATTGCTAATGGCAGTTCGCTTACTTCCTGTGACTTCAATACAAGGCTCCAGTACAAGGAGTGCTTCTCACTCTTGTCCTATAGCACCTACTTTAGGGACTGATCCTGCCAGCTGTGTTTACCCCAGCTGAATTTCCGTCTTCCTCATACTTTCTAACTTACCACAGTGCCCAGAGTAAAATCTGCCATTATTTATTTGTGCTGATCCAACATCCTCTGTATTTTGAAACTGTCATCTTATTGTGCTTTTTCGCTCCTTACAGTAAAAAGCTGAAAGTTAAGTTTTTTACATTAAAGACATTTGCCTGTTTGCTCTTGGTGGCTTAAAGACTGTGGACTCCACAGCTTTTCAAGATATTCTTCATTTAAAATTATTTCAGCTTCTATATCTAGACTTTTTTTTATGAGATAATATTTATTTATTTTTATTTTGACCAAAGTGGATTACATATCTTTCGCAGTAATATTTTAGGTACATGTTGACATTGAATCAGGGGAATTCCCACCACCAAAGTTGTCCTACCTCCACTCCCGTTCCCAGCATGCATTTTATATCCCCCACCCTTATCTCCAAGGCTGCTAGTATAAGTCCCCTCTGTGTCTATCTAGCTTGTTGTATATCACTCACCTACTCACATTAATGCAGAGGTATTAAAGTATCACAGCAAAAGTCAGAAGCAAAAAGAGGCTAGTTACAAAAGATACTAGAAAAGAATCCAAGATTTATTTTATGGTTATTGACTCTTACAGGTTATGTCGAGGTGTTGGTAATACCTGCTGGAGCAAGAAGAATCAAAGTTGTGGAGGAAAAGCCTGCACATAGCTATTTAGGTAAGCTGGTTGCAGACATGACCAAATCAGGTTCTCTGCCCGGAGAATTTATAATGAGGAGGAAATCAATCTGTTCTTAATTATATATTTGAGTTACCCTGGAAGCACCTCTTTCCTAGGAATTTTCTAGGACCAAAAGCAATTGGATTATTTGTTTTGCTGGGAGGGTAGTGGGGTGTATGTATAAATAAATATTTCTTTCATTTATTTTTTTTTTCTCTTTTGAGTTTTGAGGTCACACCTGACAGTGGCCAGGGGCTACTCCATCCTCTGTGCTCAGAGCTCACTCCTAGCTGTGCTCAGGGAACTATGCAGTTCAGTGGAATAAATCCAAGTCTCTTGCATGCAAAGCATGTGCTTGGCCTCAGATGAACTGCCTCTCAAGCTTCCTTTGCTTATTTTTAAATTAGATTAGTGGCTAGGTTTGTTGTTGCTGATGAGTTTTAAGAGTTCACTATTCTGGGGCCGGGCGGTGGCGCTAAAGGTAAGGTGCCTGCCTTGCCTTCGCTAGCCTTGGACGGACTGCGGTTCGATCCCCCGGTGTCCCATATGGTCCCCCAAGCCAGGAGCAACTTCTGAGCGCATAGCCAGGAGTAACCCCTGAGCGTTACCGGGTGTGGCCCAAAAACCAAAAAAAAAAAAAAAAAAAGAGTTCACTATTCTAGATTTACTTTAAAAATATTTACTCCCAGTTGTTGTATATTTACTCTGATGACAGTTTCTTTTGATGAATAAAAAGTTGTAATTTTCAGGAAATTCTATTTTGTCATATTCTTTCTTTCATTTCCTATTTATTTGGTTTCATAAATAACCTTTTGTCTTATCCCATAGAACTTTTGGCTTATGTTTTCTTCCAAGAGTTATAGTTTTAAATTTGACATTAATACTTTTTGAGTTTATTAATTTCCATATACAGTATTAGGTATGGATTCAGGATCACTCTTTGCATGTGGATACAGTGTTTACAACCCTGTTGATAGAATGATTGTTCTTTCTCCACTGAATATTCTTAGCACCATTATCCAAAAACCTTTCATCATATATACAAGAGTTTATTTCAGAATGATATTATATTAATCTGTGTGTCTTATCAATTTTATGTCTTTATCACTTGATTATTACAGCTTTTTTATGTTTTAAAATTGGAAAATATAACTTTAAAGTACTGTTCTCTGATAGATTTATTTTCCTACTGTGGTTTTCTTAAGGGTTGCTATGAATATATTGTACACTTCAATGAATTGCAATATATTAACAATTTGAATCTTGCAAACCATGAACATATATGTTCAAATTTATGTTTGACTTTTTAAAATTTCTTCAATGTCCTATATTTTTAATTATTTAAGACTTGAAGTTCCTTAATCTAATGATCAAGTTTTTAATTTTTGGTGGCTATTGAATTATTTTCTTATTTTTCTTATCAAATTACTTTTGTTAAATTATAGAAATGCAATTGATTTTTGTTTGGTTTGGTTTGGTGATCACACCTAGCAATATTCAGGACTTTCTCCTGTCTCTGTGCTCAGGGATAACTCCTAATAGTTTTCAGGGGCAAGGTGGCTGCCAGGCGAATGGGCTCAGGTCAGCATCATGCAAGTCCAGCAATCTACCTACTTTACTATCACACCAGCCCCTGAAACTGATTGTATTGTAGTGTCATTGTATTCTATTAATTTTCTCAATTTAATCTACCTTGGTAGAATACCAAGGTTTAATTTTTTTCCTGGGAGATTTTTATTTTCAATTAGTATCTTAACTAGTTATAGATTTATTTAGGGTAGTTCCTTAATTTTGTGGTTCAATCTTGGTAAGTATTATGTTCCTTAAAATTTGCCCATTTTATTTAGGTTATCTAAATTATCCACATACATGTGGTCATAGAACCTCCTTATAATCCTTTTTATTTCTGCAGCATATGTTGTGAACTCTCAATTTAATTTCTGCTTTTACTATCAGTATTTTTTATTCTTTATTAATAAATTTTAAAAAATTTAGTTGCATAGATCAACTTCTGGTTTTGTTAATTTTCTTTATTATTTGTATGATCTCTGTTATATTTAACTCTAAAAATTTTTATTTCTTCCTCTGGTATCTTATAATTGTGTTTTAATTTCACGTGTTTCTGGATATTTCCTGATTTCTCTTGTGTTTTCCTTTTTTGATTACTTAAGTGTTTTGTATAATTTTGCTTATTTCCCTTTTTTACTTCTGTTACTGATTGACCATAAAAGATACCTGGTATAATCTTTCACTTGGGGCATAAGTATCATTTGAAAGGCTAATATACTATCCTAATATCTATTCAAGAGTTTATTTCATGTTTCATTATTTCCTGAATGTTTACTTTCTTTACCACTCTAAAATTGCCAATTATTCAAATTTTCCACTTCCTTTCCATCACCATAGTGCTGCTTAATGAGTCATTCCCTTTTATATTGTTCTGCTTTTCTAGTATCTGTCACTACCTAGTTTTTCATTTGTTTTAAAGTATAGTTTTATTACTTATTTTTATTAATTATTGCAGGAAGATATTCTTTTTTTTTTTTTATTTTGGCTTTTGGGTCACACCCAGCAGCACTCAGGGGTTGGTCCTGGCTCTACATTCAGAAATAGCTCTTGGCAGGCTTAAGGGAACATATGGGATGCCGAGATTCCAACCACTGTCCTTCTGAGTATGAAAATAATAAAGAATTTTGATTGAATTTATATAAAATAACTATATTTATAAAAGATATGTATTACGGGGCTGGAGAGATAGCATGGAGGTAAGGCGTTTGCCTTTCATGCAAGAGGTCATCGGTTCGAATCCCAGCGTCCCATATGGTCCCCCGTGCCTGCCAGGAGCAATTTCTGAGCATGGAGCCAGGAGTAACCCCTGAGCACTGCCGGGAGTGACCCACAAAAAAAAAAAAAAAAAAAAAAAAAAAAAAAAAAAAAAAGATATGTATTACGTAAACAAAAAGTATTACATGGAATAGGCATTATGCTCATTTTCAAACCACATACCTATAAAAGTTTCCAATTTTCTAAATCAGAGAACAGATCATTGAAGTTTCTTGCAGGGTCTATATCTAAAATGTTGAGATCCCTGAATATTAATCCAAGTAGTATGATCATAATACTAATGGCATCTCATCAAGAAATCAAGCCTGGCAGGCTCGGGGGACCATTTGAGATGCTGAGGATGGAACCTGGATTTGTCCCAGGTTGACAGCGTGCAAGTCAAATGCCCTACCGCTATGCTATCACTCTGGCCCCTAGAATTGACTGTTTTAATTAAATGACTCTTTTCTTCTCCAAACATCACCTATTCTAGGTGCCATTTTTGTATCTCTATGCTGAACTCTAAATATTAATTTCCAATTTTTGTAGCTACTAGAAGACAACAGTTGAAAGAATGAATTCAATGTATGTGTTAAAATTAAGTGCCTGAATCTTTTTCTGTTACTGTTCCTGGACTTAGATAGCCTTGTGACCTAAGTAACCAGTTTTAATTTCTTATATAAGGAAATCAATTTTGAAAATACTGATGACAGCTGTCATGATTATTCAAGAACTCAGCAAGTTTCCTGACTTTCTTAACTACAATTTAAAAATAAGCACACACACACACACACACACACACACACACACACACACACACACGTGATGGGGACAGAGAAATAGTACTGCAGGCAAGGTGCTTACATTACATGCAACCGAACTGGATTCAATACTCAGCATTCCATATGGTCCCCCAAATCCTACCAGGTATGATCATTGACTATAGGGCCAAGAGTATGCCTTAAGCCCCACCTAGTGTTACTACAAAACAAAACACAAATAAAAAAAGATAGTGATCTTAATAAAATAGTTCAAGATTCCAAGATAGAATACAAAGACCAGCAGTTTATCCTGGCAGGAAAAAAAGAATGTCAAAATCCCAAGGCTTCTAGAGATATTATAGTTGAAGTGGTAGAAATTGTTGGAAAAAAATGTGTGTGATTATCTAGAAAACAGAGATTCCAAATTGCCTTCTATAGTCATGGTTTAAACAAACAGACAAGTAATAAGGCCATTCATTCAATAAGATAAGGTGCAAATTTAAGAGGGAAGAAGTTACACAAGATGAAAAACTTAGATTTCTAGGCTAAAGAATGATAGAGAATAGATACCATAAATCACATTTTCTTTTTTTTTTTTTTTTTTTTTGGTTTTTGGGCCACACCCGTTTGATGCTCAGGGGTTACTCCTGGCTATGTGCTCAGAAATCGCCCCTGGCTTGGGGGAACCATATGGGACGCCGGGGGATCGAACCGCGGTCCTTCCTTGGCTAGCGCTTGCAAGGCAGACACCTTACCTCCAGCTCCACCTACCCGGCCCCAACCATAAATCACATTTTCTAAAAGCTCTTTTGGGAATAGGAAGGAAGTCCATGGAAATAGTCATCTGAAATAATGTTAGTAAAAAGAAAATAGATCATTTCCTGGCAAGCAAATTATTCTTTAACAAATTAACTTGTCTACAAGAAACAATATATTATCTCATAGGAGACATTTTATCCCTTCCCAGTACAATTATTCTTTTTCATTACTTTCACTTTAAACTGTCTTTCCATATGGAATCATTATCTTCTTTTCTAAAGATTATGGTTTTGTTTTTTAATAATTTATTACAAACCCATAAATAAGGAAAATTTAAAACAGACCATATATCTTTACCAAATCATTGCAATTTTTTTTAAAAAAATCCAGAGACAGTCACTTGTATTGACTTCTTTTGCATGCAGCTTTAATGCAGCCCATAATGAAAAAGCTTCCCAATGAAAGTGAGTCAAAATGTTATCATGCAAAGGAAGGGAAAATGTAGGTTTTTAACTTGATATCTCACTGAGCAAGAAAGTAAAGAACCCTGGGGCCGGTGAGGTGGCGCTAGAGGTAAGGTGTCTGCCTTGCAAGCGCTAGCCAAGGAAAGGACCGCGGTTCGATCCCCCGGCGTCCCATATGGTCCCCCCAAGCCAGGGGCAATTTCTGAGCGCGTAGCCAGGAGTAACCCCTGAGCATCTAACGGGTGTGGCCCGAAAAACCAAAAAAAAAAAAAAAAAAAAAGAAAGTAAAGAACCCTCAGATACTAAAAGAAACTGAGAACAGGAAGGCTGAGTATTAAATTGATTGAAGTCCCCATTTATATTTAATCCTGGGGACTAATTTAAGCGTTGAGAATAAGGGATGTTGTGGAGAGAAAACAGAACTGAAAGCCCTTTCCACCTGGGAGCCTCTAATAGGACACCTCCTTCATTAAGCAAGGATCCCAAAGGATTGCATGGTCAGTATCAAGGAGAAGTAACATGTGTTTATTTGTACCTAAAGAGATAAAAGAACATAGAAGATGTGTCTTTGAAAATCAACCTCTAGGAGTTGTCCAAAGAAAATGTTGCTGTGATCTGCAACACCCATTTTCCCAGGAAGTTCAAAGCCTTCAAAACACAACATTGATGGTCAGTTAACAAGGTGGCAGGCCTGCAAATGCAAACCCTCTTGGAAGTATAAATTCTTCAAAGGAAATCTATGCAGTCTAACAACTTGATTTCTAGAGTAAAAAAAAATGTTCAGGAAATTTAGAGAGAGAGTGAGCATTGGAGCGCAGACTGAACATGCAGAACCGAGTTCAATAGCTAGCACTTCATGCCCACCTTGCACTGAGCATGAATGAAATAAAGAAGTCTTTAAAACAAACAGATGTCCCTTAACCTCAAAAAAAAAAAACCCACACAATAGAAAGCTTAATTAGACATACATAAGTGTGTCTGTCATGTACAGAACATATATAAATAATTTGGTCTATTAAGTTTAACATATAAAAGTGTGATTTTAAAATCAGACTAATCATATTGACTAATCATGTTTTTAAAAAAACAAACAAAGGTATGGTCATGCCTTTCTTAACTTGATTGTTAACATTCCCCCAAATCAGGGACTTCATGAATTTCATCCAATAAAAGCTGACCCATTTATTTAACAAAATATTAAATCTATGTCTCAAACTCTAAATCCATTTTTAATGTTTAAAACCATTTTTAGCATTTTAAAGAAATTGAAATCATTTTTAAACTTTATTTTTTCAAGAACTCATTTAAATACCCAAACGAAAGTAAATGACAATAGAATCAAGAGACACAAATTACAACAAACTATTCACATAATGGACCTGTTATACTGGTAGTCCTGGGGGCTAGGGGAGGAGGTATCGAATGCATGTTGGGAACCAGGTCAACACTGGTAGTGGGAACAGCCCTAATTCACTGTCACTAAGTTAATGAAAAACAATTATGAAAGACTTATAATTCACATTGGTCTCAATAAAAAAGTATTAAACTAATAAATATAAAATAATTATTTAAAAACGAAATGAATATTGATCCATGATGCTGACTTATAGAACTTAGTATTGTCTGAACTTCTTTCTAGCTCTCCGAGACACAGGAAAACAGTCTATCAATAGTGATTGGAAGATCGAGCACTCTGGAGCATTCAACTTAGCAGGGACCACTGTCCATTATGTAAGACGTGGCCTGTGGGAGAAGATATCTGCCAAAGGTCCCACCACATCACCTTTACACCTTCTGGTATGAGAGCATGAATCTTCTCTTTGCCTAGCAGCTTACTATGCCAACACTCCCCTTATGACTTCCCTACTATGTTTTTCCAATGTTTAACTGGGCTTTTTGGTGTTTTTATAAAAATGAGTTTTAGAGCATGCTTTAAGGATGTAAGCTATTTATGAGAGCAGGGATTTGAGGCTGGAGTGATAGTGGTAGTACAAGGGTGTTTGCCTTGCACGCATCTGACCCAAATTCTATCCCCAGAATCACATATTGTCCCCCAAGCACCTCCAGGAGTAGTTCTTTAACACAAAGCCAAAAATAAGCTCTGAGCATCATCAGATATAGCCTAAAACAAACAAAAATACAAAGAACAGGGATTTTATGAAAATCACCGATTATGAATAAAAGTGAATCGCCAGACAATAAAGAACCTCTTTCTCCTATAAATACAGGTTTGCTCACTAGAGTAGATGTTTGTAAAGAGTTCACAGCATTTCATTTATTCATAAACATATTATCTTGATAGAAAAGAATAATGTTGTTATCCTGAGGGAAATACTTGCTAAGTTTATCTGATAGTGCTTCCAACTACCCTCTTCAAAAAAAAATTTTAGAGGGGTTATTGGGCATCCAGAGGAGCCCAGGGTTTACTCCTGCCTCTATTCTCAGGGGTGACTCCTAAAGGACCACAGGGCATGCCCAGGATCAAACCCTGGTTGGATAAAGCCAAGTGCCTTATCTACTTACTATCTCTCTTGCCTTTCTTTGATTTATTTGCAAGATTGAATGACTCCCATTAAGAGCTATGAACATTTAAATTTTTGAGATAAGTTTCTTTCCCTTCTTAAAAATAAATAAGTTTCTTTATCATTCAGTGAATCACTAGGAGAGGACAAGTGAAAAATAGGAACAGTGTGGTTCTAAGCCTAAACTAGTGACAGGATCACTTACCCTCGTTGGCCTTGACCTTAACTTTCATTACTAATAGCTCAGAAACCAGAGGACCAACTTCTCAGTTGTCGTGTTTGAATCTTAGTAGTAAAATATAATAATCACACTTCTACATTTGGGTGGGGAGTTGGGGTCACAAAGGGCAGGGCTCAGAAATTGCTCCTATCAGGCTCAGGGAACCATCTGGCATGCTGGGGATTGAAGCGTTTTCTGCCTACAAGGCAAAACCCCTACCCTCTGTGCAATTTTTCTGACCCTTTATTTTTCTTTTTCTTCTTTTTTATTTCTTTTGGTTTTTGTGCCACACCAAGAAGTACTCCTGGGTCATTCCTGGCAGGCTTGGAGAACCAAATGGGATACCAGGGACTGAACCCGGGTCAACCATGTGCCAGACAAATGCTTTACCCACTGTGCTATCGCTCTGTTCTCCTTTTTCTACTTCTTAAACTCCTATAAATAAGATGAATTCTAGGACTGGATTGATAGTCGGACACTTGCCCACATGGGGCCAGCCTGGGTTTGATCCCTAGCATACCATATAGTTGCCTCTAGGATTGATCCCTTAGCACAAAGCCAGGAGTAAGCTCTGAGTTCTGCTGGTGTGGCCCCAAAACCAAACCAAACCAACCAACCAAACAAACAAGCAAACAAAAAAGCTCTGAATTTCTAAACAGAATTTTTGGAGTGTTTGATGGCACATTACTTAATATGTTCATGTTTAAATGTTATATTTATCTACAATCAAAGATGCTAGTCAAAGAGCCAGAGGTAGAAATCATATCAACCCATTGATATCTCTAATGTACCTGCACATTCATCTACTTGGGGTTTATTCAAGAGCTGTAGCAAAAGCACAACAAGTAGGCATTTGCCAGACATACAATCAACCCAGCTTTGATCCTCAGCATCCCCGGTCTCCCCCCACTCCCCGAGCATTGCCAGGAATGACCCCTGAGCACAGATTCTAGAGCAGGGGTGGCGAACAAGTTCAACACAAAGAGCCAAAATTTTAAACTGTGAGAGTCAGAGAGCCACACCACGCAGTGACCTGCCAAAACAGACAAACACTCACACAAAAGCATATAATTGTTAAAATTATATTAATTAAACACATATTGCATTTTGCCATTTTGAGTGAGGGTCAAAATTCTGCAGGATGGTGAGGGTGTGCTGCGTCCTCCACACTAAGAACCAACGGCAAGAGGTGACCCAACATGTGATACACGGGTGTGTCCCCCCTCCCCCCGCTCGTTGGCCCATGCAGTTGTTTCCGAGGGATGGGAGACAGGGTGATGCAGCCTGGGGATGGGACTCAGCGCTCGGAGATCTCTCCCCAGAGGTCCCTCCTCAGAAGCAGCAGAACAAAATCCAAATTTGGCAAAAAGCCATAGTATACAAAATAATGATAAAAGGCAAAGAGCCACATTCATTTTGGCCGAGAGTCGCATGTGGCTCGAGAGCCGCATGTTCGGCACTCCTGTTCTAGAGTAACCCCAGAACACCGCCTAGTGGGTGTTGTCCAGAAAAACAAACAAACAAACTATAATAAATAAGTAAAATGTTCATTCTAAGTCATTTGATCTCAGATGGAACCCAATATCTGCATTTCTAACAGCACAGCAGCACATTTTAGATGACATTGTTTTATGTAATCACAATCAATTGCTTTACCAACAGTAACAAAGGGAATCTCTAAAGGGTGTGGGGCCCTTTTGTTCCTAACTTTAATGGTTCTACTACCATTTAAGAGTAGTCATAATAATAATCCACAATAAGTGAACACTAAGAGCTACTCATTGTTCAAAAGTTTACCATAGCATTTAGTCTCAAAATAACCCTGAGCAGTATGACATACTCTTATCTCACTTTACAGATTTTAAAATAAGCAAGTATGAGAATGATTATGTGCACCATGCCTGCAGTGAGTTTTATTTAACTATGAATGAGCCAGGTATCATTCAATCTCAATATCTTACATGTATATTTTTGTAACTAGATAGTCTTAAAACATAAGTTTCTTATGCTTTGAATAATTCATTGGCTTAATAATTATTTGAATAATTGTGCTTCCCCACAAAGCCTTTGGATTCTATTATTTAATTGGAGTTGGAAATGCTACTCTGGGCCCTATGCCATCTGCAGGGAAAAAAATGACTAAACAAACATTTTGTGACTCATAACTGGCTCTCACAATGATTTGGGTTATTTATAACAACATCATCAACAGCAAACATATTTTTAATGATTGGGTTACAGAAACTGCCATTGAATTGCCAGATTATATGAACAACATAGACTTTTTTTTAGTTTCTGGACCACACTTGGCAGCACTCATGTTACTCCTGGCTCTGAACTCAGGAATCTCTCCTGACAGGCTCTGGGGACTATATAGGATGCCACTGATTGAACCTGGGTTAGTCACATGCAAGGTAAAATACCCTATCTGCAGTGCTATGGCTCTGTTCCCTACAAAGACATTTTATGGAACAAAACTGAGACCCATTTCCTGAGCTTCTAATTCAAACCTTACTCTAGTTTTCAAAACATTATATCTGAGACTTCAGTGCTGGGTACACGGAGTTTTTTCTCTACTTAATGGAACTGGTAATTATCTAGGTTTTTCCTGGATCATGAAATATAATTAAAGTCATATATTTAATTAAATATAATTAAATCCAAGGGAAAATGCACTTCTAGAATATTTTCCTTTAATGATTCTCACATATTGAAAGCCTATATTATTGACTTTTGAAAGGCAACCCTTTCTGTTGTCCCTCAACTGACACATGCTCACTTTTCTTCTTGTAAGAACTATCAGACTCAAATGGTTTAAGAAATACTCAATGAGGTTTTAGCCAATGTCTATTTTAAAAGGCAGTAGATATTTAAGGAGAGCCTAACCTCCTATTAATCAAAAGATTGTTTGTTAGGGGGGATATACAAGTTTTCATTAAATTAAATAAGTTGGTAAATAATGACTATTTCTAGGCTTATTTTAAAACTATACAGTAATACAATGATTATAAACAAGGTAAGTCACTATCTCTTTTCTGGCAAGAGCAAGTGCTGTTTTTAAGTCAAAACAAGCACTGTAATATATTTAGAATTATTAACATATGTGATACACATGTCAACAGAAAAGTTGGCATTTTGATTATTGATACAGCTGGTTTATTTCCCACACTATTTCCCAAATCCACATGTTCAAATATGTCATAGTATTTTTTGCTGGTGCATTGAAGAGACTCTTGAAAATAAGGTAAATATAATAGTAATGTTTAGATCATTAATCTTCAGTTCTTAGATATTTTTCCATGAAGTAAAATTAACATCAGAACCTTAGATAGTAGAGGGAGTAAGGGGCACCATATGGTCATTGAGCATCTGGTTGGATTCTGGTGACTTCCAAGATGTCCCTGGTGGTCCTCATTGCTTCAAAACTCAGTCATTATCATACAAGAGATTATCATGCAACCATCTGTCCTGGCTGATTGGTTGAAAATTAACAGCAGTTAGTTCCAAGTTCCCCTTAGCATTGCTTTGGAGGCCTCTCCTCTCAAAAATTAATGTGAAACTAACATTTTGAAAAATGACACTTTTACCAAAAGCAATAAATAGATTCAATCCTTTCCATATCAAAATCACAGTGGCACTGTTTAAGGAAACAGAACAAACATCACTGAATGTATATATGGAAACACAAATGATTCTAAATAGTCAAAAAATTCCTAAGCAAAAGAAGAATCAAAGTATTACATTCCATGACTTCAAACTATACTGCAAAGCTATACAAGGCAAACAGTGTGGTATTCAACAAATTTTAGAATTCCAAATGAAAGGATCAGAGTTGAGAATATAGAATCAAATCAATACACATATAAACAACAAATTTACTATAAAGGAGCCAAGAGCATAAAGTAGAGATAAAAAATTGTCTTCATCAAATGTAATTAGTAAAACTTCATATGCATATGCAGAAGAAATAAATTAGAACATTAACTTATTCTAAGAAAAAAGTTTACTTAGAATGGATTAAAGACTAGAATATTTTTTTAAAGACTAGAATATTAGAGCCCAAATTATTAATTTCATTGAAGACAATGTGAAAAACACTAAATGAATGTTGTCTTCAATGATGTCTAGGAATTCAACTCCAATGTCAAGGGAAGCAAAAGCAAAATTCAACAGATGTCTTTAAAATTAAAATTCTTCTATAAATAAAGTAATTTATTGAACAAAAAGATATTGAATGAGGGAATAAACATCTACCATGCATCTGACAAAAGGTAAATGAATAATATAGATATATAATGAAATAAAAAATATATATAAAGAAAATATATTATAGGCCTATATACATATAAAATATATACATATTTATAATATATAAACACAATGTATATATAAAGAAAACAATGTTATTAAGAGTATAGAAAAGGCTGAACACTTCACTGAAGATGACAAATGGCATCTTTGCAAAGTACAAATGGGTAACGGGAACATGAAAAATGCTTTTTTTCTCCTATTATTGGTAAATCAATCAAAATAACAATGAGTTCTCTCATCCCAGTGAGAATAACTTATATAAAAATGCCAGAAACAGGTTTGATTCCTGGCATCCCATATGGCCCCTCTAGCATGTCAGGAGCGATTTCTTAGTAAAGTACCAGGAGTAACCTCTGAGCACTGCCGGGTGTGGCCCAATTACCCCCCTCCCCCCAATCAGAAACAAGTTCTGGTAGGAACTTGGAAGAAAATATACTCTTGGCTGCTGTTGGTATAGCTGTAACCTGGTTCAGCCCCTGTGGAAAATATGGATATTTCTTATGTTTTTATTCATAGAGATCTATCTGAATGACAGCAATAATCCAAAAAAATCTGTGTGTACCTGTGTTCACTACAGCACTATTTACATAGCTAAGATATAGAAACAACAAAAGTATCCAAAAACATACGAGTGGATTAAGAAATGTAGTATATATACTCAAGGGAAAACAACTCAGCTAAAAGAAACTATGAGTTTTTCTTTTTATTAATTTTTTTTCTTTTTTTTTGGTTTTTGTGTCACACCCAGCAGCACTCAGGACATACTCCTGGTTCTATGCTCAGAAATCGCTCCTGGCAGGCTCAGGGGACCATATGGGATGCCAGGATTCGAACCACTAACCTTCTGCATGAAAGGCAAACGCCTTACCTCCATGCTATCTCTCCGGCCCCCTTTTTTTTAATTTTAATATAATTTATATTTAATCATAGTGAGTTACATATCATTGACAATAATATTTTAGGTACATCTTATCATAAAATCAGGGAAATTCCCACCACCGACTTGTCCTCCCTCCACCTCCGTTCCCGTCCTACCTCCCATATCCTCTTCCCTCACCCCCGGGGCTGCTAGAATAAGTGGTCCCCTCTGTGCCTAGCTTACTACTAAGTGGGCTTACCCCTGTTTGGTCTTGGTACCTCCCTTATTTCCCCCTCTAATTGAGAGGCAGGTCTAGATAGTTCAAGTTATGTGGTTTTGTTTGAAGAAGAGAAAAGTAATAAACTAGGGGAAAAAATCAAATACTCCAAACATGGGTGGAGTCCTTCTAGAGGCTCTCATCCTAGGTTTGAGAGAGGAAGGGGGAAAAGAGGGTGAAACACCACAACAGTACAGTAAGAAGTATCAAATAAAGTATCCAGTGAGCACTCCAGAGGAAAAAAAAAGATAAGCATCACATAAAAGCCATGGTATTGAAATAAAAAATGTGGCAGAGCACATAAAATAAGTATAGATGGAGACAGCGACTTGAATAGCCAAACCAAAACAAAGAAATCAACAAGAACTATATATATATATATATATATATATATATATATATATATATATATATATATATATATATATATATATGGTTGTTTTGTGCTTTTTGCCCTTTTTTTTTCCCTTCCTGTACACACACAGTAAATATTGGGGTCATTTGGAAAGGAATTCCCTTGGCCTAAGAGATCCAGGGATTCTCCACCCTTGAAGTATATTGTCATGGGATTAACTATAGACTCCTTTTAGGTTCATTTACTCTCCCCTTGATGCTTTTGTGGTGTATGGAAGACTTCTGTTCCGTACTGGGTGATAAAATCAGAACTCTGTATCTAGAGATCTCGGTATCTGCACACGTCAGGGAGTGGAACTTCTGATGAAGTCTTTCTTTGTGGTTCTAGAAGTTCTGTTCCCTCCGTGTTGTTGTAATCCGTCTTCTGTGGTTGTTGATCCTGGTCTTTGCGCTGATCCTAGGATGGAGCCTGGGATAGCGTCTTTCATTATGTTTCCAGGAGACCACTTCCATTGCAAATGTTTCAGACAGACCTCTAGAACTAGAGATCATGGTTGTTGTGCAGGTCGTATCTCAAACCCTAGACTAGGGCTTTTTTTTATTGGTCCCAGGATACCTATAGTCAGTCATGGTTCTGTCAGCCAGTCATCTGTAAATCGCGATCTTGGCATTTGGATAGACCAAAGGGTGACAAGTCTTCTGATTTTGTCTTATAGTTAGCTGGTGAGATAGGGTAACTTGCTCTTAGGTCAAGTTGTTCCCATTTTCCTCATTGTCAGGATATCGTATTAGGGCTGGCACTTGTTGGTGTCCGAGCAATGTTAAGGATGTCCCGGATGGGATTTGTTTCCTGTGGCTGTTGTGGAAAACTGTGTTTTTCTATGTCTGGGATCCAGGGTTTAAGGCTGGACGATTGGTGTCTAATCACCTAGGGTCTAAGTTGGGTCCACGTGACATATTTTCAAGGCGGGAGATGCCCCTGTATTGTAAACAAGTATGAGTTCTTATCCCTAGTAGATAAGAGCTCGTTTTTATAAGGAAACTGAGTTTTCTATCTGCTACAGCTACATGGCTAGAACTGAAGGGAACTTAAGAAGGAGAAAAAAGAGAGCATAAAAACCGGCTATCCTTTGCAAAAGCTGGCTCCCTGTGTGTGACACCAGGCGGGGAAAATCCGCGAAAGTACACCGGCCCAGTGGGGCTCAGCTGTGAAAGACTGTGAGTGTGACCTGTCTATGTCTGTCTACTGTCCTCTTGCGTGAAACTCTTGCGAGTGGGGCAAAAAGAGCCTCCAGAAACCTCGCTCGCCCAGACGCCATTTTCAGGGAGGGACTTCAGAGCATAAAAGCCGGCTATCCTTTGCAAAAGCTGGCTCCCTGTGTGTGACACCAGGCGGGGAAAATCCGCGAAAGTACACCGGCCCAGTGGGGCTCAGCTGTGAAAGACTGTGAGTGTGACCTGTCTATGTCTGTCTACTGTCCTCTTGCGTGAAACTCTTGCGAGTGGGGCAAAAAGAGCCTCCAGAAACCTCGCTCGCCCAGACGCCATTTTCAGGGAGGGACTTCAGAGCATAAAAACCGGCTATCCTTTGCAAAAGCTGGCTCCCTGTGTGTGACACCAGGCGGGGAAAATCCGCGAAAGTACACCGGCCCAGTGGGGCTCAGCTGTGAAAGACTGTGAGTGTGACCTGTCTATGTCTGTCTACTGTCCTCTTGCGTGAAACTCTTGCGAGTGGGGCAAAAAGAGCCTCCAGAAACCTCGCTCGCCCAGACGCCATTTTCAGGGAGGGACTTCAGAGCATAAAAGCCGGCTATCCTTTGCAAAGCTGGCTCCCTGTGTGTGACACCAGGCGGGGAAAATCCGCGAAAGTACACCGGCCCAGTGGGGCTCAGCTGTGAAAGACTGTGAGTGTGACCTGTCTATGTCTGTCTACTGTCCTCTTGCGTGAAACTCTTGCGAGTGGGGCAAAAAGAGGCTCAGAGGAGCACGGCCGCTCCGCTTCGCTACGCGGCCGTGCACTCTTTCTAAGGAAAGAACTCCATTGCAACAAGAAGGAAAAATCACACTAAGAACGGCGCTATATCACAGAAGCAAACATTTCTCTCTGGACTGTCTTCTCTGTTACATGCTCGGGCCTAAGATTTGACCCAGTGTGAGGCTTCATCCACGGAGGACTCCCCTCCCTTAGAGGCAAGTCAGCCCATCCAGAAAGGGAGGAGCCAGAGGAGTGTGCTGCCTACATCATATAGACAATGAATACCACTACAACACGTAGAAAAACCCACAATACAAATGTGACAATGGGGAAACAGCGCAGGCCAGCATCAGACATAGAGAATGAAGATGACAATTCTGAGGACCAGATAATGACTGAACAACTAATCAACCTCTCAGATAAGGACTTTAGACTAGCAATATGGAAGGTGCTCAACAGACTCCAAGAAACCATGGATCGAGTTGAACAGAACACTAATAAGAACCAAGAAAATATGAAGGCAGAAATGACAAAACTCCAAACTGAAATAACATGTCAACTAACAGGCCTGAAAAACTCAGTAAACGAAGTGAATGACAAAATGGATAAGCTCTGGGACAGGGTATCAGAAGCTGAGAATAGACTTGGTGCTGTGGAAGATGAGATACATAACAATTCCATACAGCAGGAGAGATTGGACAAAAAACTTAAAGCAAATGAGCAGACAATGGAAAAATTAGTCAAAGAATGGGAACAGACGAAAATAGAAGTCTATGATAAGATCAACAGAAACAACTTAAGAATCATTGGAGTCCCAGAGACCCAGGAAGAAAATTTCCAGGAAGAATCAATGGTCAAGAACATCATTAAAGAGAAACTCCCAGAGCTAAAGAATATATGTGATCAAATCCTGCATGCCCGAAGAGTACCAACCAAAAGAGACCCCAGAAAAACCACCCCAAGACACATCCTAGTCACAATGACAAATCCCACAGATAGAGACAGAATTCTGAAAACAGCAAGATCAAAAGGGGAAATCATGTTCAAGCAAGCTTCCCTGAGATTTACAGCAGACCTGTCACCAGAAACGCTCAATGCCAGAAAGCAGTGGTGGGATATTGTGACAAGACTGAATGAAATGAATGCTTCACCCAGAATACTATACCCAGCAAAACTCACTTTCCGGTTTGATGGAAGAATACATGGTTTCACAGACAAAAAACAGCTCAGAAACTTCACAGACACAAAACCAGTCTTAAGAGAAAAACTGAAAGACCTAATCTAAGACAAGACTACCCAAAAGACACACCAAATTTTGAAATAAAGATGGCGTTAAATCCCAGGACAATTCTTTCTCTCAACGTCAATGGACTAAATGCACCAGTTAAGAGACACAGAGTGGCTAAATGGATCAAAAAACTCAATCCAACCTTCTGCTGCCTACAAGAAACGCACCTGAATAGTCAGAACAAACATAGACTCAAAATAAAAGGCTGGAGAAAAGTTATCCAAGCAAACAACACCCATAAAAAAGCTGGAGTGGCCATACTAATATCAGATAATGCAAACTTTATACTCAGGAAGGTTGTAAGGGACAAAGACGGACATTTTATATTAATCAAGGGGTACGTAGAGCAGGAAGAATTCACTCTCCTAAACATATATGCACCGAATGAGGGGCCAGCAAAATATTTAATACAACTGCTGACAAATCTGAAAAATAATATCAACAACAACACAATAATTGTGGGGGACCTAAACACGGCTTTGTCAACACTGGACAGGTCAACCAGACTGAAACCCAACAAGAATATACTAGACCTGAGGAGAGAAATGGAAGAAAGAGGCCTAGTGGATATATATAGGACACTCCATCCCCAGAAACCTGGATACACATTCTTCTCCAATGTACATGGGACATTCTCCAGGATAGACTACATGCTGGCACATAAAACATACCTCCATAAGATCAAGAGGATAGAAATTTTGCAGACTACCTTCGCTGACCACAAGGCTCTGAAATTATTTGTGAACTCCAAAGGGACTCAGAAGAAACACTTTAACACCTGGAAGTTAAACAGCCTCATGCTCAATAACCAGTGGGTCCGAGATGAAATCAAGGAGGAAATAAAAAGGTTCCTGGAAACAAATGACAATAAAGACACAAACTCTCAGAACTTATGGGACACAGCAAAAGCAGTACTGAGAGGAAAATTTATAGCTTTGCAAGCACACATCAGGAAGGAAGAAGGAGCTTACCTGAGTAGCTTAATGACACAGCTAATAGAACTAGAAAATGCTCAACAAAAGGACCCAAGAACAGGAAGACAGAAGGAAATAACAAAGCTGAGAGCAGAAATCAACGAAGTGGAAACTCAAAAAACAATCCGAAAGATCAACGAAAGCAGAAGTTGTTTCTTTGAAAAAATAAACAAGATTGATAGACCACTGGCAAACCTAACAAAGAAAAGAGAGAGAGAGAAACTTGATAACTCGTATCAGGAATGAAAAAGGAGAGATCACTACTGATATGACAGAGATTCAAAGGGTAATCAGAAACTACTTTGAAAAACTCTACGCCACTAAAAATGAGAACCTGGAAGAAATGGATAAATTCTTGGACTCTTATAATCTTCCACGGTTGAAGGAAGAGGATGTAGCATATCTAAACACCCCCATCACCATTGATGAAATTAAAACAGTAATCAAATGTCTGCCGAAAAACAAAAGCCCAGGTCCAGATGGATTCACTAATGAATTCTATCAAACTTTCCAAGAGGAACTACTGCCAATCTTGGCAAGACTCTTTCATGAAATTGAACAAACAGAAACACTTCCAAATAGCTTTTATGAAGCCAACATCACCTTGATACCTAAACCAGACAGAGACGCTACCAAAAAAGAAAATTACAGACCAATATCACTGATGAATGCAGATGCAAAGATCCTCAACAAAATCCTGGCAAATAGGATTCAATGCCTCGTTAAGAAGATCATCCACTACGATCAAGTAGGTTTCATCCCAGGAATGCAAGGCTGGTTTAACATCCGTAAATCTATCAACATAATACACAACATCAATAACAAGAAAAATAAAAACCACATGATCATATCAATAGATGCAGAGAAAGCATTTGATAAGGTCCAACACCCATTCTTGATCAAAACTCTCAGCAAGATGGGAATGGAGGGAACCTTTCTCAATATAGTGAAGGCCATCTACCACAAGCCAGTGGCAAATATTATCCTCAATGGAGAAAAACTGAAAGCCTTCCCTCTAAATTCTGGCACAAGACAAGGCTGTCCTCTCTCACCACTCCTATTCAACATAGCACTGGAAGTACTTGCTATAGCGATTAGGCAAGAAAAGGATATCAAGGGAATCCAGATAGGAAAGGAAGAAGTCAAGCTCTCACTGTTTGCAGATGACATGATACTCTACTTAGAAAACCCTAAAGACTCTATCAAAAAGCTTCTAGAAACAATAGACTCATATAGCAAGGTGGCAGGCTACAAAATTAACACACAAAAATCAATGGCCTTTCTATATACCAATAGTAATAAGGATGAAATGGACATTAAGAAAACAACCCCATTCACAATAGTGCCACACAAACTCAAATATCTTGGAATCAACTTGACTAAATATGTGAAGGACCTATACAAAGAAAACTATAAAACTCTGCTCCAAGAAATAAGAGAGGACACACGGAAATGGAAACACATACCCTGCTCATGGATTGGCAGGATTAACATCATCAAAATGTCAATACTCCCCAAGGCATTATACAGATTTAATGCCATCCCTCTAAAGATACCCATGACATTCTTCAAAGAAGTGGATCAGACACTTTTGAAATTCATTTGGAACAATAAACACCCTCGAATAGCTAAAGCAATCATTGGGAAAAAAGAATATGGGAGGAATTACTTTTCCCAACTTTAAACTGTACTACAAAGCAACAGTTATCAAAACAGCATGGTATTGGAATAAAGATAGGTCCTCAGATCAGTGGAATAGGCTTGAATACTCAGAAAATGTTCCCCAGAGATACAACCATCTAATTTTTGATAAAGGAGCAGGAAATCCTAAATGGAGCAGGGAAAGCCTCTTCAACAAGTGGTGTTGGCACAATTGGATAGCCACTTGCAAAAAATTAAACTTAGACCCCCAGCTAACATCATGTACAAAGGTAAAATCCAAATGGATTAAAGACCTCGATATCAGCCCCAAAACCATAAGATATATAGAACAGCACATAGGCAAAACACTCCAGGACATTACAGGCATCTTCAAGGAGGAAACTGCACTCTCCAAGCAAGTGAAAGCAGAGATTAACAGATGGGAATATATTAAGCTGAGAAGCTTCTGCACCTCAAAGGAAATAGTGCCCAGGATACAAGAGCCACCCACTGAGTGGGAGAAACTATTCACCCAATACCCATCAGATAAGGGGCTAATCTCCAAAATATACAAGGCACTGACAGAACTTTACAAGAAAAAAACATCTAACCCCATCAAAAAATGGGGAGAAGAAATGAACAGACACTTTGACAAAGAAGAAATACGCATGGCCAAAAGACACATGAAAAAAATGTTCCACATCACTAATCATCAGGGAGATGCAAATCAAAACAACGATGAGATACCACCTCACACCCCAGAGAATGGCACACATCACAAAGAATGAGAATAAACAGTGTTGGCGGGGATGTGGAGAGAAAGGAACTCTTATCCACTGCTGGTGGGAATGCTGTCTAGTTCAACCTTTATGGAAAGCGATATGGAGATTCCTCCAAAAACTGGAAATCGAGCTCCCATACGATCCAGCTATACCACTCCTAGGAATATACCCTAGGAACACAAAAATACAATCCAAAAACCCCTTCCTTACACCTATATTCATTGCAGCTCTATTTACCATAGCAAGACTCTGGAAACAACCAAGATGCCCTTCAACAGATGAATGGCTAAAGAAACTGTGGTACATATACACAATGGAATATTATGCAGCTGTCAGGAGAGATGAAGTCATGAAATTTTCCTATACATGGATGTACATGGAATCTATTATGCTGAGTGAAATAAGTCAGAGAGAGAGAGAAAAACGCAGAATGGTCTCACTCATCTATGGGTTTTAAGAAAAATGAAAGACACCCTTGTAATAATAATTTTCAGACACAAAAGAGAAAAGAGCTGGAAGTTCCAGCTCACCTCAGGAAGCTCACCACAAAGAGTGATGAGTTTAGTTAGAGAAATAACTACATTTTGAACTGTCCTAATATTGAGAATGTATGAGGGAAATGTAGAGCCTGTTTAGGGTACAGGCGGGGGTTGGGTGGGGAGGAGGGTGATTTGGGACTTGGGTGATGGGAATGTTGCACTGGTGATGGGTGGTGTTCCTTTTATGACTGAAACCCAAACACAATCATGTATGTAATCAAGGTGTTTAAATAAAAAAAAAATTAAAAAAAAAAAAAAAGAAAGTCAACAGCTAACTGCTCAATACGTTTTATTAAATAGTTTACATTTTTAGTGAGGCAACTACCTAGGACAAAGTCAGGATTTATACATGGGTATAAATTGACACATAACTTGGATTCATGTGATAAAAAATAGAAGTAGTGATATCCTTTGTGACACAAGGAGTCTGAAAGAATATTTCTCTGCTTTAAGATTTAGGGCATGTTGCTTGCTTGCTTCTTAATGCATTCAATTCTTAATTAAAGATAGCAAACAAACCAACCCACATAATATACATGACTCATATAATTTTTTGGTAGAACCAAATATGCCAATGAGCATTACTAAATATATACGAAGTACTCACTAAATGCAAGTCCCATTTTAATGAATAATTTCCTTCTAAATCATACATGATTGTTCATCTAAGTTTAAGTATCAAAATCATATAGAAATATTAAAACAGTTATTTAAGCCTGAGGATTTAAGTAACTGTTCACAAAGTATATTGCTTTAGTGAAATCAATTTTATGATAATAGCATTTCATAAAATTAAGCAACTAAAACTTTTCTCTTATGCCCAACTTTCTTAAATTTTCAAAAATGCTCCTTTTTGTCTGATGTGAAGTGAAAAGCAATAGTTGACATCCCAGCAAGCATTCTTCACAGGAAAAGCATGACTATATTGTCCTCCCTAGAATTTCTTATTTCAAAGTAATTTTGGAAGTGTCATGATGGCCAAGTCCATTTCTGTAACTTACAAATGATACTAATTCTCCCTCAGACAATAGTCTGAGCTGAACAAGTAAAGCTCACTATTTTATTTCTTTGCGTTTCAGTTCTCCGGTAAGAGTTTTCTTTATATTTCATGTATTTTTAAAAATATGTCCCACTGTTTGCATTTCAACTCGTTCTTATCATAAGCTCATAATTTATTTCAAATACTCAAAGTTACCAATTTTGAGCAGTAATCATATATATATATATTTATGAAGATAGAAGTCCTACAATATGATTGCCTAGATTTGAAGTTTTTTGATAGGAGTTATTGGACCACTCCCAGAGGTGCTCAAGGCTTACTCCTGACTTTGTGCTAATTTCTTTCCTGGTGATCTCTGAGAATCAAATGGGATGTAGCAGAGTGAATCCAGGTGAGCTCTGTAAAGGCATGAGCCCTAGCCATTGTATTATCTCTAAGCCCCAATCTAAAGTTTTTAATAAAAGTGTTAGCTTCTTTGTATTGATAAAAAAATAAATTTATAGTGAATTTTAAAAATTATCACTTAAAACAATAATATATGCTACACACTTACTAAAACAGTGAATTACAAAAAGCTTGCCTCATCATGTGGGTAAAATATTTCTTAAATGCTCCATATCAAATTCATCTACCTTATTTTTCACTCTAAAAAATGTACCTGACCATAAGACACACACAGTTTTTTGACAAGAAAAACAAGAAAAAAAAAAAAAACTAAAACAAATGGTGTACTAAAATATTTAATAAACTCAACGAGAGATAAAAAAAAAAAAAAAAAAAGAAGGAGAAAAAAAAAGTCTGAAGAAGGAAGATAATATTAGATAATCTCATTCCTGAGATATCAAAAACTAAAGCAAGAGAGCAAGCAAATCAAAGAGATATAGTTCTTAGACTTTGATCACAGACCTAAGGTAACAGGGAGAGTAGGGGAGAAAAAACAAATTAGTGAAGGGATCCAATAAAATGTAGTAGAAGGATACTAGTATTCTGGTGATGGCTGTGGTGTGATAGAATTTTCAAAAGATAGGAAAATGTATCCCTGTAACAGTCTTCTAAATAAACCAATGTTACGCAATATAAATAAAAAAATTAAATAAAAGTCTTAACTCTGAATTACCTGTCATTATTATTGCCTCAATTTAGCATCAAAAAAAATATATATATATAGTTTAGGGACTGGAGTCCTAGCACTGCAGTAAGACATTTTGCCTTGCATGTGGAGGATCTGGGATGGATCCAAGTTCAATCCCTGTCATCCCATATGGTCTCCCAAGCCTGCCAGGAGCGATTCCTGAATGCAGAGCCAGAAGTAACCTCTGAGCATCACTGGTGTGGAAAAAAAATAACTATAAATGCTAATTCGATAAAAATAAAAATAGTTTAATATATACATATATATAGATAGATAGATAGATATAGATACATAGTTTAGTGTCACTAAAAATTTAGGTAAATTTTTTTTGTTTTGCTTTTGGGTCACACTCAGTGGTGCTTAGGGGTTACCATATATGTTTGAGTATAAGCCGAGTTTTTCCTGCTCGAGTTTGTGCTTAAAAATCCAAACTAGCGTCCATTTCTTCCTTATTAGTATTGGTGTATAGGAAGGCCATTGATTTTTGTGTGTTAATTTTGTAGCCTGCCACCTTGCTATATGAGTCTATTGTTTCTAGAAGCTTTTTGATAGAGTCTTTGGGGTTTTCTAAG